>NC_136338.1:2071872-2111872 GCF_964198595.1 Lampetra fluviatilis
GGTGAGTGGGGTAGGGTGGGTGGGCAGGCAGGCAGGTGGTTGGTGGGCGGGTGGCATGGATTGCGAAGTGGCTGTCACACGCGCGACTCAATGCCGTTCGACGCCGCGGCGCGCCCCGTCAATTCCCCTCTCAACCATTTTTGCTGCTGCTGCTGCTGCTGTTGCCATCTTCATCGCCGCTCAGCGTCTGGAGCCGGAGCTCCACGAAGGCCGGAGCCTCCGAGCGCTCGGAGCGCTCCGAGGGGGCGGACAAGCCGAGCGCTCGCTCCGCCCGCCGCTCCACGTCGTTCGACAACGAGGAGGAGGAGGAAGACCCGCCCGGCGGATTTGCCTCGCGGGGTCACGGGGTCACGCGCAGCTTCCGTACGCCCAGCCGCAAGGTGACGGAGTTTTCCCCGCGCCCTCGCGTTAGCTGGTTTTTATTTCGATTGCGTTTTTACGTTTTGTGTTGCATGTTCTTACCAGGTAAGGACGCATTGAGCTACGTAGCTCTCGATTTCAGAAGTGACTTGGCCATCGTAAATGGATAGCTCGACGCAAAGTGGCTCATCGTCATCGTCGTCATCGTCGTCGTCGTCGTCGTCATCATCGTCATCATCGTCAACATCGTCATCATCATAATCATCGTCATCGTCGTCGCGTGGAAATTTATTGCAGCAGCCAAATACTCTAAAACGCGTGACGTCGATTCTAAGCGCGGAGGGGGGAAACCAGGGAGACCCGGAGAAAAATCCACGTGACTACGGGAAGAGAGAGAGAGAGACGTAAACTCCAATTATACAGCGGGCGTCAGGGTCGGCATCGAACCCACGACCTCCTGCATACCAGGCGAGGTAGTCAACATCTCCTAGCCACCGTGATGATGATGAGAGAGAGAGAGACACGCAAACTCCAAATATACAGCAGCAGGCGTCAGCGTCGGGATCGAACCCACGACCTCCTGTACACCAGCCGAGGTAGTCAACATCTCCTAGCCACCGTGATGATGATGAGAGACGCAAACTCCAAATGTACAGCAGCAGGCGTCAGCGTCGGGCTCGAACCCACGACCTCCTGTACACCAGGCGAGGTAGTCAACATCTCCTAGCCACCGTGATGATGATGAGAGAGAGAGAGACACGCAAACTCCAAATATACAGCAGCAGGCGTCAGCGTCGGGATCGAACCCACGACCTCCTGTGCACCAGGCGAGGTAGTTAACATCTCCTGGCCGCCGTGATGCCCATTTCCTCCTGCTTTCCCTACGCATCTCTTGGTACCTTCCGGGTCGTGCTTTGGTGTCCTGACCCCTTCCACAATATGCTTCCAGTTGCCTGCTGCCGCCTCCTGATTTGTCTTCGAATCTTTCTCGTTGCCTTCGGATGCCGGAGGGGGAGGGGGGGACATAAAGATCCTCCCTGGTGTGTGCGGAGGCTCCCCGAGGCAGGCGGAGATGTTCCGCTTCAGCTGAGTTCCTGCGCGCCTTAAACTCGTCGATCGGCCCGGAGCTTGATGGGAATTATCGTCGGAATCCATCTGACGAGTAGAGCTCCAGCTCCGTCACTGGGGGTGTCGAGCGGGAGCAAATCGAGTGGAAGGAACGAGAGACGGAGGGCGCAAACGAGACACGGTCGGAATGAGATGTGAAAAATTAACCCGTAAAAACAAAGTTTTTCACTATAAATCCTTTATATGCGTGGCGGCTAGAGTTTTCTCGTCCTCTGGCTTGAGATGGCTGCCACCTATGGGTCAGATGATTGCCTGCCACCATTAAGCAATTGGTAATTAAATATTATTTATTTTTTCCTAAAAAGTGTAAAATGTTGGAAAAAAATTTTCACGAAAATAAATTGTCACGCACAACGAGTCTGTGTGCAAAATGTCAGCTCGATTGGATCACGGGAAGTGGGTTAAAAAACGACCGAAAGATTTGCATAGTCGTAAGCGCGCAAGCAAGCAAGTGAACTTAATATAAAGGATTTAAAAACTAAATTCTGTTTTCTTGAAACGTGGCACTAAGAGCCGGCACTGCCTGAGAGCCTGGGTTCGAGTCCGGGTTTGAAACCGCTGCCTGTGATTAAACCGGGTTCTCGATTGTAGCGAATTGATGGTATCAGCTTCTTGGTTCTTTCGGTAAAGTCACGTAGAAGGGAAATAATAAAATTATAAAAATAAAACAATAAAATACAATTCTCACGACGTTTCGGCCACAACGCAAGCAGCCGTCCTCAGGTGAAGAACAGGTCTGTCGGAAAGACAGCGTCTGAATGAGCACCACCAAGCTTGGCAGCGTATGTTTAAGCTGGGTTAGGGGAGGAAGGGCGCCTTGACTAAGATGAATCCCTGCAGTCACGAAAGCTTTAAATCGAAATGCTGGTATCAGCTCGGTCACCAGTGACCTGTATAGAACCCCATAGACTTACAAAGAGACTCAAAGACTTGCATCGAAAACTATAAACTCGAGACCTATACAGTCATGAAGACACCCATAGACTCGCACAGAGGACCCATTTACCTGTATAGGGACCCCGTAGACTTACATAGACTGGGCTATGATTAAACCAACTTGCCAAGGATCAGAATTAAATCCGGGAAGTCGGAATGAAATCCGGGAAGTTTGGAAAGAAATCCAGGTAGTTGGGAATGAAATCCAGGAAGTTGGGAATGAAATCCAGGAAGTTGGGAATGAGATCCAGGAAGTTGGGAATGAGATCCAGGAAGTTGGGAATGAAATCCAGGAAGTTGGGAATGAAATCCAGGAAGTTGGGAATGAAATCCAGGAAGTTGGGAATGAAATCTGGGAAGTTGGGAATGAGATCCAGGAAGTTGGGAATGAAATCCAGGAAGTTGGGAATGAAATCCGGGAAGTTAGGAATGAGATCCAGGAAGTTAGGAATGAAATCCGGGAAGGTTGGAATGAGATCCAGGAAGTTGGGAATGAGATCCAGGAAGTTTGGAATGAAATCCGGGAAGTTGGGAATGAAATCCGGGAAGTTGGGAATGAGATCCAGGAAGTTGGGAATGAGATCCAGGAAGTTTGGAATGAAATCCAGGAAGTTGGGAATGAAATCCGGGAAGTTGGGAATGAAATCCAGGAAGTTTGGAATGAAATCCGGGAAGTTTGGAATGAAATCCAGGAAGTTAGAAGGGCAGGGCAGAACTACGTCTTGAATGTGCATCGTCATCATCATTATTATTCCCACAACTGTTCCCGCGAAGACTTGAAGAGATTTAATTTCTACCCCGGTACAGCTGCCGCAGCAGCAGCAGCAGCAGCTGCCTTGCTCAACAAGCGGAAGTTCCCGGGAAAACCCAGGAACAGGTGGCAACCCAAGTGGTACCACCACCACCCCTGCCACCCCCCCCCCCCCTGCGTTCCCCATCCTCTTATCTAACTGCACCCCGCCCCCCCTCTGCTCCGTCGCTGTCTGAGCGTGTGGCTTGGGCCGGGTAAAGCGACGTGATTGTCGCGCCAGGTGTAATCGGGTGGTTTTCTTTTGGTCGCTGTTTTGCCTCTCTCTCTCTTTCTCTCTCTCTCTCTGTGGCTATTCCTCTTCTCTCTCAGGGCACCGATCTTGAGGAGCTGGGAGAGCCCGAGGCTTTGGTGGCGGTGAGTTGAAATTCCCCTGTGCGGGGGGTGGGGGTCTCTGGTTTTGACACCTTAATCCCGTCTGTCTCTGTCTGTGTGCGTGCGCGTGCGCGTGTGTGGCTGCTCCATCTCCCGGCACAGCGTCTGGCTGCTAGTACTAACCCGCTCGGAACATTGGGGGGTACACGCCGGCTGCGTTTTTGTTGCAGCCTGCGGCTTGTTTCCCTGCTGCTGGGGGCGCTCGTTGCGGAGGCTCGCGGTCCGAGCCCCCGGGGCGGACGGGCTGGCTTTTTATTAAACTAAAAATAAAATATTTTAGCAGGTAAGTCCCCACTGAGCAACGTAGCTCAACGCTGGCCATCGCAAATGATGGCTTAACGCAGTGGGCTCATGATCATCGTCGTCGTCGTCATCGCGTGGAAATTGACGGCAGACAGATACTCTAAACGTCGATTGTAAACGCGGAGGCGAAAAAAAACTGGAGGACCCGGAGAAAAATCCACGTGACCATGGGGAGAGAGAGAGAGAGACACCGCAAACTCCAAATATACAGCAGCAGGCGTCGGGGTGAGGATCGAACCCGTGACCTCCTGTATACCAGGCGAGGTAGTTAACATCTCTTGAAACGGCCTCGCCCCGGGGGGGGATGCGAAACGGAACGGCAGAGCGGAAGGGGATCCTGGTCCCGGGTCGTGTCCACCGTGTGTGCTCCCCATCGTTCCGACGTCTTTAACTCATTCCCCCTCTCCCACCCTTTCCCCCACAACACCCCCCCCATGCCCCAACTAACTGCACGCGAGCGGGGGCTGCACCGCCGTCCAATCGCCGTTCGGTATTCCAGCTCTTACCTTGGCGATCGCGACGATCTATTGCACCCCTGTTAAATGTGCGGGGTTGACCCGTTGACCACGCTGCTGCGGCCGCTAGAGGCCGCTATGTACATGCACATTCCTCTCTCCCGTGAAGCCCTCGCTCGCGCAGTTTGACCCCTGACCTCGCTCTCGCAGTTTGACCCCTGACCTCGCTCGCGCAGTTTGACCCCTGACCTCGCTCTCGTGTAGTTTGACCCCTGACCTCGCTCGCGCAGTTTGACCCCTGACCTCGCTCTCGTGTAGTTTGACCCCTGACCTTGCATCGCTCCTCTGGCGGAGTTGCCGCACGTGTGTTAGAGTTGCGCGTGCGTGCATGCCTGCATGCATGAGCGTGCGATTATCCACCGACTCACGTCCCATGTCATCGTCCAGCAAACCCGTCTAATGGAAGAACATCCTCCTTCCGGGTCTGCAGCCACAAACATATTAAAGTTGATCCGCGCACAGCGGTTAGATTTGTTCTCTGCGGAGAGAGACACGGAACTAGGGTTCCGTGTTTCATGAAAGACGTAACTTTCATGAAACAATTTTTATTTATTTTTTATTTTAACAGGTAAGGCCCCGCTGAGCTGTGTAGCTCTGGATATCACAAATGATATGTCAATGGAGTGGGCTCATCATCATCACCATCACGTGGACATTTCTAGCAGCAGCCAAATACTCTCAACTCGCGACGTCGATTCTGAATCTGGAGGGAGAGAGAGACGCAAACTCCATATATACAGCAGGCGTCAGGGTCGGGATCGAACCCACGACCTCCTGTATACCAGGCGAGGTAGTCAACATCTCCTAGCCACCGTGATGATGATGAGAAACGCAAACTGCAAATATACAGCAGCAGGCGTCAGGGTCGGAATCGAACCCACGACCTCCTGTACACCAGGCGAGGTAGTTAACATCTCATAGCCACCGTGATGATGATGAGAGACACGCAAGATCCATTATACAGCAGGCGTCAGGGTCTGGATCGCACCCACGATCTCCTGTACACCAGGCGAGGTAGTTAACGTCTTGACACTGAGTGCCTGCAGAATAACCACAGAGGGGTGGGAGGCGGGGGAGGAGGGTGGGGAGAGTGGTGGGGCAGTGGCCCTGGGATGCGAGCACGAGTGACGTGGAGTTTGCGTGTTTGCGCGTTTGCAGATCAGCGACCGATCCGAGTTCTTGAACAAAACGGTGCAGCGGAGGTGAGTCATGTGACCCCCCCCCCTCGACCCCCTCGTCGTCGTCTCGCACACATTGCCCCCCCCCCCCCTTCTTACGCTACTGCACAACCGAGCTGTACTGGGGCCATGCCAGGGCCACGCTGTGGTGGTGGGGGGGGGGGCAGAGGCAACGACGAGATGCCTGCGCCGCCGACGACGATCGGTGATCACGAGCTCGGATGAACGACGGGGGAGGGCCTAACGGCGTTGAAACTCCTGTCCACAGCTACAGCCTCAAGTCGCCACGGCCGATATCGAAGATCGACACCAAGCTGTACACGAGCGCCGTCGAGGTGAGGGGCCCCTGACGCGAGAGATCGCCCCGGACGCGTGTCCACAGCTCCAGAAAGCGAAGTCCTCCTTTCTCTTTTTCTCATTCTTCTTGGTCTTGTTTTTATTGCTCTTCGTCCTCCTCCCCCCTCCCTCCTCCCCCCTCCCTCCCCCCTCCCTCCCTCCCTCCCCTCTCCCTCCCCCCTCTTCCCCCCTCCCCCCCCCCTCCTGCTCCCTCCCCCTTCCTCCCTCCCCCCTCTTCCCCCCTCCTCCTCCCTCCTGCTCCCTCCCTCCTCCTCCCCCCTCCTCCCTCCCTCCTCCTCCCTCCTCCTCCCTCCTTCTCCCTCCTCCCCCCTCCTCCCTCCCTTCTCCTCCCTCCTCCTCCCTCCTCCTCCCTCCTGCTCCCTCTCTCCTCCTCCCTCCTCCTCCCCCCTCCTCCCTCCCTCCTCCTCCCTCCTCCTCCCTCCTCCTCCCCCCTCCCCCCTCCCTCCTCCTCCCTCCTCCTCCTCCCTCCTCCAACTGCTGCTGCCTCCTTCATTCCACCTGACGACGTCGATCTGGAGCGGCGTTTTCCACTAATTTTCATGGCGGGGGGGGGGCGGGCAACTTTCTCCGATAAGTCAGTGTGAGGGCCGCCACACATTTGAAACCATTGTTGGGGTTGACGGCACAGTGACGTCGGGGGTGTTTTCACACTTGTGTATTGTCGGGGGGCTGCGCAAAATCGCCCGGAGCGGAGTGGTGAATCATCGCTATTGTGATTATGATGATCATTCTGCATTCGTTAGAGATCTCTGCGCGAGTCTATTGGTCTCTGTGAGTCTATGGGTCTCTGTGTGAGTCTATGGATCTCTGTGTAAGTCTATGGGTCTCTGTGTGAGTCTATGGGTCTCTGTGTGAGTCTATGGTTCTCTGTGTGAGTCTATGGGTCTCTGTGTGAGTCTATGGGTCTCTGCGCGAGTCTATGGGTCTCTGTGTGAGTCTATGGGTCTCTTTGCGAGTCTATGGGTGTCTGTGAGTCTATTGGTCTCTGTGTGAGTCTATGGTTCTCTGTGTGAGTCTATGGTTCTCTGTGTGAGTCTATGGGTCTCTGTGAGTCTATTGGTCTCTTTGCGAGTCTATGGGTCTCTGTGTGAGTCTACGGGTCTCTGTGCGAGTCCGTGGGTCTCTGTGTGAGTCTACGGGTCTCTGTGAGTCTACGGGTCTCTGTGAGTCTATGGGTCTCTGTGTGAGTCTACGGGTCTCTGTGTGAGTCTATGGGTCTCTGTGTGAGTCTATGGGTCTCTTTGCGAGTCTATGGGTGTCTGTGAGTCTATTGGTCTCTATGTGAGTCTATGGTTCTCTGTGTGAGTCTATGGTTCTCTGTGTGAGTCTATTGGTCTCTGTGTGAGTCTATGGTTCTCTGTGTGAGTCTATGGTTCTCTGTGTGAGTCTATGGTTCTCGGTGTGAGTCTATGGTTCTCTGTGTGAGTCTATGGGTCTCTGTGTGAGTCTACGGGTCTCTGTGAGTCTATGGGTCTCTTTGCGAGTCTACGGGTCTGTGGGCGACATGGAAGAACCTGTGTGCCTGTGCTCCGTTGCGCGGTGCAGCAGAGTGCGGTGCGGGGCTCCGGCAGGGCGGTGCGCCCACTGGCGGTGGAGGTTCCCCTGCCGGCGGACAGCGTGGCGCTCAGGAAGAGCCTCTTCGAGCGCGGCGACGTGGCCTCTCCAACCTCGCCACGCGGCAACCCCACCCGGGTACGGCTCACCGTGGTAGCGCGGGGTGCGGGGGGGGGGTGGAGGGTGCCTTGACGCCCCCCTACCCAACCCCCCCCCCCCCCCCAAAGCTACGAGTTCGGGGGGGGGGGCCCGCTTCCTTGACAACCACCGTGAGATTTGTTTTCAACATCAGGTGCAGAAGAAGACACAAAAACTTATTTAAAAAGCGGTTTGAATTATTCGATTTTCTTCTGGAAATGCTTTCCTTGACGTTCCACCTTTTATTTTAATTTAATTAGACCGTCCATTCATTCGTCACGCACAGTCGGCGAAGGGAGCACAGCTGTCAATCCCTTATCAGTGCCCTACTTATTACAGACCAATTCTAGACCTTATTGGTCACCCCGTGCCCCTCATAAAACTCAACGTTCATCCTACAAAGTCCCATCACAAGGGAGAAACACAAAAAACATGTTTTTGCCCGTATTGAAACAGCTGTACGCCGTATGGACCTGAAAACTCAATTTCCCTGTGCCAGAATACGGAGAAAACCGTGTGTCTTCATGTCCCCCCCCCCCCCCCCCCC
Organism: Lampetra fluviatilis; assembly: GCF_964198595.1. Classification (NCBI taxonomy): domain Eukaryota; kingdom Metazoa; phylum Chordata; class Hyperoartia; order Petromyzontiformes; family Petromyzontidae; genus Lampetra; species Lampetra fluviatilis. The sequence continues at coordinate 2,080,072 of NC_136338.1, forward strand.
GGTCTCCGTGCGTGTTTTCCTTGTGCGTCTCCTTCGCATCATCTCTGAGCCTCCACCTGTCCCCACATCTTCCTCCGTGTCTCCCCTGTGTCCCCGTGTGTCCCTGTGTGTGTCCCCTGTACCTCCCCTGTGGCCCTGCGTCTATCCCCTTCACCTCCCCGTGTGTTGCTGCGTGTCTCCCTTGTACCCCCCATGTCCCCGTGTGTCCGTGTGTGTGTGTCCTGTACCTCCCCTATGTCCCCGGGTGTCCATGTGCATCTCCTGTGTCTCCCCTGTGTCCCCGCATGTCCTTGTGTGTGTCCCCTGTACCACCCCTGTATCCCCGCGTCTCCCTGCGTGTGTCTCATGTTTCTCCTGTGTCTCCCTGCAGGACGTGTCGGGTTTGAACGTCGGCATCGCGAGCCGAATCAGCCAGTGGAGCAACAAGAACGAGGAGGGAACCGCTAAGGGGAGCGCCGCCCGTCCCTCCGTACGTGGCTCACGGGGGTACACACACACAGGGGTGCACAAGGGGTACACAGAAGTGCGTGGTGGTACACGGGGGTACAGAAGGGGCACCGAGGGTCACGCGCAAGTTCAGAGTTGGTACACAGTGTACAGAGAGAGAGGGGTACCCGCAGGCGTACACAGTGGTACAGACAGGTACACGGGGGACTTGGGGGCACAGAGGAGTGCGTCGTGGTACAGAGACGTACATGGGGGTTATAGAGAAGAGCGTTGAGACTATTTTCTAAGCCGTACTCTGAGCCACGGCCTGGTTCAGGCTCCGCCTCCAACACTCGGGGCCTGGCTCAGGCTCCGCCTCCAACACTTGGGCCTGGCTCAGGCTCCGCCTCCAACACTCGGGCCTGGTTCAGGCTCCGCCTCCAACACTCGGGCCTGGCTCAGGCTCAGCCTCCAACACTTGGGGCCTGGCTCAGGCTCAGCCTCCAACACTCGGGGTCCGGCTCAGGCTTCGCCTCCAACACTTGGGGCCTGGCTCAGGCTCCGCCTCCAACACTCGGGCCTGGCTCAGGCTCCGCCTCCAACACTCGGGCCTGGCTCAGGCTCCGCCTCCAACACTCGGGCCTGGCTCAGGTTCCGCCTCCAACACTCAGGCTCCGCCTCCAACACCAGTGACGATTATCTGAACCAGTACTAGTGCCGTATGTATAGACAACGGGTGGACGGACATGGTGCTGGCCACCTACCCACTTGCGTGCCGTGCCGGCCTTCATAGGTGCCTCCTCCTAAACGGCACTTTTCCCAAAACGCCAGTTAAGGCTGCAACGGGGGGCGGGGGGGGGAGTGGGATCTTTGTCTTTTGTTGGTGTGTGCGGCGTGTCTTCTCTTTCGTCAGATTTGAGAATTTAGCGGGCGAGAGGTGAGAATCTACAACGCCCGAGGTGGGGGTTTGACCCTTTCCGTTTGCCTTTTGTTTGTTTATAGCAACAACAAAAAATCGCGCGCTTAAAACCCCAACTCTGGCGCCCAGTTAACACGCGCCGCCGGTGAGCATGTGCACGCAAGTTGTTGCGTGCCATTTAATTTCGCGAGCTCACCAGGACTGAGCCGGTGAGCTTGCCCCAATGTCGGCTTAACGTTGGGGCAACGTTGGCTCGACGTTTGCACCCCTTTCCCCCCCCCCCTCCCCGCCCCCCCCCCCCAACGTTCCTCGCTTGCTGGGTGACATATCAAAGTTTGCGGTGAGACTAACCCACTGGCCTGCGCACCGTGCATTTGCTGTGTCACCAGGGCGAGGAGTTCAAAACCAGGTCAACATTGAGTCGGCCAATCATCCTCCTGGGGTTGATAAACACCACCACCACCACATTGCAGGAAGTTTAACGGTGATAATTATTGGATGGATGGACTTGCCTCCACCGCCATGAGAACGTGGAATGCCCGCGCTTTTTGAGCAGGGAGACGCACTGCGTGCAAAGTGCACTGCAAGATGCAGCTAATGGGATAGTGACGGTGACGGTGATGACGATGTGACACGACGTTGATGGGGAGAATGGTGGGGACGGTGGCCTCTCTGACGACGATGGTGGTGACGTTGATGACGATGGTGTTGATAACGACGATAATGATGACGATAACGATGATAACGGTGATAACGACGACGATGATAACGATGATGACGACGGTGACGACGATGATGACGACGATGGAAGTAATTGTATGTGTATAGCGCTTTTCATCAAGGACCTCCAAGCGCAGGACAAAGCAGCAGCAGGACAATCAGCATAAAAATAATATAAATACATCTTAAAAATAATTTAGTAAATGAACTAAACATTTAATATGTAGAAACGTATGAATAGATTTTAAGACGCATTTTTTAAATGTCCGCAGACTCAGAGATCCTGATGTCTTGTGTTGACGATTTCGATGATGATGATGACGCTGATGACGTCGATGATGATGACGCTGATGACGTCGATGATGATGACGATGATGACGTCGATGATGACGTCGATGATGATGATGATGACGACCTCGATGATGTTGATGATGACGTCGATGATGACGTCGATGATGATGACTTCGATGATGATAATGATGATGACATCGATGATGATGATAATGACGTCGATGATGATGATAATGACGTCGATGATGATGACGTTGATGATGATGACGTCGACGATGATGACATCGACGACGACGATGAAGACGTCGATGATGATGAAGACGTCGATGATGATGACGATGACGACGATGATGATGATGATGATGACGTCGACGATGACGATGATGACGATGATGACGATGATGTTGATGCTGGTGTGCAGGACATCCGACCGGGTGATGTCTCCACGAAGAAGAGCATCTGGGAAAGTAAGCCGAGCGCCGGCAGCCCACCGGAGAAATCAGCTGCAGCTCCCAGCAAGGTGACTCGCTCGCTACTCACACGCTACTCACTCGCTACTCACTCACTCACTACTCACTCACTCACTACTCACTCGCTACTCACACGCTACTCACTCACTCACTACTCACTCGCTACTCACTCACTACTCACTCGCTCGCTACTCACACGCTACTCACTCGCTCACTACTCACTCGCTGCTCACTCACTACTCACTCGCTCGCTACTCACACGCTGCTCACTCACTACTCACACGCTACTCACTCACTACTCACTCACTACTCACTCGCTCGCTACTCACACGCTACTCACTCGCTCGCTACTCACTCACTACTCACTCACTCACTACTCACTCGCTACTCACTCGCTACTCACTCACTACTCGCTCACTACTCACTCACTACTCACTCGCTACTCACTCACTACTCACTCGCTACTCACTCGCTACTCACTCACTACTCACTCACTCACTACTCACTCGCTACTCACTCACTACTCACTCGCTACTCACTCACTACTCACTCACACGCTACTCACTCACTACTCACTCACTACTCACTCGCTACTCACTCACTACTCACTCACTCACTACTCACTCACTCACTACTCACTCACTACTCACTCACTACTCACTCACTCACTACTCACTCGCTACTCACTCACTACTCACTCACTCACTACTCACACGCTCACTACTCACTCACTACTCACTCGCTACTCACTCACTCACTACTCACTCACTACTCACTCGCTACTCACTCACTACTCACTCACTCACTACTCACTCACTCACTACTCACTCACTACTCACTCACTACTCACTCACTACTCACTCATTACTCACTCGCTACTCACTCACTACTCACTCACTACTCACTCACTACTCACTCACTCACTACTCACTCACTACTCACTCACTACTCACTCACTACTCACTCACTCACTACTCACTCACTCACTACTCACTCGCTACTCACTCACTACTCACTCACTCACTACTCACTCACTCACTACTCACTCGCTACTCACTCGCTACTCACTCACTACTCACTCACTACTCACTCACTCACTACTCACTCGCTACTCACTCACTACTCACTCACTACTCACTCACTCACTACTCACTCGCTACTCACTCACTACTCACTCACTACTCACTCACTCACTACTCACTCGCTACTCACTCGCTACTCACTCACTACTCACTCGCTGCTCACTCACTACTCACTCACTCACTACTCACTCACTCACTACTCACTCGCTACTCACTCGCTACTCACTCACTACTCACTCGCTGCTCACTCACTACTCACTCACTCACTACTCACTCACTCACTACTCACTCACTACTCACTCGCTACTCACTCACTACTCACTCACTACTCACTCACTCACTACTCACTCGCTACTCACTCACTACTCACTCACTACTCACTCACTACTCACTCACTCACTACTCACTCGCTACTCACTCACTACTCACTCACTCACTACTCACTCACTCACTACTCACTCGCTACTCACTCGCTACTCACTCACTACTCACTCGCTGCTCACTCACTACTCACTCACTCACTACTCACTCACTCACTACTCACTCGCTACTCACTCGCTACTCACTCACTACTCACTCACTACTCACTCACTCACTACTCACTCACTACTCACTCACTACTCACTCACTACTCACTCACTCACTACTCACTCGCTACTCACTCACTACTCACTCACTACTCACTCGCTACTCACTCACTACTCACTCACTACTCACTCACTACTCACTCACTACTCACTCGCTACTCACTCACTACTCACTCACTACTCACTCGCTACTCACTCACTACTCACTCACTACTCACTCACTACTCACTCACTACTCACTCGCTACTCACTCACTACTCACTCACTACTCACTCGCTACTCACTCACTACTCACTCGCTACTCACTCACTACTCACTCACTACTCACTCACTACTCACTCGCTACTCACTCACTACTCACTCGCTACTCACTCACTACTCACTCGCTACTCACTCACTACTCACTCACTACTCACTCGCTACTCACTCACTACTCACTCACTACTCACTCGCTACTCACTCACTACTCACTCGCTACTCACTCACTACTCACTCGCTACTCACTCGCTACTCACTCACTACTCACTCACTACTCACTCACTACTCACTCACTACTCACTCACTCACTACTCACTCGCTACTCACACGCTACTCACTCACTACTCACTCGCTACTCACTCACTACTCACTCACTACTCACTCACTCACTACTCACTCACTACTCACTCACTACTCACTCACTCACTACTCACTCACTACTCACTCACTACTCACTCACTCACTACTCACTCACTACTCACTCACTACTCACTCACTACTCACTCACTACTCACTCACTCACTACTCACTCACTACTCACTCACTACTCACTCACTACTCACTCACTACTCACTCACTCACTACTCACTCACTACTCACTCACTACTCACTCACTCACTACTCACTCACTACTCACTCACTACTCACTCACTACTCACTCACTCACTACTCACTCACTACTCACTCACTACTCACTCACTCACTACTCACTCACTACTCACTCACTACTCACTCGCTACTCACTCGCTACTCACTCACTACTCACTCACTACTCACTCGCTGCTCACTCACTACTCACTCACTCACTACTCACTCGCTACTCACTCACTACTCACTCACTACTCACTCGCTACTCACTCGCTACTCACTCACTACTCACTCACTCACTACTCACTCGCTACTCACTCACTACTCACTCACTACTCACTCGCTGCTCACTCACTACTCACTCACTCACTACTCACTCGCTACTCACTCACTACTCACTCACTACTCACTCGCTACTCACTCACTACTCACTCACTCACTACTCACTCGCTACTCACTCACTACTCACTCACTACTCACTCACTACTCACTCACTACTCACTCACTACTCACTCGCTACTCACTCACTACTCACTCACTACTCACTCACTACTCACTCACTACTCACTCGCTACTCACTCACTACTCACTCACTACTCACTCGCTACTCACTCACTACTCACTCACTACTCACTCACTACTCACTCACTACTCACACGCTACTCACTCGCTACTCACTCACTACTCACTCGCTACTCACTCACTACTCACTCACTCACTACTCACTCACTACTCACTCACTACTCACTCACTACTCACTCATTACTCACTCGCTACTCACTCACTCACTACTCACTCACTACTCACACGCTACTCACTCGCTACTCACTCACTACTCACTCACTACTCACACGCTACTCACTCACTACTCACTCACTACTCACTCACTACTCACACGCTACTCACTCACTACTCACTCACTACTCACTCACTACTCACTCACTACTCACTCACTACTCACTCGCTACTCACTCGCTACTCACTCACTACTCACTCGCTACTCACTCACTACTCACTCGCTACTCACTCGCTACTCACTCACTACTCACTCGCTACTCACTCACTACTCACTCACTACTCACTCACTACTCACTCGCTACTCACTCGCTACTCACTCACTACTCACTCACTACTCACTCGCTACTCACTCGCTACTCACTACTCACTCACTACTCACTCACTACTCACTCACTACTCACTCACTACTCACTCGCTACTCACTCACTACTCACTCACTACTCACTCACTACTCACTCACTACTCACTCACTACTCACACGCTACTCACTCGCTACTCACTCACTACTCACTCACTACTCACACGCTACTCACTCACTACTCACTCACTACTCACTCACTACTCACTCACTACTCACTCACTACTCACACGCTACTCACTCGCTACTCACTCACTACTCACTCACTACTCACACGCTACTCACTCACTACTCACTCACTACTCACTCACTACTCACACGCTACTCACTCACTACTCACTCACTACTCACTCACTACTCACTCACTACTCACTCACTACTCACACGCTACTCACTCACTACTCACTCACTACTCACTCGCTACTCACTCACTACTCACTCACTACTCACTCACTACTCGCTCGCCAATCACTCACTACTCACTCACTACTCACACGCTACTCACTCACTACTCACTCACTACTCACTCACTACTCACTCGCTACTCACTCACTACTCACTCACTACTCACTCACTACTCACTCACTACTCGCTCGCCAATCACTCACTACTCACTCACTCACTACTCACTCACTCACTACTCACTCGCTACTCACTCACTACTCACACGCTACTCACACGCTACTCACTCACTACTCACTCACTACTCGCTCGCCAATCACTCACTACTCACTCACTCACTACTCACTCACTCACTACTCACTCGCTACTCACTCACTACTCACTCGCTCGCTACTCACACGCTACTCACTCACTACTCACTCGCTGCTCACTCATTACTCACTAATCGCTCGCCACTCACTCACTACTCACTAATCGCTCGCTACTTGCTCATTACTCACTCAGTCACCACTAACTCACTCATTACTCACTCGCTCGCCACTCGATCGCTTGCTACTCACTACTCACTCACTACTCGCTCGCTACTCACTCACTCACTAACTCACTCACTCGCTCACACACTCACTCACTCACTACTCACTCGCTCACTTGCTCACTCGCTACGCACTCCCTACTCACTCACTCACTCATTACTCACTCACTACTCACTCACTACTCACTCACTACTCACTCACTCACTACTCACTCGCTACTCACTCACTCACTACTCACTCGCTACTCACTCACTCACTACTCACTCGCTACTTGCTCATTACTCACTCGCTCGCTCACTCACCACTAACTCGCTCATTACTCGCTCACCACTCGGTCGCTCCTCACTCGCTCACTTGTTACTCACTCACGACTCAATCGCTCATTACTCGCTCACCACTCGGTCGCTCCTGACTCGCTCACTTGTTACTCACTCACGACTAACTCGCTACTCACTCGCTCACTACTCACACTCACTCGCTTACTACTCACTACTTGCTCACTCGCTACTCACTCACTCACTCGCTACTCACTCGCTCACTACTCACACTCACTCGCTTACTACTCACTACTTGCTCACTCGCTACTCACTCACTCACTCACTACTCACTCGCTCGCTCACTACTCACTCACTACTCACTGTCTACTCAGTCACTACTCACTCGTTCGCCACTCGCTCGCTACTCACTCACTCGCTACTCACTCCTCGCTCACTACTCAATCGCTCACTACTCACTCACCACTCGCTCACTGCCTTGCCCGCCTGCCCTTCCCTTTGCAGGGCAACCCCAGCGGCAAGCGCTTCAAGTTCGTGATGGTGGCTCCTGGCAAGTACGAGAAGGTCCCCATCGACTCTGTCGCCGGCGACAACCATTTCGCGAACGGTGAGTTGGCGCCACACGGGTCGACTCCGCCCCCGGTCCACAGGGGGGCGATCGGGCCGCGGGCCCTGGAAGTAGACAATCACACGCAGCATCGTCGTCGTCGTCAGCCACGATCGATCCGCTGCTGGATGGAGGACTCCACAGGCCTCCATCGAGCAGCGATGTCATCCCCAGTGATGTCATTGGCTGCGATGTCATCGGCTTCGATGTCATCACCTGCGATGTCATTGTCATCCCCAGTGATGTCATTGCCTGCGATGTCATTGCCTGCGATGTCATCCCCAGTGATGTCATTGGCTGCGATGTCATCGGCTTCGATGTCATCACCTGCGATGTCATTGTCATCCCCAGTGATGTCATTGGCTGCGATGTCATCGGCTTCGATGTCATCACCTGCGATGTCATTGTCATCCCCAGTGATGTCATTGGCTGCGATGTCATCGGCTTCGATGTCATCACCTGCGATGTCATTGTCATCCCCAGTGATGTCATTGCCTACGATGTCATTGCCTGCGATGTCATCCCCAGTGATGTCATTGGCTGCGATGTCATCGGCTTCGATGTCATCACCTGCGATGTCATTGTCATCCCCAGTGATGTCATTGCCTGCGATGTCATTGCCTGCGATGTCATCCCCACTGATGTCATTGGCTGCGATGTCATCGTCTTCGATGACATCACCTGCGATATCATTGTCATCCCCAGTGATGTCATTGGCTGCGATGTCATCGGCTGTGATGTCATCGGCTTCGATGACATCACCTGCGATATCATTGTCATCCCCAGTGATGTCATTGGCTGCGATGTCATCGGCTGTGATGTCATCGGCTTCGATGACATCACCTGCGATGTCATTGTCATCCCCAGTGATGTCATCCCCACTGATGTCATCACCTGCGATGTCATTGCCTGCGATGTCATCGGCTTCAATGACATCACCTGCGATGTCATTGTCATCCCCAGTGATGTCATTGCCTGCGATGTCATTGCCTGCGATGTCATCCCCTGTGATGTCATTGCCTCTGATGTCATCGCCTGCGATCTCATCGCCCCCCGAACCCCCCTCTCGTGTCCCTCTGGTCCCCGCGCTCCTCTCTCCGTCTGCCGCGGTGATTGCCAGCGCGCATCTCTCCCACGCTTCCATGTGCACTTTTCCGTTACTGCTCCTCTGTCCTCATCAATATCCGCCTCTCTGATCCGTGCACGTTAACATTTTTATATATATACACACACATTTCTTTTACACAAATTAGTTCGTTTGGCAGCTGATGGCTCGTCGATCATTCGAAGGGTTTGTCCGTGTGCTATGAAGAAGGCCCATTGCCCGGAACGTCGCCTGTTATTTATATTTATATATTTACGGTAATACCCACCCCGGTTTACGTCGGGGGAGGTAGGCGGCGGTGCCTCCCTGAAAGGCGCGAGGACGAATATGGAAAACGACGTGAATCTAAGCGGTTGTACGGGGTGGTAGTGGGCGGCGGTGGTGGCAGTGGTGGCGGTGATGGCGGCGGTGGTGGTGGTGATGGCGGTGGTGGCGGCGGTGGTGGTGGCGGTGGTGGCTGTGATGGTGGTGATGGCGGTGGTTGCGGTGGTGGCGGCGGTGATGGTGGCGGTGGTGATGGTGGCGGCGGTGATGGTGGCGGTGGTGGCGGCGGTGGTGGCGGCGGTGGCGGCGGTTGTGGCGGTGGTGATGGTGGCGGTGGTGGTGGCGGTGGTTGCGGTGGTGGCGGCGGCGGTGGTGGTGGCCGTGGTGGTGGTGATGGCTTGAGAGGAGAGGGACGGCGAGGAAGGAGCGGACGTCGCCGATGCCGTCGGCGACGTGAAGTGTGAGTGCGCGCGTGGGGGGGGGTTGAGTCGACCGCTAGTTATCGAGCAGTCGCGGTGTCCGTCACGAAGCGGACGTCCCACTCACAGCGGCAACTGTTCACCGGATATCTTGTGAAGGAAGAGGAAAAAGAGCTTGAGAGCTCATCGGATTCCTCCAGTTTGAATAAATAAATGTTTTGATTCTGAACAACAGACGCAGCTGGCACGACGCGTATTTGCCACGTGGGGGCGCTGTAGTACAACATACAATTGGACATATTCTTGTGTTTTTTCGGTAAAGTCACGTAGGTAAAAAAATTAAAATTAATAAAAGTAAAATAAAAATCAAATAAAAATTCCACCTGAAGACGGAAGCGTGTGTTGCCTCCGAAACGTCGTGATTTTTATTTCATTTTTATTTTACTTTTATTAATTTTAAGTTAGTTTTACCCACGTGACTTTACCGAAAAAACACAAGAATATGAATCCTTGCAGTCACGAAAGCTTCAAATCTAGAATACAATTGGACACACGCATATACAGAAGAGAGTAGTAGTAATAGGTTTTTACCCTTTCAACTGGTACAAAAACTGACACCTTTATACAAGGCATCATGTTTGCAATAACCACAACACAAGCAGTCAAAATGCAAACAAAAAGAAACAACTCTGATGATGATAATGATATGCACTGTCCTTGAAGTTGATTGGTCCACACCCGAGACAGCTTTTCTTAGAGCCTAGTCTCCATTGGTGTTGGACCAGATGACGCTAAAAGGCGTACAACTCAAAGACATTTTGACTCCTCGTATAAAGGTGTCAGTTTTTGTACCAGTTGAAAGGGTAAAAACCTATCACTATATTTTGCCACTGGTAAAGGAGGTCTCATAGTATAGAAGAGAGTGTTTATTATTTTTATTTAACTCTATTTTTTTTATTTTACCAAGGCCCACACTGACCTGCTATATAGCAACTCTTCTTCAGAAGCGACCTGGCTATCACATCATATGGATGTTTATATCGGCGAAATACTCTGAAACGCGTGATGTTGATTCTAAACGTGGAGGGGAAAAACAGGAGGACCCGGAGAAAAATTCACGTGACCACGGGGAGAGACACGCAAACTCGGGTCGGGATCGAACCCACGACCTCCTGTATACCTGACGAGGTAGTTAACATCTCCTAGCCACCATGGCGTTGTCCATACAGGGACTCATCTACTTACAAACATTCGACGTATGGACTTTCAGAGAGATACGAACAACCCTGAAAGAATGTCCAGTTGCCCATTCGGACGGAGAGTCGGAAGTTCAACCGCCGCGCAATAGACGGTGGCGATGGTGGCATCTACATCTGCAGAACGTAAAGAACCAGTGGTATCTACATCTGCACAGAGACCCACAGACTCACACAGAGACCCACAGACTCACACAGAGACCCACAGACTCACACAGAGACCCACAGACTCACACAGAGACCCACAGACTCACACAGAGACCCACAGACTCACACAGAGACCCATAGACTCACACAGAGACCCATAGACTTACACAGAGACCCATAGACTCACACAGAGACCCATAGACAGAGACCCATAGACTCAAACAGAAACCCACAGACTCACACAGAGACCCACAGACTCACACAGAGACCCATAGACTCACACAGAGACCCACAGACTAACACAGAGACACATAGACTAACACAGAAACCCACAGACTCGCACAGAAACCCATAGTTTGTTGTCCTTCCACCGCATGGTTCCCTATGTATGGTGCCAAAGAAGTTCGGCGTACAGGCTGGAGCCGGGACGATTCGATGTCCACCTCGGTTGTTGATGATCGACTGGCGGCGTTCAAGTCGACTTGCCGCACCCCCCCCCCCCCCCCCCCCCGTGGCGCTGTTGTTGTCACGCTCTGACCCCCGGTCGCCCCTTCGCCAGACACCTGTGGACCCGTCGGGATTGCCCCCCGCAGTCCAGATAAATATTCCGATTCTCGTATTTATGGGGCCGATACGCAGCGCGTGAGCGGCCGCGCGCGCGGCGCGCATCATTATAAATACGCGCGCGAGAGCGACGGATTATTTGCGTCGCGCTAAGACTTCGATGTTGTTCAGCACAATGTGATACCGTGGTGGGGGCAGGCGGTGGGGGCAGGCGGTGGGGGGGCAGGCGGTGGGGGGGGCAGGCGGTGGGGGTAGCGGTAACGCGGCCCCGACGCAGCTTTGCACGGCGGGAAGTCGAAATTGCGCACGTGCACACGCATGCACACGCACGTGGCAGGCATGCGCACACACACGCACATACGCACACACAAACAAACACACGCATGTGGACACGCACACACACGCATGCACACACGCACACACAAACACACGCACGTGGCACGCATGCGCACACACGCACACACACGCGCACACACAAACAAACACACGCATGCGCACGCACACAGACGCACGCTCCGGTAATCGGATCGATGGTCGACGACGTTCGATCGGCGGCAGTGCCGATGCCGGTGGGGCGACCGTGACGGCGAGCGACGATTCCCCCCTTCCCCCCCCCCCCCCGCGGTGTTCCCGCAGCCACTCTGGAAGCCGTGGCTCTGGACGAGAGGAGGACGCGGGCGAGGGGTAAAAATAACCCGCGGCGGTGGTGGTGGCGGTAGTGGTGGCGGTGGCGGTGGTGGTGGTGGCGGTGGTTGTGGTGGGGGTGGCGGTGGCGGTGGTGGCGGTGGCGGTGGTGGCGGCGGTGGCGGTGGTGGCGGCGGTGGTGGTGGCGGTGGTGGCGGCGGAGGTGGTGGCGGCGGTGGTGGTGGCGGTGGTGGCGGCGGAGGTGGCGGTGGTGGTGGTGGGGAGCGGTGGTGGCGGTGGTGGGCGGTGGTAGGGAGCGGTGGCGGTGGTGGTGGCGGCGGCGGTGGTGGCGGCGGAGGTGGCGGTGGTGGGGAGCGGTGGTGGCGGTGGTGGTGGCGGTGGTGGTGGGGAGCGGTGGTGGCGGTGGTAGTGGTGGTGGCGGCGGTGGTGGCGGTGGTGGGGGGAGCGGTGGTGCAGCGGTTAGCGCCGCGCTTCGCTCTGAACCTGGCAACCCGGGTTCGATTCCCGCTCACGGCCACCACCCAGTGACGATCATCTGAATCGGTCCTGGGCCTCCCCCTAGGTAGACTCGGCCTCAAATTAGTACCTGGGTGCTGTGTGTAGTAAAATCATCGCCAGTGGGGAGACAAAGGCGGCCGGGCGCGGTGCTGGCCACCCACCCTCTCGTGTGCCGTGCCGGCCTTTATAGGTGCTCGCTAACAGCACTTGTCCCAGCAGTCTGTGAAGGCTACACGGGGGACCTTTGTCATTGTTTCGTGTTAAAATTAAACGGCCCTTAAGCCAAATTGCCCAGTCAAACTACGTTGAAACATACAACTTGCGGATTAGCTGCCCTTAAATATACACTTGAAGGATTTTCACGAGTTCCTTTCATGGTACTGCTTGCTGGTGGTGGTGGTGATGATGCTGGTGGTGGCGGTGGTGGCAGTGGCAGTGCTGGTGGTGCTGGTGGTGCTGGTGGTGCTGGTGGTGGCGGTGGTGGCGGTGGTGGCGGTGGCGGTGGTGGCGGTGCTGGTGGTGGCGGTGGTGGTAAGCCACGCGGGCCCGCGCTCGATCGCACGTTAGCGAGTGAACAAGAGAGAGGGGGGAGAGAGAGAGACAAGGGAGAGAGAGTTGAGAGGGGGGGGAGACTGAGGAGAGAAATAGAAAAAGAAAAGAAATTAAAAAAAAGATTATAAAAAGAGCTGATAAAAAAAATCTAGAAGTGAAAAAAAGAGAGAGGGGAGAGACGGGGGAGAGAGAGACGGGGGAGAGAGAGACGGGGGAGAGAGAGAGACGGGGGAGAGAGTGAGAGAAAGAGAGAGGGGAGAGTGAGTGAGAGTGAGTGAGGGAGAGAGCGTGAGTGAAAGTTAGAGAGAGTGAGAGTTTGAGTGAGTGAAAGAGAGAGTGAGAGAAAGAGAGAGAGAGTGAGAGAGAGAGTGGATGCTGTCAGCTGCCATCCCTGATGCAGCCAAAACCCCCCCAGGGATGTCCTGCTGCTCGAGGCATCTGCCGCTGGGACATCCTGGACGAGCTCAATGTTTCCAAACGTCGCCGCGGCTCGCGACGGTATCGTCTGTCTCTCGCGCCGTGCCGGGGGGGGGGGCCGGGGGGGGGGGTCGGGGGGGGGGGCCGGGGGGGGGGGTTAGAGGGATGTGGGGGGGGGGTGGCGGCGTTTTGTGTGTCGCTGCGTGCCGCTGAGCAGCTGCGAGCGGGCGAGAGCCGTGAGTGCGTGAGCGAGCGAGCGAGTGGATGATTGATTGAGTGAGCGAGCGAGTGAATGATTGAGTGACCGAGCGAGTGATTGAGCGAGCGAGTGATTGAGTGACCGAGCGAGTGACCGAGCGAGTGACCGAGCGAGTGCATGATTGTGAGAGTCTCTGGGTCTCTGTGTGAGTCTGTGGGTCTCTGTGTGAGTCTATGGGTCTCTGTGTGAATCTGTGTGTCTCCGTGTGAGACTGTGGGTCTCTGTGTGAATCTATGGGTCTCTGTGTGAGGCTGTGGGTCTCTGTGCGAGTCCGTGGGTCTCTGTGTGAGTCTATGAGTCTCTGTGTGAGTCTATGGGTCTCTGTGTGAGTCTATGGGTCGCTGTGTGAGACTGTGGGTCTCTGTGTGAATCTATGGGTCTCTGTGTGAGTCCATGGGTCTCTGTGTGAGTCTATGGGTCTCTGTGTGAGACTGTGGGTCTCTGTGTGAATCTATGGGTCTCTGTGTGAGTCTGTGGGTCTCCGTGTGAGTCTATGGGTATCTGTGTGAGTCTGTGGGTCTCTGTGTGAGTCTGTGTGTCTCCGTGTGAGACTGTGGGTCTCTGTGTGAATCTATGTGTCTCTGTGTGAGGCTGTGGGTCTCTGTGTGAGTGCGCGTCCCAACGGCGTCATCCCCCCGCGTGGCACATTAGCACCAAATCAATCACAGTGCGCAGCGGTAGACAGAATGTTCACTGCGCGGACGATTAACCGGGCGGTCAGTACGTCCATCCCATGCCCCCCACCACCTCCATGGCTCTCTTTGTTGGGGGGAGGGAGGGGCTGGTTTCTTGTTTCAGATTGCTGTGTGTGCGGCATGTTGAACTTCTTTCGTGTTGTACATAGCCAGCTGTGCTAATCGGAGGTGCCGGTGAGTGGGCAAGGACTATGGGTGTCCGCATGAGTCTATGGGTCTCTGTGTGAGTCTATGGGTCTCTGTGTGAGTCTGTGTCTCTGTGAGTCTATGGGTCTCTGTGTGAATCTATGAGTGTCTGTGTGAATCTATGGGGTTCTGTGTGAATCTATTGGTTTCTGTGTGAGTCTATGGGTCTCTGTGTGAATCTATGGGTCTCTGTGTGAATCTATGGGTCTGTGTGAATCTATGGGTCTCTGTGTGAATCTATGGGTGTCTGTGTGAGTCTATTGGTCTCTGTGTGAGTGTATGGGTCTGTGTGTGTCTCTAGGTCTTTGTGTGAGTCTATGGGACTGCGTGAGTCTATGGGTCTCTGCGTGAGTCTATGGGTCTCTGTGTGAGTCTATGGGTGTCTGCGTGAGTCGATGGGTCTCTGCGTGAGTCTATGAGTCTATGGGTCTCTGTGCGAGTCGATGGGTCTCTGTGTGAGTCTATGGGTCTCTGTGTGAATCGATGGGTCTCTGTGTGAGTCGATGGGTCTCTGCGTGAGTCTATGGGTCTCTGTGTGAATCTATGGGGTTCTGTGTGAGTCTATGGGTCTCTGTATGAGTCTATTGGTGTCTGCGTGAGTCTATGGGTCTCTGTGTGAGTATATGGGTCTCTGTGTGAGTGTATGGGTCTGTGTGTCTCTCTGTGTCTTTGTTTGAGTGTATGGGTCTCTGTGTGAGTATATGGGTCTCTGTGTGAGTGTATGGGTCTCTGTGTGAATCTATGGGTCTCTGTGTGAATTTATTGGTGTCTGTGTGAGTCTATTGGTTTCTGTGTGAGTGTATGGGTCTGTGTGTGTCTCTGGGTCTCTGTGTGAGTATATGGGTGTCTGTGTGAATCTGTGGGTCTCTGTGTGAATCTATGGGTCTCTGTGTGAATTTATTGGTGTCTGTGTGAGTCTATGGGTCTCTGTGTGTCTCTGGGTCTTTGTGTGAGTCTATAGGACTGCGTGAGTCTATGGGTCTCTGCGTGAGTCTATGGGTCTCTGCGTGAGTCTATGGGTCTCTGCGTGAGTCTGTGGGTCTCTGCGTGAGTCTATTTATGGAGTGTATGTTGAACTTCTTTCACACCGTACGTAGCTAATCGGATGTTGCCAGGGTGTAGGGAAGGACAATAGACTTAAGCAGAAACAGCAGTTGTAAAGAAATTAGTTTTCAATTAAGAATGCACCCCCCTCCCCACTCCGTAGTCAATCCGCTGCTGGATGAAGGCCCCCAGCCCCCCCTCCCGCCAGAGATGTGGTGGCACATTCGGGGCGACTTGGTGGCAGGAGGTTTACAGAGCCTCCCCCCCTCCCCTTGTCTGTTTGCCCGTTAGAAGTGGCACCCCCCCCCCCCCCCACTGATGCTCAAGGCAAACATTTCGTGGGGCCAAACCATGGCACCATTATGAGTCAAAGGTCGCAAACGGGTTTTGATTCCTTACCCGTACCCGGCCGCACCAGGGTCGCAAATGGGTACCCGTACCCGGCCGTACCCGTACCCTACCCGTACCCGGCTTGGTACGGGTAGGGTACGGGTATCGGGTACCTGATTGCGACCTCTGGGATGAAGCCATGTTGCGGGTGTGTTGATTCTAGGAACTTGAATTGTGAGAAGAGACAAGACGTTGGGAAATGAGTGACAAACGGTTACTCACCAGTGACTCACGGCCTACCCGTACCCGGCCGCACCAGGGTCGCAAACGGCTACCCGTACCCGTACCCGGCCGGGTACGGGTAGCCGGGTATCAGGTACCCGGTTGCGACCTCTGTTATGAGTACAGTTTTGGTGGTCTGTGCCT
Source organism: Lampetra fluviatilis (assembly GCF_964198595.1). NCBI lineage: Eukaryota > Metazoa > Chordata > Hyperoartia > Petromyzontiformes > Petromyzontidae > Lampetra > Lampetra fluviatilis. The sequence continues at coordinate 2,097,193 of NC_136338.1, forward strand.
CACGCACGCCTGACCACTCTGTAGCGCTGCGTGTAACGCCTTAATTACACTGGTCAACAAAAAAAACATTTCTAATAACAGTTATTTTCGTTATTTTTTGTTATTTTCTTTGAACCTATCTTACGTGACTTTACCGAAAGACCCAGGAATTCTCGGTTAATATTTGTGCGTGACATTGGTTTTATTTTTTATTTTTTTTTGACATCGAATAGAAATTTAAATAAACCGGCGCAGTTTCCACCTGAGCGTTTTTTGGGCCGCGCTTACGGTTTAAACATTTCTTAAAATTCACGTCAATTCAGCAAATGAGTTTTTATGTAAAAGCGAGCATCTGCTCACATTTTGTAGCGAAAATTTGTGAACGTAAATGAACACCGGCCCTGTCCTTCCGGTTTATAAATGGTTAACCTGTTTGTATTCACATCAATGCAGAATCCAGTAAGTCGGTACTTCTAGTTCTAGATTTGAAGCTTTCGTGACTGCAAGGATTCATTCTCTCAGGTTTTTTCGGTAAAGTCACGTAGGTAAAAATAAAAAATAATATAAATAATAATAGAACAAAAATAATTATTTTAGTTCTATTATTATTTCTAGAATTTGTACGATTTATTATTTATTTTTACCTACGTGACTTTACCGAAAAAACTTGATACATTTTTTTTATTATTATTTATTTTTACCTACGTGACTTTACCGAAAAAACCTGATAGTAAAGTACTTATAATGATTAAATCACTCCTGCAACCAACAACAATGGTTTATATTTGGATATTCACTCTCACATTCACAACAAACACAATGGTTTAAATTTTTATGTTCACTCTCGCATGCGAGGAAAAAATGTAAGTTTGGGGAAAATCTAAATTTTGAATTGAAACATAGTTTGTGTACTTTCTTCCTCGTAACTCAAACGGCTCTTAGAACACTACGATAGCGGTCATTTACAGTCGCCATTCTTAACGTACAGATTTGTCACGAGTTAATCTCGGAGTAAATTCCATTCGGTGCGTCAAGTCGCTCATTTAGATTTCATCCCGATGAATCCAGAAGAGTCTGCAGACGAAAGAAGGCGCCGGTTAAACGGAGAGATGGCGTCATCGGCAAAGTCAAGACACACTGGATCATTTGCGGCATGAATATGCCTGTCACATAACGGGAAATTACACTTTTGAATAATAACAAGCGTAAATAATGGATTCAGGCCCTGGAAATCTACTGCTGGGATGGCTATCATCGGCTCAGGGTTAGGGGTAGTGACCGTGGGGCACGGTGGCGCATGATGCACCCGGGGTGGCGCGGGGTGAGGTGGGGTCTCCGTACCGCCCGGCGATCGGGCGCGACCTTGACACGAGGCGAGCGCCAACGCTGTCCGTGCCGAGTGAGGCCCCCTCCCAGGGGCACGAGCGGAGGCGCGGGTGCGGGCACGGGGCGGGGAGGGGCGGGGAGAGATCCTAGCCGTGCCTCTGCTTCTAACGCCACCGCCAACAACACGGCCACACCGACAGCACCGTCACCACCACTAACATCACTAACATTACCAACAACACCCCCAATGCCACCGCCAACAACACCGTTACCACCGCCACCAACAACACCGTCACCACTGCTAACGCCACTAACAACACCACCAACACCACCACCAACACCACCAACGCCACCGCCAACAACACCGTCACCACCGCTAACGCCACTAACAACACCACCAACACCACCACCAACACCACCAACGCCACCGCCAACAACACCGTCACCACTGCTAACGCCACTAACAACACCACCAACACCACCACCAACACCACCAACGCCACCGCCAACAACACCGTCACCACCGCTAACGCCACTAACAGCACGGCTATCAACACCACCAACACTACCACCGACACCATCTCCCTACCACCAACCAACAATGCCACCGCCCCCACCAGCCCCCACCCATCAATACGACCACGTGGTGGCCACTCTGTGCGGCGTCTGTACGCGGCTCTCACCGCCATCGTCCGTCGGTGTTCACGCTCGGCCGTCGGACGAAGAGGGCGGTCAACGCATCGTCGCGCGCCGCTTTCGGATGCGCTCCCGCGGCCGTCTGGAACGCTCTTCCCTTCCGATATTAGGCAGCCACTTGGAGCTGTGCCACTTTTAAATGTCGATTGAAAACTCGGTTATTTCGTTTTAGTTTGTTGTCCTTCCCCCGCACCTCCGATTAAGCACGGTTGGCTACGTAGGGTGCGAAAGAAGTTGAACGTACACATAGGGTGGTGTTGGTGCAGCATTGGATTGATCGTGGCTAACGATGAACCCAGCGTTGACCTTTAACCTGTTGTTGACCTTTAACACGGTGTTGACCTTTAACCCGGCGCTGACCTTTAACCCTGCGGTGCCTTCTGTCTGTGTCCCCAGGAGGAGGCTCGGAGCACGAAGAGAGCGAGCAGTAGCCGGGCCATGGCGAGCGCGCCCCACACACTACCCGCAGAGCGCAGAAGTCGACGGAGAGGGGGCTGACACGGGCACAGATGAATGCACGGACGGATACAGGGACGTACACGCGGATGGACAGACAAACTCTTGGACAGACACACAGACGGGCACACGGACGCACGGACACACACGTGGACGAGCACACGGATGAACACATGGACAGACACACGGAAAAGGTGAACGGACAGAGCATTAGGCCGTGCGTGAATTTCCCAGTCCTCGAGGCCCCCCCCCCCTCTCCCCGAGTCGTCGGAGTCCGTGCGTCGGCTGGTTTATGCCGCATATGTGGGCTGATGGTTGGGAGGTGGCACGTGGGTGGACCAATGGTGGACCAATGGTGGACCATGATGGACCACGATGGACCACGCTAGACCACGCTTGACCACGCTTGACCATGGTGATTCACGGTGGCTGGCGTTGAAACCTCCCAGTCCGGTCGTCAAGGACTTGTAGCGGTTAATGTCGCGCTAACAACAACAACGACGATAATGTTGACGGTGAGCAACTCCGTCACGTATCCGACTCGCTGGGGAGGCTCGGGGCGGATGTGTGAACACCGGTATAAAACAACAGCACGCAACGGCCAGCACGTACCGGTGGGGGTTGCTGGGCAAAAATGATTGCAGTGTAAAAAAAAAAAACTGCTCCGAACTTTGCCGTTTATTATCTCGTGAACGTACGTCCACGTGTTGAACTTCTTTCGCACCGCGCTCTTATTGCAGGTGCGGCGGGGGGTGGTGGGGGGGGGGATGGCGACAAGCTGGAGACAAAATAGCAGTTCTCAAGGAATGAGTTGTAACGGGTAGGCTTTCGGGACCAAAATTGATGATCGTGTACATCTGGCTGCCGCCTGATGATGCTGGTTGTACTTCCTGGCGAAACGTGGAAAATGTTGTGGATTTGCTCCCCAACACACAACCGGTTAGTGCTGTACTAGTGACGAATCGGCAAGTTCTGTTTACGTGACAAACCTTACTAGTTGTGCTGTGTCGGGGGGCGAGTGGGGTGGCGGGTTTAACGAGACAACATTGATATTTTGCGCGATCTAACCCACCAGGAACGACGACCTGTATCGCTAAAGAAACGAGTGTGTCGATCGAGACGGCCATTTAAAAGTTGCGTAAGCTCACAGGAAGGGGAGAGAGCGTTCCAGACGGGCCGCAGAGGCGCATCCGAAAGCGCCGCTCGATGACGCGGCGACCGGCGGCTCGGCCAAAACCCCCCGCTGCGGCTGCTGCCCGCCGCCGCTGCGGGGATGGCGACTCCGGCAGTGTCACGTGGTGGCGGTTTTGTTTGTTTTGTTTTCGTTCTTCTTGACGAGATCGGCGGCGGCGGCGGCGGCGAGGTATCGCGGTTAATTTTGCGTCCAGGCGCTTTGTGCGCGCGTGTGTGCGTGCGTGTGTGCGTGCGTGCGTGCGCGCGTGTGTGCGTGCGTGCGTGTGTGCGCGCGTGTGTGTTTGTGCGTGTGTGCGCGCGTGTGTGCGTGCGTGTGTGCGCGCGTGTGTGCGTGCGTGTGTGCGCGCGTGTGTGTTTGTGCGTGCGTGTGTGCGCGCGTGTGTGTGTGTGTGTGCGTGTGCGTGCGTGCGTACGTGTGAGAGTGTGTACGTGTGTGTGCGCGCGTGTGTGTGCGTGCGTGTGTGCACGTGCGTGTGTGTACGTGTGTGTGCGCGCGTGTGTGCGCGCGTGTGTGCGCGCGTGTGTGCGCGCGTGTGTGCGCGCGTGTGTGCGCGCGTGTGTGCGCGCGTGTGTGCGCGCGTATACATACGTGTGTGTGCGTGCGTGCATGTGTACGTGAGGCGAGACGGTCGGTGCGGATTTGCGGAGAGCGTCCGTTGGAGGATCGCCGCCGCCGCCGCCTCCTACAGCATCGTCATCTTTCTCCTGCTGCTGCATGGAATCCGATGAGCCGCGAAGCTTTTCTGTTTTCCACGGACGTCCCAGCAGGGGGATCTCTGTGTGAGTCTATGGGTCTCTGTGCGAGTCTATGTATGTATGTTGAACTTCTTTCGCACCGTACGTAGCCGACCGTGCTAATCGGAGGTGCGGGGGAAGGACAACAAACTCATACGGAGACCCGCCCCGACCCAGCGGCCGCCTTTTTCTCCCCGCAGCTGAAGTTGACTCTACAAAAGACAAAGATCCCCCGTGTAGCATCAACAGACTTTTTGGGGCAAGTGCTGTTAGCGGTGGCCGCCAGCTCCGCGCCCGGCGTCGTTCACGAGCTCCGTCAAGTCTATATCGGCTTCGGGGACAGATTATTTTTAAGACTCGATCTCGGCAACAATGATTACAAAAGCCATTACGTGGGCCCGTCGTGCTTAAATGTGTAAACAGTTTAAGAAGAAGTGGTGTGCGAAAATTAGACCGGCGGGTAGCAGCAGCGGCTGCAGCAGCGGCGGCGGCGGCAGTAGCCGGTGCCAATCCGGCAGCCAGCCGTGCGTTGCCCACTTACTCCGGGAGACTTTCCATCGTATCGCGTTGCTTCTCACGCTCTCTCTCGCGCTCTCTGCCCCCCTCCTCCGCTCTCAGCACGTTCAAGTTTGTCCCGCAACCCTTTTGGCTGTCTGGCTGAACCCGCCCCGAGTGTGGTCGACTCGACGGCGGAGGGACTTGGGCCCCTTTTACCGAATTCTCTGAAATGCCACGAATTTATTTTTTGGGGGGGGGGGGGGGGCGCACCCGTCGGTTTTATTCTTAACGGAAGACACCCCGGTGGGCACAGTTGGCCGTGGTTGTCACGTGACCCCCCCCCTCCCAGTACAATGAATAACATGGCCCTGTGGTCCAATGGGGGGGGGGGGGGGGGGGACACGGGTGCAGTTCCACCGCCTGCACACTCGACAGCGCCATCTCTCCGGGTGTCCCAGTGCCGACCGCTGCTTCAGGTTTCCCCTCGGTCGGTGCGATTTCACTGCCGCGCGAACCTATCCGTTTAGTTTTTTCCCCCCCTTCCATTTCGCCACCCCCAAATATCGCCACGCCGCGCGGCTCGAAAGTCACTCGGCACGCGGTGGCTAATGCGGTCGAAACGTTGGGGTCAGCGTCGCACCCTCCGATTTGAGCGCACGTTTGGCCGCGTTACGGTGGAGAGCAAAGTTCTAGGTGCGTACCGACGAAACGCGCTCCTGCGAGTGGTCCGGGGCTCGTTCCCGTTTCGGATTTTCCCCTCTTTTGCTTGAGCACCGGCTCCTAAATACGTCTCCCAGTTCGTCGGCGCGTGAACGTCGCACACGCGTTGAACTTGCGCCGCGCGTATCTGTCTCTGCGCTTGCGATGTGTGTCTCGTGTGTGTGTGTCTGCGTGCTTGCATGTCTCTCTCTGTGAACGTGCGTGTGTTTGCGTGTGTGTGTCTGTAAACCTGCGCGTGTCTCTCTGAACGTGTCTCTCTCTCTCTCTGTGTCCTTGTGTGTGCACACGCACGGGGATTATGATTGACTTCATATTTCACTGTCCCGTAATAGAATCCACATCCACCCATCCTCTCCACTCGCCCCCTAAACATCGGCACTCCCCCCCCTCCCTTGCCTTCTCCCCCCCCCCCCTGGTCCCCCCCTCTCCCCACCTATCCTCCTCCACCACCGTCCCACCCGTGCCCTTCATGGCGGCTCTAAGGGAGCAGGGGATGGGGGCCATTATTTTTTTTTATTTTTGGGGCCCCCCTTTTTTGAACGCCGCCCTTTTTTGATCTATCGAGAGCGGCTATTTATGTGTGTGCGCCTCTTATAACCCGGCTATAGGTTGGCGGCAGAAATGCTACTATTGTGGGGGTGGTGACGCGACCAATCCAGCGGGTTCTTTTTCCTCTTCTTGAACTCCAAACCTCTTTGTTTGTACCTCTCTTCCCCCCCCCCCCACTGGCAACAACCGAAGCTGTACCTGGGCCGTACAGAGTCTCATAGCCCGGTGTAGCCGGGTTTCAATAGTTTTTTCCTCACTCGGCGACGTCGCAGCCGCACGCGAACAAGGCGCGTGCGGGTGACGAGATTCGCTCGCAGCGTCACCGATTGACGTCACAAGCAATGGTCGTGTCATTGGGCCTGGCCTTGCTTGGCCGTGGGGCGACGCTAGATGCATTAACCCTTTGCCATTTTCGATGACGTACGTCATAATTTTTTTTGTATTTGCTTCCTATTCCGTTACGATGCAGTACGTGTAAGGTGTACGAATGTGGAGAAAAACTAAATTAAAATAACTTCCGACCTGAAGACGTACCGATACAGTGATTTAATTTTAGTTATTTAATCCACAAGGCCCTGCGGGGGAAGTGCGTGTAGGCACAGATTTTGGCGCCAGCTATCGTCGAGTGACGGGTCGTGCCGCTACGGTTCTCTGCGGTGAGTGCAACGTCTTTTAAAAACAACGGGGCGCTACTACGAGATAAAATTAACGCTGAATCGCTTGCGCGCGTTTCGAGGTTCGGTGGTAAACGAAACACCCAAAACACCCTGCAACTTGCAGGCATCACGGAACGGTAAAGGGTTGAAAGGTTTGAAAGGAGGCCAGTGTAGCACTGCTCTGCACGGAGAATAGTGGAAAACGTACCCGTACACCGTGCTCGCTCGGCTCGGATGTGGCAGTGGAAAGTGGGGGCTACTGGATCGGGGAGTGGCTTTTATTACCTTTGATGAAAAAATATTGTGTTTAACAAACAAAAAAAGTATAATGTACGGTAGTTTATATCAACAGGGGCTTAGCTTCTTATTCTCATGAGGTTTTCTCTTTGCGCGTTTTTTTTGTTATTTGTCGGCGTTAATTATAATTCGCCTGTTCGTTTGTAAACCCGCCGTGAATCGATCGCACTGTCGCCTAAGATTGATCGGGTCTTACCTTGGGAGCAACTTTGGAAAGCAAGGAAATAAATAAAATGCATAGACACTTCCGAGCGAAGTAAAATAAAAAACGATTTTAAAACATATTACCCCTTCCCTGCTCCCCACCCCTCTTAAAGTTTCCTCAAATAAAGATGCCTTACTTAATGTCACGAGTGAACGCCATTTTTTAAGAAGCCTGTTGTAGGCCACAACAACAACAAAACCCCCTTCCAACTTCTAGATTTGAAGCTTTCGTGACTGCAAGGATTCATACTCTTAGTTCTTTCGGTAAAGTCACGTAGGTAAAAAATGAAATTAAAATTAATAAAAATAAAAATAATTTAATTGTTTTTATTTTTTGCTTTTATTAATTTTAATTTCATTTTTTACAGTGATTTTTTTTTTTTTTTTTTTTTTTTTATTAATTTTAATTTCATTTTTTACCTACGTGACTTTACCGAAAGAACTAAGAGTATGACCCCTTCCAACTTCTCATGGAAACTGAGATACGTAGAGATTCGATCACAACCGAAAAAACTCACCGGATGTTATGGACACGGCGTGCATGGCTTGGCCAATCGGGAGGTAGAACAAGTCCTCGCTGAACGGTGTTTAGCAGGACCTGAAAGGGGATTGGTTTTTATGATAGAATATAGTATTGTCATCAGTATGACATACGTATACCAAGTTTGCAGTCGATACGACATTGGGAAGTGGGTTACAATTGAAAAAAAAAAAGCGTGTAATAACAAAGCCCTCTGATTGGTAACTTAACTGGGCCTGAAAGGGGATTGGTTAGAGGCCAGGGAAATTGAAGGGGATTGGAGGAGAAATACAAAATGGAAAGAGCGGGAAAACGGAGGATATTCATCTTCTTAGGTTTTTTCGGTAAAGTCACGTAGGTAAAAAATTTAAATTAATCAAAGTAAAATAAAAATCACGACGTTTCGGAGGCAACACAAGCTTCCGTCTTCAGGTGGAACCGTCACAGCCCGACAGCTGTATCAAGCATTTACTTGATACAGCTGTCGGGCTGTGACGGTTCCACTTGATACAGCAAGCGTGCTGTGACGGTTCCACCTGAAGACGGAAGCTGGTGTTGCCTCCGAAACGTCGTGATTTTTATTTTATTTTACTTTGATTAATTTTAATTTTTTACCTACGTGACTTTACCGAAAAAACCTAAGAATATGAATCCTTGCAGTCACGAAAGCTTCAAATCTAGAGAACGGAGGATGATTGACAGGGATGGACGGTTGGAATCCGTGAGGAAAAGTGGGAAGGTGATGGGCTGGAGGGAAAGCGGGTTCAGGAACCTTCGAGAAAGATGGCTTGAGGGGTAATATGAGAAGGGGAAACCGAGAGAGTTTTCGGGACGCTTGGAGTGAAGGGAATCCCTGAAGACCTGTGTGTCTCGTGCTGGAATAAATAAAGACCCTTATAATTATTATTGAAGACTGGCTGTGCTGGGTGACACTCCGTAAGCGTGGCGATTGTATCACTACCGACAATAACTCACCTGATGTAGTGGACAACCGTGTGACACGGATTAATCAGGCAGTTAAAAATAAGCAATATTTAAAAAAAAAAAATTTAAACACGCTTTGATAGAATGTACCGTACGAGTAATGGCAGAACTCCACGACTCCAGGAAGTGGCCCCGAAGCTTGCCACAACGTAAGAGACTGTGGTGATTTACAGCCAACGTGAGTTGAGCGTGGGCAATTAGACCCAAGCCGAAAAGATGAACACCTATTTGTTGAAGACTGCTGCGTCGCGTGCCAATACACGTGTTTAAAGAGATACAATTCTGACCTGACACTCAGTAGGCGCACATCCACACGTTGCAGACGTTGTGAGCTTTTGTTATAGCCACGAATTCTCACACAGACGTGGTTTTATTATTATTTTATTATGTTTTATTTTTATTATTTTATTATTTCCCTTCTACGTGACTTTACCGAAAGAACCAAGGAGATGAATCCCTGCAGTCACGAAAGCTTTAAATCGAAATTTAGACGTGGTTTTATTTTGTATTTCCATCTCAGGTGCTTAAATCGGCCCAGCTTGATGCAGCGTCTGTCCTCTGACCTTCGGCTTACATTTTGACTTCAGAGGACAATGGTCTATTTCTGTTCCGAGCAATAATAACTTATCTGTCTCTCTCTGCCTCTCTCTCTCTCGGGGGTGGGGGAGATGGGGCTGTCTGGAGCCCTCTCTCGTGGATGTCCTTCTGGCAGCAGTGACGCGAAGCTAGACATTGCAGGGCTGCCGTTGCGCGAACCTGGCTCCCCCCTTCCCCCCCAGCATCCTTCCCAAATCCTTCCCTGTCCCTCTTCTCGGTAGAAGCTGACTGCTGGCACGCACGCACGCACGCACCAGTAACCACGCACGCGTTTGACAAGAAACATGTTTTTTTTGCATTATGACTGCAGGTATTGTGGTCTATGCAAACATGACTCCTTGTAAAAAAAGGTGTCAGTTTTGTTGCCAGATAGAAGGGTAAAACAACAATTATCATGTCGGCGCAGGTCCAAGTGGCACGTGGTGGGTGGGGGGCAGCGGTTGGTGCGCGGCGATTCATGAAACGGGCGACCTCCAGAAAGTTCGATTCCCTCCCGCGAGCGATATCCGAACCGGTTTTGGGACACGCTGTTTCGCCTGAACAGACTGTCGGGGCAAGTGCTGCTAGCGAGTAGCACCTATGGGGGCCGGCACGGTGGCACACGAGGGGGTGGGTGGCCAACACCACAAAGACAAAGGTCCCCCGTGTAGCCTGTGACAGACTGTCGGGGCAAGTGCTGTTAGCGAGTAGCACCTTATGAAGGCCGGCACGGTGGCACATGTGGGGGTGGGTGGCCAACAGCACAAAGACAAAGGTCACCCGTGTAGCCTGTGACAGACTGTTGGGGCAAGTGCTGTTAGCGAGTAGCACCTATGAAGGCCGGCACGGTGGCACACGAGGGGGTGGGTGGCCGACACCACAAAGACAAAGGTCCCCCGTGTAGCCTGTGGCAGACTGTTGGGGCAAGTGCTGTTAGCGAGTAGCACCTATGGAGGCCGGCACGGTGGCACACGAGGGGGTGCGTGGCCAACACCACAAAGACAAAGGTCCCCCGTGTAGCCTGTGACAGACTGTCGGGCAAGTGCTGTTAGCGAGTAGCAGCACCTTATGAAGGCCGGCACGGTGGCACACGAGGGGGTGGGTGCCCAACACCACAAAGACAAAGGTCCCCCGTGTAGCCTGTGACAGACTGTCGGGGCAAGTGCTGTTAGCGAGTAGCACCTTATGAAGGCCGGCACGGAGCATCAGGGGGTTTGTAGCCAGCACCACGCACGGCCGCCTTTGTCTCCCCGGTGACGATGTTTACTACACACCGCACCAGGTACTCATTTGAGGCTATTGCGACCTAGGGGAGGCCCAGGACCGGTTCAGAATATTCGCGACTGTTATTGGTCGTGAGCGGGAATCGAACTCGGGTCGCCGGGTATCTTAGCGGAGTGCGCTGACCGTTGCGCCACCGCTCCCAAACTCTGGGCCAACCCCTCGTCCTTCTGCGACCTGCAATTACCAGAGTGGTGAAGTAATACTCGTGTCAAGCAACCCCCCGTGGCCGGCGCAGCGTGTGGAAGGGCCGTCGTCACGCGGCAGTGGATTGACAAGAGAGTTCAATGGTTACGTACACGCGATGTTACGTGTGTCTCTATGAGTCTATGGGTCTCTGTGTGAGTCTGTGTGTCTCTGTGAGTCTATGGGTCTCGGTGTGAGTCTGTGGGTCTCTGTGTGAGTCTATGGGTCTCTGTGTGAGTCTGTGGGTCTCTGTGTGAGTCTATGGGTCTCTGTGTGAGTCTGTGGGTCTCTGTGTGAGTCTATGGGTATCTGTGTGAGTCTGTGGGTCTCTGTGTGAGTCTATGGGTCTCTGTGTGAGTCTGTGGGTCTCTGTGTGTGTCTATGGGTCTCTGTGTGAGTCTGTGGGTCTCTGTGTGAGTCTGTGGGTCTCTGTGCGAGTCTATGGGTCTCTGTGTGAGTCTGTGGGTCTCTGTGTGAGTCTATTGGTCTCTGTGTGAGTCGATGGGTCTCTGTGCGAGTCTGTGGGTCTCTGTGTGAGTCTGTGGGTCTCTGTGTGAGTCTGTGGGTCTCTGTGTGAGTCTGTGGGTATCTGTGTGAGTCTACACGAGATCATAAATAATTGGCTGCAAAGTGGCATTTAAAGATACCTCTGATATTAGTTGAATTTTTTTTTATTTTATCAGGTCGGACCCCACTAAGCTATACATCTCTTTTCAGACGCGATCCGGCCTCAAATGACAACTCAACGAAGTGGCTGATCGTCACGTGGAAATTTACAGCAGCCAAATCATCTGAACGCACGCTGTTGATTCTAAATGTGGAGGGAAAACCCGGAGGACCCGGACACAAATCCACGCGACCACGGGGAGAGAGAGTCAGAGAGACACACCAAATATACAGCAGCAGGCATTGTCAGGGTCGTGATCGAACCCACGACCTCCTGCACACCAGGCGAGGTAGTTGGCATCTCCTAGCCACTGTGATGATGATGAGAGACGCAGACTCCAAATATACAGCAGCAGGCGTCAGGGTCGGGATCGAACCCACGACCTCCTGCACACCAGGCGAGGTAGTTGGCATCTCCTAGCCACTGTGATGATGATGAGAGACGCAGACTCCAAATATACAGCAGCAGGCATTGTCAGGGTCGTGATCGAACCCACGACCTCCTGCACACCAGGCGAGGTAGTTAACACCTCCTAGCCACCGTGATGATGATGAGAGAGACGCAAACTCCAAATATACAGCAGCAGGCGTCAGGGTCGGGATCGAACCCACGACCTCCTGCACACCAGGCGAGGTAGTTAACATCTCCTAGCCACCGCGGTGATGATGATGAGAGAGAGAGTTCGTGTCGCTTTGCCTCCTCCTCTGTTGAAGCAGCACAGACCAGATTATTTCTAGATTTGAAGCTTTCGTGACTGCAAGGATTCATATTATTAGGTTTTTTCGGTAAAGTCACGTAGGTAAAAAATTAAAATTATGTGTATTTTTATTTTATTTGTATTTTTATTTTATTTTATTTTTTTATTTTTTATTTTATTTTACTTTTATTAATTTTAATTTTAATTTTTTACCTACGTGACTTTACCGAAAAAACCTAAGAAGACCAGATTATGTTTTTTAGAAGGGTCAATGTGAGTAACAGCTTGCTTTGCTAAATCGAAACACACACGGGGTAGTTACTAAGATTGTACATTTTTCAAACGGTTGAGAATCAAAGGGGTAGCAAGGCTGCAGTCAAGGTTAAGAACCATTGGGCTATAGTGAGCTACACTTGTGGGTATTCGAGTGCACTGTGTGTGTCTGTAGTGTAGTGTATAGTGTAGTGTATAGTAGTGTATAGTGTAGTGTATAGTAGTGTATAGTGTAGTCTATAGTGTAGTGTGTAGTGTAGTCTATAGTGTAGTGTATAGTAGTGTATAGTGTAGTGTATAGTGGAGTGTATAGTAGTGTGTAGTGTAGTGTATAGTGTAGTGTATAGTAGTATAGTGTATAGTGTAGTGTATAGTGTAGTGTATAGTGTAGTTTGTAGTCTGTAGTCGATAGAGGCTCCCCAGCCGTTCCTCTCCGACACGACAGATTTAAGTGACATTTATCTTTGGCCCGGGGCAAATGTTATTCCAACATTTTATGTTTTGATGTAATATATAAATGATATATGATGTAATATATAAATGATACATGATATAATACAAACTTAGTTGCATTTCCAGCCGTTGCAGTAAATCACGCGACGTTTCACCACCCGCTCGTTATGTAACCGCGCGACAAAAAAAAAAATCCCCTCCGAGGATGAGGTTACCGGTTCGCTCCCCACTTGGACCCCTCCCCCCCTCCCTCCCGGAGGCTCAGGCAGCGGCCGTGACATTGTGCCCGCGCCCTGCGGTGTCGGTGGGCACGAATCCTGGCCCCCCCCACCCCTCCACCCCCCACCACCCCGCCCCCTCCACCCACCCCGTGCAATAAACGTCGCGCTCCTCATCCAATTGCGATTTGAATTCTGTAGCGCGCGGGTCAACGGGACGAATATAGCAGCGAGTGGGTCAGTGGAAAAAATCCCCCCACCAGAGCCCCCCCCCCTCTTACCCCCGCAGCCCCCCAACACCCACCCACCATCATCACGATCATCCCCCCCCACCATCACCCCCCCCACCTGGGCCCCCCTCTTACCCCCACTGCCCTCCAACACCCACTCACCATCATCACGACCATCATCCCCCCCCCCCACCATCATCCCACCCCCACCATCACCCCCCCCCCCCACCTGGGCCCCCCTCTTACCCCCACTGCCCCCAACACCCCCCCACCATCATCACGATCCCCCCCCCACCCCGCCCCCCACCATCTCCCCCTCTCGAGCCCCCCTCTTACCCCCACAGCTCTCCACCACCCCCCCCCCCACCATCATCACGATGATCACCCCCCCCCCACCATCCCCCCCCCCACCTGGGCCCCCCTCTTACCCCCGCAGCCCCCCAACACCCACCCACCATCACCACGATCATCATCCCAAGCCCCCCCCCCACCAATATCCCTGTCCTGGCTACCAACTTGTGATGCGGTCCTAATTATAGAGGGGAGATTTGGGGGGGGGGGGGGGCTGGTCACTGTCGCTAGATCGACCTCGACCCCCCCCCCAAACCACCCCCCAACCCCCCCCCTCGTCCCACTTATGTAACCCTCAACACCGCGTTCATCAACACTCGTCCCAAGCAGGCCGCCCTGTCCATCACGCGCACGCACAGACAAAGGTCCCCCGTGTAGCCTCCACGGATTGTTCGGTAGCGGTGGGGGCAAAGTGCCGTGAGCGTCCTTAGCGGCTCCGACAAAAGACGCAACACGGCACACGAAAGGGGGGTGGGGGGGGCAGGCAGCGCCACGCCCGGCCGCCTTTGTCTCTCCGCCCTCCCCCCCCAGTGGTGACGAAGACGCGACACATGCCAAGCGCTCGTCTTGAGGCTGAGTCGAGCTCGGGGAGGCCCACGACCGGTTCAGGGCAATCGTCGCCGGTGTCTGATGGCGTTCGTGTATTAGCGCGTTAATACACAAAGGCAAAGAGCCCCCGTATAGCCTCGACGGACTCTTGGGGCAAGTGCCCTCGGCCACACGCACGCGGGCGTATGAAGGAAGACGTGCATGGTGGTCCAGCAACAATAACAACCACCCATCACGATGCGACTCCTAAGTGATGGTGACTTCATCACAGCCACATTCTCATCGCTGTCACGTGACAAGGCCCTCCTGACACGCCGTAATGGAACCCATGGGTTGACTGGCTCAGATGACTGGCAGATGCACCAGCTGGGCTCCGCGCCGTGTC
>NC_136338.1:2116872-2120413 GCF_964198595.1 Lampetra fluviatilis
TTTGTCTCCCTAGGGGTGATGTATACTACACATCACACCTGGGGTTGCTCATTTAAGGCTGAGTCGAAGGTCTTGGAGGCCCAGGACCGGTTCAAATACAACCTCTTCCTCCTCCTCCAACAACCAAATGTAATCCACGTGAGCCCATCGGATGTCGGACCACGTGCACGCATCCTCACCCCCTCCCCCCCGCACACACCAGAAGTGAGCAATAAAAATTAACCCGTAAAAACAAAGTTTTTCACTATAAATCCTTCATATGCGTGGCGGCTAGAGTCCTCTCGTCCTCTGGCTTGAGATGGCTGCCACCTATGGGTCAGATGATTGCCTGCCACCATTAAGCAATTGGTAATTAAATATTATTTATTTTTCCTAAAAAGTGTAAAATTTTGGAATTTTTTTTTCACGAAAATAAATCGTCACGCACAACGAGTCTGTGTGCAAAATGTCAACTCGATTGGATCACGGGAAGTGGGCTATAAAACAACCGAAATATTTGCACGGTCGTAAGCGCGCAATCAAGCAAGTGAACTTAATATAAAGGATTTAAAAATGACACGGAGAGACATTTAACATTTTCGAATTTCAAGAGCCGCCAATGGCACTGTGGGCCCTTACTTAATAACACTCACGAAGCAGCAGTCCCTTTAAATCGGCGGTCATCGTAGCCTTCATCATTGCATCGTTAAAAACACATTCCTGCGGAGGGAGCTGGTAGGAACGTTGGGTTGCTCGGTCAATGGCCAGGGGTCAACGGCGGCGTGGTGTATTCCGCAAAAATGGCCGACTGTGAGGGCGGGCACAAGCCGGCGTGAGTAGGTTAAACGTTGAGTTTTATAAGGGCACCACGGGGTGACCAGCCCCTCCTCACCCAGCCCCACCCCTCCCACCCCCCCACCCAGCCCCACCCCTCCCACAACCCCACCCAGCCCCACCCTCCCCACCCAGCCCCTCCCCACCCTCCCCACCCAGCCCCACCCCTCCCACACCCCACCCAGCCCCACCCACCCCACCCAGCCCCTCCCCACCCAGCCCCTCCCCACCCTCCCCACCCAGCCCCTCCCCACCCTCCCCACCCAGCCTCTCCACACCCTCCCCTCCCAGCCCCTCTCCACCCAGCCCCTCCACACCCTCCCCACCCAGCCCCTTTCACACCCATCCCCTCCCCACCCAGCCCCACCTTCCCCACCCATCCCCTCCCCACCCAGCCCCACCTTCCCCACCCATCCCCTCCCTACGCTCCCCTCCCCACCCAGCCCCTCCCTCCCCACCCAGCCCCCTCCCTGCACGACGGACACAATAATCCCCTGCGGGCTGGTGTAACCAGGAGGTTCCTACCAGCGCAATGCAACGATGTTAATAGCCACGCGGCGGGTTTGATGAAACGAAGTCAAGTTGCCGCTTAATTTGCGGTTTCCACGATTTACCTTCTAAATGAATAAAAAAAAATCTTCCCACGTCTCGCACCCCCCAGCTCAAGAAGAGCCAGCGCACGGAAGAGCCGGTTGGCGAGCCCCCCACTTGCCCCCCACTAAGCCACAGGATCGAGAGGAGCAGCCCCTTTCTCCCGACCCTCCCATGTCCCCCCCACCCCCAAATTCCCCTCCTCCTCCTCCTCCTCCATCCCTGCCCCACTCCCGTATTTAAGGGCCGAGCTTGCGGGGCGCGCGGGAGGGAGTCGTCAGGGGCGAGGGGTTCGCTTTTGTTGCCCTCGGAGGGTGTCGTGGCCGGAACGAGCTGTGACCACGCCGACAGGACGCGACACGTGGCTCGCAACTCGCCCAGGAATCGTCGTCAAGTGCGAGGCAAGGTGGGGAGAGAGAGAGACAGAGAGACAGAGAGTTGGGGGTTCCGGGGAGTCCAGGAGTTTGTGGGGCATCTGCTGCGTCGGTGTGGTGACGGAAATTAATTTCGCACCCATACCCGGTCTCCCTTGTCGCTGCGTCGAGCTTTACGGTTGAAGTTTTGCTGCTGCTGTTGTTGTTGTTGTGGCTGCTGCTGCTGCTGCAAGCCGTGTGACGACAATAAGACGTGGTGCAGACAAAGTCACCCAGTAACTCAGCCAACCACTCACCCACTCGCCCATTCATCTAACAAGACACTCAGTAACTCAGCCAACCACTCACCCACTCGCTCACTCATTTACCAAGTCCCTCGGTAACTTACCCACTCAGCCAACCACTCACCCACTCGCCCATTCATCTAACAAGACACTCACCCACTCAGCCAACCACTCATCCACTCGCCCATTCATCTAACAAGACACTCAGTAACTCGCCCAACCACTCGCCCATTCATCTAACAAGACACTCAGTAACTCAGCCAACCACTCACCCATTCGCCCATTCATCTAACAAGACACTCAGTAACTCAGCCAACCACTCACCCATTCATCTAACAAGACACTCGGTAACTCACCCAACCACTCACCCACTCGCTCATTCATTTACCAAGTCACTCAGTAACTAACAAACTCAGCCAACCACTCACTCACCCAAATATTCATTGAATAAGTCACTCAGTAAATCGCCCAACTCAGCCAACCACTCACCCACTCGCTCACTCGTCTAATAAGTAACTCAGTAACTCACCCACTCAGCCAACCACTCACTCACTCACCCCACTCACTCACTCACCCACCCACCCAATAATTCATTTCCCAAGTCACTCAGTAACTCACAAACTCAGCCAAGCATTCACTCACCCAAACATGCATTGACTAAGTCACTCAGTAACTCACCCGCTCACCCACTCACCCGCTCACCCACCCTCTAGGGATGCGAAAACAACAACGAGCCTCTGTTGTGAGGAGCGGTGGCGCAGTGGTTAGCGAGCTACGCTACGAATCCGGCGGCCCAGAATTAAAATCCCGCTCACGGCCATCACCGGTGACGATTTTTCTGAACCGGTCCTGGGCCTCCCCTAGGTCGACTCAGCCTCAAATGAGTTCACGCCGCGGTGCGTAAACATCGCCACTGGGGAGACAAAGGCGGCCGGGCGTGGTGCTGACCACCCAACCCCCACCCCCCCTCGTGTGCCGTTCCGGCCTTCATAGGTGCTCACTAACAGCACTCGCCCCAACAGTCTGTGAAGGCTACACGGGGGATCTTTGTCATTGTTTCGTGTTAAGATTAAACGGTCCTGACGCCAAATTGCCCAGCTGAACTCCGTTTAAAACATACAACCTGCAGATTAAATCTTGACTGAAAGCTTCCCTGACTACCGAAAGAACCAACGAAGATGAAAACCTGCAGATTAGTTGCCCTTAAGTAAACTCTTGAAGGATTTTCACCACAGTTCCTTGAATGGTGGTGCTGCTGCTGCTGGTGAAGGCTATACGGGGGATCTTTGCCTTTGTGTGCATCCTCTGCGTGATGAGCAAACACGTGGGATTGCAAGATCCTCGTGTTTTCCGCGTTAGCTCACGGGAACGGGACATTCCGGTAAGGTGAGTAATCTGGCTGTACCAGAGGAGGTGGTGATGAGGTGGGTGGGTGAGGGGTTATTAATCTATTACTGGTAGGAACCTCCTGGTTACACC
>NC_136338.1:2123113-2192052 GCF_964198595.1 Lampetra fluviatilis
ATCATCATCACCATCATCATCACCATCATCATCACCACGTGGAAATTGAAAGCAGCAGCAGCAACAGCACAATATTATAAAGACGTGATGTTGATTCTAAACGGGGGGGAGGGGAAACTGGAGGACCCGGTGAAAATTCCACGCGGCCACGAAAAGATCCTACAAACATAGGATCGGGATCGAACCCACGACCCCCTGCATACCAGGCGAGGTAGTTAACATCTCATCGCCACCGTGACCCCATGCATACGTAACATGGTTGACCAGCAGGGAGCCACCCTTTGACCTTAGCGAGGCATCAATCGAGCATCGCATACTTTTGTTTTGGGACGAGATGTAATTTCATGAATGACGCTAACTAAAATGAAAATCGTTATTATCGGCCAATTAAAAATAAAATGGCTTTACTTGCCACACATGAGGCTTGTCAGGGCTACCTTGCGGAGAGCGATAGAGTGAGCGAGAGAGAGCTGAGAGGGGGTAAGAGAGAGAGAGAGGGGGGGGGGTAGAGAGAGGGGGGGGCACATAAAGCAAAACATTAAAAAAAACGAAATGATGAACGAAGCAAAGTGCCGACTACACCGAGCATCTTCTTGTTTCCTCTGATCGTAAAAGAAAGAGAGAGAGAAAGAGGGAGCGCGACGTTTTACAAGGAGTCCTCGAGGTCGAATAGCAGCCAAGCAAAGAGCGTCATCGGATCTACGCGTGTGCGTGGAACTTCTTTCGCACCGTACGTAGTCACCCGTAGCTAATCGGAGGTTGCGGCGGAATGACAAACGATGGGTCTCTGTGTGAGTCTATGGGTCTCTGTGTGAGCCTGTGGGTCTCTGTGTGAGTCTATGGTCTCTGTGTTAGTCTGTGCGTCTTTGTGTGAGTCTGTGAGTCTCTGTGTGAGTCTATGGCTCTCTGTGTGAGTCTGTGGGTCTCTGTGTGAGTATATGATCTCCTGTGTGAGTCTTTGGGTCTCTGTGTGAGTCTGTGGGTCTCTGTGTGAGTCTATGGGTCTCTGTGTGATCGTTTCGTGGTCATCGCCACGTGCGCGCATCGGACGGTGATCGAAGATTTATTAATTGTGCTTGTGCACTGTTTCCAATTTAGCAGCAGCATCATCATCATCAAATAATTTGTTACGACTCATCACTGTGTTATGTGTCACAAATAAGTGCATACAACACAAAGCTTCCCCGTATAGCCTTAGCATGTTGGGGCAAGTGCTGTTAGCGAGTAGCAGCACCTATGGAGGTCGGCACGGCACACGACGCGGTTGGAGTGGCCGACCCAGCACCACGCCCGGCCGCCTTTGTCTCCCTAGGGGTGATGTATACTACACATCACACCTGGGGTTGCTCATTTAAGGCTGAGTCGAAGGTCTTGGAGGCCCAGGACCGGTTCAAATACAACCTCTTCCTCCTCCTCCAACAACCAAATGTAATCCACGTGAGCCCATCGGATGTCGGACCACGTGCACGCATCCTCACCCCCTCCCCCCGCACACACCAGAAGTGAGCAATAAAAATTAACCCGTAAAACAAGTTTTTCACTATAAATCCTTTATATGCGTGGCGGCTAAAGTCCTCTCGTCCTCTGCTTGAGATGGCTGCCACCTATGGGTCAGATGATTGCCTGCCACCATTAAGCAATTGGTAATTAAATATTATTTATTTTTCCTAAAAAGTGTAACATTTTGGAATTTTTTTTCACGAAAATAAATTGTCACGCACAACGAGTATGTGTGCAAAATGTCAACTCGATTGGATCACGGGAAGTGGGCTATAAAACAACCGAAATATTTGCACGGTCGTAAGCGCGCAAGCAAGCAAGTGAACTTAATATAAAGGATTTAAAAATGACACGGAGAGACATTTAACATTTTCGAATTTCAAGAGCCGCCAATGGCACTGTGGGTCCTTACTTAATAACACTCACGAAGCAGCAGTCCCTTTAAATCGGCGGTCATCGTAGCCTTCATCATTGCATCGTTAAAAACACATTCCTGCGGAGGGAGCTGGTAGGAACGTTGGGTTGCTCGGTCAATGGCCTGCAGGGTCAACGGCGGCGTGGTGTATTCCGCAAATATGGCCGACTGTGAGGGCGGGCACAAGCCGGCGTGAGTAGGTTAAACGTTGAGTTTTATAAGGGCACCACGGGGTGACCAGCCCCTCCGCACCCAGCACCCCACCCCTCCCACCCCCCACCCAGCCCCACCCCTCCCACCCCCCCACCAAGCCCCACCCCTCCCACAACCCCACCCAGCCCCACCCTCCCCACCCAGCCCCTCCCCACCCTCCCCACCCAGCCCCACCCCTCCCACACCCCACCCAGCCCCACCCTCCCCACCCAGCCCCTCCCCACCCTCCCCACCCAGCCCCTCCACACCTCCCCTCCCAGCCCCTCCCCACCCAGCCCCTCCCCACCCTCCCCACCCAGCCCCTCCCCACCCAGCCTCTCCACACCCTCCCCTCCCAGCCCCTCTCCACCCAGCCCCTCCACACCCTCCCCACCCAGCCCCTTTCACACCCATCCCCTCCCCACCCAGCCCCACCTTCCCCACCCATCCCCTCCCCACCCAGCCCCACCTTCCCCACCCATCCCCTCCCCACGCTCCCCTCCCCACCCAGCCCCTCCCTCCCCACCCAGCCCCTCCCTGCACGACGGACACAATAATCCCCTGCGGGCTGGTGTAACCAGGAGGTTCCTACCAGCGCAATGCAACGATGTTAATAGCCACGCGGCGGGTTTGATGAAACGAAGTTAAGTTGCTGCTTAATTAGCGGTTTCCACGATTTACCTTCTAAATGAATAAAAAAAAATCTTCCCACGTCTCGCACCCCCCAGCTCAAGAAGAGCCAGCGCACGGAAGAGCCGGTTGGCGAGCCCCCCACTTGCCCCCCACTAAGCCACAGGATCGAGAGGAGCAGCCCCTTTCTCCCGACCCTCCCATGTCCCCCCCCCCACCCCCAAATTCCCCTCCTCCTCCTCCATCCCTGCCCCACTCCCGTATTTAAGGGCCGAGCTTGCGGGGCGCGCGGGAGGGAGTCGTCAGGGGCGAGGGGTTCGCTTTTGTTGCCCTCGGAGGGTGTCGTGGCCGGAACGAGCTGTGACCACGCCGACAGGACGCGACACGTGGCTCGCAACTCGCCCAGGAATCGTCGTCAAGTGCGAGGCAAGGTGGGGAGAGAGAGAGATAGAGAGACAGAGAGTTGGGGGTTCCGGGGAGTCCAGGAGTTTGTGGGGCATCTGCTGCGTCGGTGTGGTGACGGAAATTAATTTCGCACCCATACCCGGTCTCCCTTGTCGCTGCGTCGAGCTTTACGGTTGAAGTTTTGCTGCTGCTGTTGTTGTTGTTGTGGCTGCTGCTGCTGCTGCAAGCCGTGTGACGACAATAAGACGTGGTGCAGACAAAGTCACCCAGTAACTCAGCCAACCACTCACCCACTCGCCCATTCATCTAACAAGACACTCAGTAACTCAGCCAACCACTCACCCACTCGCTCACTCATTTACCAAGTCACTCGGTAACTTACCCACTCAGCCAACCACTCACCCACTCGCCCATTCATCTAACAAGACACTCACCCACTCAGCCAACCACTCATCCACTCGCCCATTCATCTAACAAGACACTCAGTAACTCGCCCAACCACTCGCCCATTCATCTAACAAGACACTCAGTAACTCAGCCAACCACTCACCCATTCATCTAACAAAACACTCAGCAACTCAGCCAACCACTCACCCATTCATCTAACAAGACACTCGGTAACTCACCCAACCACTCACCCACTCGCTCATTCATTTACCAAGTCACTCAGTAACTAACAAACTCAGCCAACCACTCACTCACCCAAATATTCATTGAATAAGTCACTCAGTAAATCGCCCAACTCAGCCAACCACTCACCCACTCGCTCACTCGTCTAATAAGTAACTCAGTAACTCACCCACTCAGCCAACCACTCACTCACCCACTCACTCACTCACTCACCCACTCACTCACTCACTCACCCACTCACTCACTCACCCACCCACCCAATAATTCATTTCCCAAGTCACTCAGTAACTCACAAACTCAGCCAAGCATTCACTCACCCAAACATGCATTGACTAAGTCACTCTAACTCACCCGCTCACCCACTCACCCACCCTCTAGGGATGCGAAAACAACAACGAGCCTCTGTTGTGAGGAGCGGTGGCGCAGTGGTTAGCGAGCTACGCTACGAATCCGGCGGCCCAGAATTAAAATCCCGCTCACGGCCATCACCGGTGACGATTTTTCTGAACCGGTCCTGGGCCTCCCCTAGGTCGACTCGGCCTCAAATGAGTTCACGCCGCGGTGCGTAAACATCGCCACTGGGGAGACAAAGGCGGCCGGGCGTGGTGCTGACCACCCAACCCCCACCCCCCCTCGTGTGCCGTTCCGGCCTTCATAGGTGCTCACTAACAGCACTCGCCCCAACAGTCTGTGAAGGCTACACGGGGGATCTTTGTCATTGTTTCGTGTTAAGATTAAACGGTCCTGACGCCAAATTGCCCAGCTGAACTCCGTTTAAAACATACAACCTGCAGATTAAATCTTGACTGAAAGCTTCCCTGACTACCGAAAGAACCAACGAAGATGAAAACCTGCAGATTAGTTGCCCTTAAGTAAACTCTTGAAGGATTTTCACCACAGTTCCTTGAATGGTGGTGCTGCTGCTGCTGCTGGTGAAGGCTATACGGGGGATCTTTGCCTTTGTGTGCATCCTCTGCGTGATGAGCAAACACGTGGGATTGCAAGATCCTCGTGTTTTCCGCGTTAGCTCACGGGAACGGGACATTCCGGTAAGGTGAGTAATCTGGCTGTACCAGAGGAGGTGGTGATGAGGTGGGTGGGTGAGGGGTTATTAATCTATTACTGGTAGGAACCTCCTGGTTACACCAGCCCACAGGGGATTATTGTGTCCGTCCGTCGTGCATCCAAAAATGGGAGGGGTGGGGCTTTGTTTAAACAAAACGCACACCCGTGTAGTTACTAACATTGTACATTTTTAAACGATAGATTTCCCCCCTCCCTCCATCCCCTCCCTCCCTCCTCCCCCCCTCCCTCCTCCCCCCCTCCATCCCCCTCCTCCCTCCATCCCCCCCTCCCTCCATCCCCCCCCTCCCTCCATTCCCCCCTCCCTCCATCCCCCCCTCCCTCCATCCCCTCCTCCATCACCCCCTCCCTCCATCCTCCCTCCCACTCCCTCCATCCTCCCTCCATCCCCCCCCTCCCTCCCTCCACCCCCCCCTCCTCCATCCCTTTCCTCCACCCCCCCCTCCCTCCTCCATCCCCCCCTCCCTCCTCCATCCATTCCCCCTCCCTCCATCCTCCCTCCCCCCCTCCCTCCCCCTCCCCTCCCTCCCCCTCCATCCTCCCTCTATGAAGGGGGCACCTACCACTCCTACCACTCTCGGGGTCTATCTCCGTGCGGGCCAAATCGTTGGGCCCTCTTGGCCACGGCCGTGCCACGGTGGCCGCGTGACCCTTGACATTTGCCCCACCCGTGACGGACGCTCGTCCCAGCTGATGGGTGCTCCACCTCGTCTCGTGGTTCTCGTCGTCGTCGTCAAAGCCACGAGGCTCCACACGCCGCGAGATTTGCTGTGGTCTGGGACAAGTTCTGTTGTTGTTGTTGTGGCTTTTGCTGCCTTGGGCCAAGCTTGGCAAAATCGGAATTCGTACGGTGAATCAATTCACCAATGTCACCTTGCTCTATTTGAGGGCGGATGCAGGTGCACGAGCAGCGGAACGTTAGATCCCCTATGCGACGTCAGGGGCCGTCCATAAATGACGTCACGCACCTAGGGGGGAGGGGTGGGGGTCAGACATTTGTGACGATGTGTGTGGGGGGGAGGTTGAGAAATGTGACGTCACATCAAAATGCGCAACTTGAAATAAATATAGACGACACGTTCTACTTAATTAAATAGACTTTTTAATAAATGTTTTCTCCTATAACATCAGAGTGCAGCGCCACATTAAATACGCATTACAATGACAATAGTTTAAAGCGATTTGAAGCATGTTTTTCTTGGGGGGGGGGGCAGAGCTTTGTGGCGTCATATTTGAGGGGGGGGTCTGACTTTTTGTGACGCCGTGTCACGAGGGGGAGGGGTCAAAAATCCTCCAAAACCGCGTGACGTCATTTATGGACGGCCCCTTACCGCGCCTCGATTTGCAAACAGACCCTCGGTCACCGGTCACGACAGATGCGACGTACCTCGTGCCCTCTGCACCCGTGGCCTCCTCCGAAACGTCGTGACATCAACGGCCGCACGCCATCCCATCGGCATCCCGTCCACGTGTTTGTCCGTCACCCCACACCCCACCCCATCATCATCGCCATTGTGCTGTTGTCAAACCCAACGGTGATTTCAAATGCGTGGCGGCCCTCACTCACTCGCACTGACCACGCCTTATCAGTGACTGTGGTCGACCACTCACCCCACCACCGCCTTGGACAATTAGGCCTCGTTTGTACACGTAACGTGCGTTGAACTTCTTTCGCGCCGTACGTAGCCAACCGTGCTAATTGGAGGTGCGGGGTGGGAGAACAACACACTATGGGTCTCTGTGTGAGTCTGTGGGTCTCTGTGTGAGTCTGTGGGTCTCTGTGTGAGTCTACGGGTTTCTGTGTGAGTCTGTGGGTCTCTGTGTGAGTCTGTGGGTCTCTGTGTGAGTCTACGGGTCTCTGTGTGAGTCTACGGGTCTCTGTGCGAGTCTACGGGTCTCTGTGCGAGTCTGTGGGTCTCTGTGTGAGTCTGTGGGTCTCTGTGTGAGTCTGTGGGTCTCTGTGTGAGTCTGTGGGTCTCTGTGTGAGTCTGTGGGTCTCTGTGCGAGTCTACGGGTCTCTGTGCGAGTCTACGGGTCTCTGTGCGAGTCTATGGGTCTCTGTGTGAGTCTACGGGTCTCTGTGCGAGTCTATGGGTCTCTGTGTGAGTCTACGGGTCTCTGTGCGAGTCTATGGGTCTCTGTGTGAGTCTATGGGTCTCTGTACGAGTCTATAGGTCTCTGTGCGAGTCTACGGGTCTCTGTGTGGGGTAGTTTGTTAGGGTTATTTCCGTGGTCAATTTTGCCACGTGCATGGTACGCAATGGCTTTCCAAGGAACGGAACCCCAACGTTTAAGGTTGCGCCCTATGGGCAACGAGGGTTCGATTTACGACGGCTCGACTTAACGAGCACCAATTAGGTCATAGGTGCGGTGGGGTGGGTGGGTGGCTGGGGAATACCTCCCCGTCTCCACCTTGTTACCGTCTTAAACGTTCAACTCCACACGCGTTCGTTCTCTGCCCCTGTTTGTGCGCGCACGCAGATTTGAACAGAACTCCGTCGAAGATGTCTGACAACGAGAATCCCACGGACGAGTGAGTTTGCCGTCACGTGACTCAATAGCAACACAGACGTCACCAGCACGGCGCCTGTGCCAGGCTAGGTGCACGTTAAAGGCCACGTGAGGTGTCGAACGCCCGGCTAGCAGGAGGATAATATCAGTACAGTCTTTACAATACAACACAGTAGTACACTGGAATTGCAATCCAGAGTTTCAATGTCATGGTAAGGTCAAACATGAGGTTCCAATGGTGTAAATGCTTACCCCGAGCTCTCATACTCTGATGGTGCGTTGTCTTTGAGTTGTGCGCCTTTTGGCGTCATCTGGTCCAACCCATGTGAGACTAGGCTCTAAGAAAAGCTGTCTCGGGTGTGGACTAATCAACTTCAAGGACAGTGCATACATTATCAGAGTTATGGTTTTTGTTTGCATTATGACTGCAGGTATTGTGGTCTATGCAAACATGACTCCTTGTAAAAAAAGGTGTCAGTTTTGTTGCCAGTTAGAAGGGTAAAAAACAAATGATCAAGGTCAAACATTGTTTAGTTTCATTTGTGTATATATATTTTTAGGTGATTTATTTACCTTTCTGATACTTTGCGCGCTTATCGGCGTTTTTTTTTGTCATCGTTTCTCGTTGTAACCCTCTGACCCCCGTGTCCTCGACTGGACATCCGGTGAAAAAAGAGCTTCGTAGCTCATCGGATTCCTCCTGCAGCCTCAATAAACATGATGATTCTGATGTGCGTTGAACCTCTTTCGCACCGTACGTAGCCAACCGTGCTACTCGGAGGCGTAAATGACATGATGATGATATGCCTTCTTCTACCCGACCCCTTACGTGTCTTTTGCAGGCAGGAGGAGGGTAAGTAGGCCACGCTGTTTGCCGTATACACAACCACCGACGCCTGCACAACAACAGCAGCAGCAAACATCGCCGTTCATTAATTTGGCTAATTTTCCTGCTCTTGAATAATTGGAACATCATGTTGAGTCGTCTCACACACAGCAACGTGTGGCAGGACGGC
Source organism: Lampetra fluviatilis (assembly GCF_964198595.1). Taxonomy (NCBI): domain Eukaryota; kingdom Metazoa; phylum Chordata; class Hyperoartia; order Petromyzontiformes; family Petromyzontidae; genus Lampetra; species Lampetra fluviatilis. The sequence continues at coordinate 2,131,496 of NC_136338.1, forward strand.
GGTGAAATCTCTGTCCCCCCCCACCCCAGAGAGTCACGTGAAGTTCGGGTTCTCGGACGTAGCTCTGTGTATCTACTTCCGAATGGGGGGGGGGGTGGGGAGGGGGAGAAATAACATTGGTAGAAAAAAACATTAAGATAAAAGCACGCACACACACAAAAACAATGGAATCGTTCACAGAAAGAGTACATTTCAGGCATCAAAAGCACAAAAACATCGTATTTAAACACATTCCTGCGGAGGGAGCTGGTAGGAACGTTGGGTTGCTCGGTCAATGGCCAGGGTCAATGGCGGCGTGGTGTATTCCGCAAATATGCCCGACTGTGAGGGCGGGCACAAGCCGGCGTGAGTAGGTTAAACGTTGAGTTTTATAAGGGCACCACGGGGTGACCAGCCCCACCCCTCCCAGCCCCACCCTCCCCACCCAGCCCCTCCCTCCCCACCCAGCCCCTCCCCACGCTCCCCACCCAGCCCCTCCCTCCCCACCCAGCCCCTCCCTTTCCACCCAGCCCCTCCCTGCACGACGGAAACAATAATCCCCTGTGGGCTGGTGTAACCAGAGGCAGATGGAGGGGGGAGGGTGGGTGGCCGGTGATGGGGGGGGGGTGCCGTGGTCCTTCCTGACATTTCAATATTTCTGAAAGAGGGGGGCCCTGAACATCGACAATCGAAACGAGGTCCCCACGTTGCATCTTCTCTGCTAAATCAAATATTCGCGTCCATGGCCTCGTGGGGCGGTGGTGGTGGTGTTGGTGGGGGGGGGGCGGACACAGCGGGGGGAGGGGGGAGGGGGTAAGATCACCCGTATGCCCCCCACCCCACCCCCCCACCCCCGTGTCTTGGATCCATCACCGCTCATCGCCGCGTTCCACGCTGTCAGCACCGCCGTCCTGTAGCTTGTAAAGTGCCTCTCGCGTTACCACTGCCCGCGTCGCCCGCCCGCCCCCCACCGCAAGCACTGCCCTCAACAACCGTTTGGGGGGCGGAGGGGGGGGGGCGTGGGGGGTGGGAGGGGGAGGCGTGGGGGGGCGAAGGGGGCCTCACCCACGACCTAAAGCTGAGAAGTTCTACTCCAGTGCAGGCTCTGTCGAATGGTGCCCCTGTCACGTGTGTGTTTCGTGTGTCCCACGTGTGTGTTTCATGTGTCCCACGTGTGTGTTTCGTGTGTCCCACGTGTGTGTTTCGTGTGTCCCACGTGTGTGTTTCGTGTGTCCCACGTGTGTGTTTCATGTGTCCCACGTGTGTGTTTCGTGTGTCCCACGTGTGTGTTTCGTGTGTCCCACGTGTGTGTTTCGTGTGTCCCACGTGTGTGTTTTGTGTGTCCCGTGTGTGCTCCGCGTGTGTGCTCCGCGTGTGTGTCCCACGTGTGTGTCCCGTGTGTCCCATGTGTCCCACGTGTGTGTCCCGTGTGTCCCATGTGTGTGTTTCATGTGTCCCACGTGTGTCCCACGTGTGTCCCGTGTGTGCTCCGTGTCTGTGCCGCGCACGTCTCGTGTGTGTCCGTCTCGTGTTGTCCACGCTAAAGAGGAGACCGAGGAGGTTCCCGAAGCTGCGGAAGAAGCCGAGGATGCAGGAGAGGAAGGCGAGGGAGGTGACGAGGAAGGCGAGGAAGGTGAGGAACGCCTGTGTGTGTGTACGCGCGTACGTGCGTGTGTCGTTGTGTGTGTGTGTGCCGGGTCTGACGTCGGGTCAATGTCGTGGGGTCTGACGTGGGGTCAGTGTCGCGGGGTCTGAGCCAGGGACGTTTACGTTTGCCTGTCAGCCCATTACGGTTTAACGCCGTATGGGTCTAAAGGGCCGCAGTAGTGTATAGTGTCGTGTATAGTTTTAGTTTAGGTACTCATTTGAGGCCGAGTCGACCTAGGGGAGGCCCGGGACGGGTTCAGATAACCGTCACTGGTGTCGACCGTGAGCGGAAATCGAACCCGGGTCGCCGGGTCAATCGCTCGCTCGCTGTTGCTGCTGCTACCCCCATGTGCTGCCCCCCGCCCCCCCCTCCCGTGGCAATCACGATTTGACAACGGCCAATGCGACCCGCCGCAGATCTTAGCGTCGCCAAAACGCGGCAAACCTCGGCGGTTCCGTGGCAAATCCTAGCGCGCGCCGCGCGTAAATTTCCGCTTCGCCCCTTCGTAAGCGTCGCCGTGCCCAATGGTGAAACGCCGCTCCGCGCCGTGTGATGCTGCCTTGGCTGGTATGCTGCTACCGGTTCTCCCGTGGTGAATGTCGCCTTGGCTGGTGTGATGCTACCGGTTCTCCCCTGGTGAATGTCGCCTTGGCTGGTGTGATGCTACCGGTTCTCCCGTGGTGAATGTCGCCTTGGCTGGTATGATGCTACCGGTTCTCCCCTGGTGAATGTCGCCTTGGCTGGTGTGATGCTACCGGTTCTCCCGTGGTGAATGCCGCCTTGCTTGGTGTGATGCTACCGTTCTCCCGTGGTGAATGTCGCCTTGCTTGGTGTGATGCTACCGTTCTCCCATGGTGAATGCCGCCTTGCCTGGTGTGATGCTACCGTTCTCCCATGGTGAATGTCGCCTTGCTTGGTGTGATGCTTCTGCTTCTCCCATGGTGAATGCCGCCTTGCTTTGTGCGTATGCTGCCCACCTGCCTGCCGCTACCCTCTCCTCCGGCTCCTTGTCGCGTGACTCGGTGTCGATGTGCAGCCGTGGAGGAGGCACCAGCGGACGACGCAGAGGAAGGTAAATCCTCCCGGTGGCAAGGGGCCGCCGAGATCATCGGGGGGTGTCGCCGTGGCTAGGAGATGTTAACCACCTCGCCTTGCAAGCAGGAGGTCGTGGGTTCGATCCCGACCCTGACGATGCCTGCTGCTGTATATTTGGAGTCTGCGTGTCTCTCTCTTTCTCTCTCTCCCAGTCGGTCGCGTAAATTTTTGTCCGGGTCCTCCGTTTTTCCCCTCCCACATTTAGAAATCGACATCACGCGTTTAGAGTATTCCCACGTGACGGTAAGCCACTTTGTTGAGCTATTATTTGCGAACGCCAGGTCGCTCCTGAAAAAGAGATCTACAGCAAAGCTCAGTGGGCCTTAGCTGGTAAAAGTTACAAATCGTTTGTCCATACTAGAGTTGTTTTTTTGGGTTCGATCGCGTAAATATATAAACGTGTCGGTAAACCCGCCACCACCCGACACAGCCAACTAGTAAGGTTTGTCACGTACACAGAACGTGGCCAATTTGTTGCAAGTTCAGCACCACCGGTGTGTTGGAGAGTGAACTCACAACATTTACAATTCGACGTTTCGCCGGTAATTACAACCAGCCTCGTAAGGCGACAGCCAGATTTGTGCGCTGGAACCATTAACGAATTGCCACGTTCCCTGTTACGTGGCAAACCTCACTAATTTGGCCGTGTCGGGGTGTTGGCGGTGGGTTTAACGACACAACGTTCACTTTTACGCGATCCAACCCAGAGAAAACCCCCCCTCTAGCGTGGAAAATATTGTTCGCAGAAAAAGCCTACGACTACTTACGTGCTTAGAAAGAAAAAATAGTCTAGCTTGGTTTCCGTTGCCGTCGGACAGCGGACCGATGTCTTCTTGGTTCTTTCGGTAAAGTCACGTAGAAGGGAAATAATAAAATAATAAAAATAAAACATAATAAAATCATTCTCACGACGTTTCGGCCACAACGCAAGCAGCCGTCCTCAGGTGAAGACCAGGTCTATCGGGGAGACAGCATCTGAATTTGCATATCAAGAGGAATGCTAAATTCCTCTTGATATGCAAATTCTTTTGTCAAGGCGCTCTTCCCCCTCCAACCCAGCTTAAATATACGCTCCAAGCCTGGTGGTGTTTCATTCAGACGCTGTCTCCCCGACAGACCTGGTCTTCACCTGAGGACGGCTGCTTGTGTTGTGGCCGAAACGTCGTGAGAATTATTTTATTATCTTTTATTTATTATTATTTTATTACTTCCCTTCTACGTGACTTTACCGAAAGAACCAAGAAGATGAATCCCTGCAGTCACGAAAGCTTTAAATCGAAATTTAAAAGCGGACAGACACTAATGAGTCCCCCACCCCGACGGATTATGATGTCAGGGCGGAGAAACGTAACGACGTGGCGTGGACGCGCACGCAAAAACCCCAACGTCACGTTACACGTCCCAGGAGCGAGGGCTCTAATTGCTTCGACAAGCCGCCAGCCGTCGGGGTCACCTCGCTAAATTTACACGGCGGCGTTCTTGGCGTGGCGGTGACGCCAGTGGCAAAAGTGGCCACGGCGGCAGGCAAAGTGGCGCTCGGTGGATATTCTGAATTGCAACCTTGGCAAAGGTCCTCTTCCCTCCTTCCCCCACCCCTCCCACCGGGAGGATCCAGGAGGAAGAGGAGGCAGCGGGAGAGAGAGAGGAGAGAGAGGAGAGAGAGGGGGGAGAGTTCAGAGATGGGGGAGAGAGATGGGGGAGAGAGATGGGGGAGAGAGATGGGGGGAGAGAGATGGGGGGAGAGAGATGGGGGAGAGAGATGGGGGAGAGAGATGGGGGGAGAGAGATGGGGGAGAGAGATGGGGGGAGAGAGATGGGGGGAGAGAGATGGGGGGAGAGAGATGGGGGGAGAGAGATGGGGGGAGAGAGATGGGGGGAGAGAGATGGGGGGAGAGAGATGGGGGGAGAGAGATGGGGGGAGAGAGATGGGGGGAGAGAGATGGGGGGAGAGAGATGGGGGGAGAGAGATGGGGGGAGAGAGATGGGGGGAGAGAGATGGGGGGAGAGAGATGGGGGGAGAGAGATGGGGGGAGAGAGAGAGGAGAGAGCGAGCGAGCGAGAGAGTGAGCTAGAGGGGGGGTTACATAGAGCCCAGTTAAAAAAAAAATTACGAAATGATGAACGAAACAAAGTGCCGAATACACCGAGCATCTTATTGTTTCCACTGATCATAAAAAAAATAAAAAAAAGGAGAGAGAGAGAGGAGAGAGAGGTGGGAGAGATCAGAGAGGAGGGAGGGAGCTCTGTGGGCCGTGAGCGAGGCGTTGATGACGAGGTTATTTTTGAGATGATGCAGCCTTTGCGGGGGGCTGGGGGCTGGGGGAGGCATTAGAAGGGAATGCGGGGGGGGGGGGTGACATCACCGCTTTTTGAGAAGTGGGTGGGAACCAAAGTTGGTCATGAGATTAATTTGGGGGGGGGGGGCGTGGGGGTGGAGTGGGGGGGGTGGAGTGTGGGGGGGTGGAGTTGGGGGGGGGTGGAGTGTGGGGGGGTGGAGTTGGGGGGGGTGGAGTTGGGGGGGGGTGGAGTTGGGGGGGTGGAGTGGGGGGGGTGGAGTGGGGGGGGGGGTGGAGTGGGGGGGAGGGTGGAGTGGGGGGGGTGGAGTGGGGGGGTGGAGTGGGGGGGGTGGAGGTGGGGGGGTGGAGTTGGGGGGGGTGGAGTGGGGGGGTGGAGTGGGGGGGGTGGAGTGGGGGGGTGGAGTGGTGGGGGCTACTCTTAAGTTTTAAAAATATGCACGCAGCGTGAGGCAATCGAAGTCCTAAAATTAAACGGCACGCGCATATGAATGTCACCTGTTTATTTTGAGTTCAACAAGTTTGCTTTTGCATTTTTTTTCAAGTTTTCCACTTACCGTTGTTTTGCTGCCTTTATCTAATTGGCACACCAGGGTCATTGAACAAAGTTAAACGGTCGGGAGTCGAGAGGAGGTTTGTTTGGCCCACACTTGCAGGATAGGGCCCAACCTGTCCCGGCTGATCTCAGGGTAAAGTCCTCCTATCATGGGACCTTTTTTTAAATCCTTTATATTAAGTTCACTTGCTTGCTTGCGCGCTTACGACCGTGCACATCTTTCGGTCGTTTTTTAACCCATTTCCCGTGATCCAATCGAGCTGACATTTTGCACACAGACTCGTTGTGCATGACAATTTATTTTCGTGAAAAAGAATTTCCGTAACTTTACACTTTTTTAGGAAAAAATATTATATTTAATTACCAATTGCTTAATGGTGGCAGGCAATCATCTGACCCATAGGTGGCAGCCATCTCAAGCCAGAGGACGAGAGGACTTTAGCCGCCACGCATATAAAGGATTTATAGTGAAAAACTTTGTTTTTACGGGTTAATTTTTGCCAGTCAGTTGAACTTATGAATCTTGGTCCAGAAGGGCAATTGGACATACCGACATGTTTGTTCGTATCTCTGAAGGTTCGTAAGTGGAATGTTCGTAAGTCGATGAGCCCCTGTATATAAAACTTGGCATTAATGTTGACGTGCCGACGCAAGACACTGCGGTTGCCCATTGGCAGGCTTTGACCAGCCGCACTGTCTGGTTTGTGACCTTGCCATCCGCTGCCAGTTCACCGCCACCAACCGAATGTCAAGAATGTGTTTGTTTATTATTGGACGCGTGCGAGGCACGCAACCGCAACGCCACGTGGCAAACTCGCTCCGTTGGAACCGGCTTCAACTGGACCAGAGCGTTTGTAATGGGCGTTCGTGAAAAAAAGAGATTTAAAGCTCATCGGATTCCATAGTACAAATACGTATTCTGATTTTGTATGCGTTTGTTTAATGGGCAACGTAATTATTACGAACGCACAATAGTTCATAAACATTAGCCCAGAAGGACGACGAGAAATGTTGTTTATTTTAAATGTGACCCACTATCCTCCATGGTGGTCAGCACACTGGACTTGCAATCCAGAGGTCGCTGGCGTGACCTCTTGGCAGCGGCAGGTGAAACACGATGTTATAAACTTGATTTGAAGCTTTCGTGACTGCAGGAATTACTCTTTGGTTCTTTCGGTAAAGTCACGTATAAAGAAAACAAATTAAATTTCGATTTAAAGCTCTCGTGACTGCAGGGATTCATCTTCTTGGTTCTTTCGGTAAAGTCACGTAGAAGGGAAATAATAAAATAATAAAAATAAAACATACTAAATCATTCAGACCTGTTCTCCACCTGATGACGGCTGCTTGCGTTGTGGCCAAAACGTCGTGAGAATTATTTTATTATGTTTTATTTTTATTATTTTATTCTTTTCCTTCTACGTGACTTTACCGAAAGAACCAAGAAAATAAAATAATTCTCACGACGTTTCGGAGGCAACACAAGCTTCCGTCTTCAGGTGGAACCGTCACAGCACGATACAGCTATCGATACAGCTATCGTGCTGTGACGGTTCCACCTGAAGACGGAAGCTTGCGTTGCCTCCGAAACGTCGTGAGAATTATTTTATTGTTTTATTTTTATTATTTTATTATTTCCCTTCTACGTGACTTTACCGAAAGAACCAAGAAAATAAATTAAGTAATAGAATACGACGTTTCGATTGCAACACAAGCAACGGTCATCAGTATAGTTTCTCATCCGTCGCAATTTAAATGCTTTGTGCACCATATCTACACCGATGCCACACTCATCTGTGAGCGCGGCAGTGAGAACCACAATTGGAGTCGATTGTCAGACGACGCATGCTGCGGCAAAGTGGAAGAGCAGAGCTCGCAGACTGCGTCTCGAGGGCCCCACCTCCCCTCCTGCCCCCCCCACCCCCCCCCTCCAGTGGGTAGAAGCCCCTGCCACCCACAGTGGTATTGTGAGCAAGCGCTCGCAAAGGGGAGAGGGCCGCAACCCTCGCCGTGCTCACGTGGCGAGCGACCTTCAATCGTTTCGCGTTCCATCAAGCGGCGGTGTCACGCGGCGGCGGGGGGCGGGGCTTGGTGGTCACGTGTGTGTGCGCGTCACGCGGGGGTGGTCACGTGTGTGTGTCACGCGGGGGTCACGGCGAGTAATGGCGGTCGCCATCGTCGAACGGCGTGGTGGTGGCAGGGGGGAGGTTTTAACGAGGGGGCTTAAGGGGGTGGGGGAGGTTTTAACGAGGGGGCCTAAGGGGGTGGGGGAGGTTTTAACGAGGGGGCCTAAGGGGGTGGGGGAGGTTTTAACGAGGGGGCCTAAGGGGGTGGGGGAGGTTTTAACGAGGGGGCCTAAGGGGGTGGGGGAGGTTTTAACGAGGGGGCTTAAGGGGGTGGGGGAGGTTTTAACGAGGGGGCTTAAGGGGGTGGGGGAGGTTTTAACGAGGGGGCTTAAGGGGGTGGGGGAGGTTTTAACGAGGGGGCCTAAGGGGGTGGGGGACAGCACGGGTTGCTGGGGGAGGGAGGGTGAATTGAAGGTGGTCGTTGAGCTCGTAAGAGATGGCAAAATAAACCACCCTCATCATCACCACCCTCTCAACATCATCACCACCTTCTCATCATCGTGAATGGCTCTTGCGGAGGCACGGATATGACCCTTGGATTGTTGTCTTTCGTTTTTGTTGTTTTGGCGACCCGATTTCTTACGATTGCGCTCGGCGCGCAGGATCGAGGTTTTGCCAAAACAAAATACGAAATGAGACCCCCTTCAAACTGATGCCGATGCTCGGGGTTACGGGTTTGGTCTCGGAGAGAGGCAAAAAAAAGTAACAATGCAAAAGGAATGATGGTTATCATTTTTTTTTCAAACCTAACAATGCAAAAGCAATGATGGTTATCATTTAAAAAAGGAATGATGATTACCTTTTAAAAAAAAAGTAACAATACAAAAGGAATGATGGTAATCGTTTTAAAAACGAGACGCATTTCTTTTTTATTGTTGTTGTTCGACGCTCGAACGGAATCGCAATGCCAGAATTGTGACGATCCAAAAAGACAGATCCAACCACCGCCACTGGGCGGATTGTCGTGTGAAGTGTCTCTCCCCCCCTCCCCCCCCGGTTTTCCACAACCGGCTCCCAATGGGTTGTGTCAAAACGTTGCACGGACGCACACACAAGACCATCGTCTGATTGTCGATGTTGCCTCTGTCCATAACAATGTATTGTGCACATTATGGATAATATTGTGTCGCGAAAGCCTCCGTGTGAAATGTTGCTTCGTGTCGTGTGTGCGTGTGCGTGTGCGCATGATCCCCCCCCCCACCCACTCCGCTCCGCTCTCTTTGGTTGTGTAAAATTTCATAATCTAGGTTTTTGGGTTTAGATCGCGTTATTTATAAATGTGTCGTAACCCTCCACCACCCGACACGGCCAATCGGTAAAAAATGTGTCACGTTTTCAAAGGACAAATTAATTGACTTCTTTAGCCCACCGGTGTGCTGAAGAGAGAATCAACAGCATTTAGAAATTTGAGTAGTATGACGTTTCGCTGATAATTACAATCGGCTTCATCGGGCAAGAATGGTGAAGCTCTCCTGTTGCTTCCGGTCTTAAATAGTGGAGGGTTACGACACAGCTATAAATAACGCGATCTGACCCAAAAACCTGCATTATGAATAATATTGGTCGCGAAAGCCTACGTGTTAAATTGTGTCAAATTTGTCTGCAAATTTTTGTCAAATCCGTTTCATGTTTTTTTTTTTCCTCCCCTCCTCTCGTTCGGTTCGTTCATCCTCCCGACCCTCACAACCGAAAGAAGCTGCCCGCCCGGAGGCAGAGAGGGTTGTGGCCTCGGCCGAGATTGAGCCGGAGGGAGACGCGGCGGTAACGCTTGATGCGGTGGAACAAGGTAGAGAGAGCCACCGCTCCCCTCTCCACACAAACCTCTCGCCCTGTTCAAGACGGGCAAAATAACCAAAGCAAAGCCACTCGTCGCACGTTCGTCAATAACGGGGTGAACGTAACCGCCGCAGCGCCTTAAGGGAGGACACGCGTTAAGGGAGAAGCACGGTTTTTTTCTTCTTCTTGGTTCTTTCGGTAAAGTCACGTAGAATGGAAATAATAATAAAAATAAAACATAATAAAATAATTCTCACGACGTTTCGGCCACAACGCAAGCAGCCGTCCTCAGGTGGAGAACAGGTCTGTCAGACTCTGTCTTCTCGACAGACCTGTTCTCCACCTGAGGACGGCTGCTTGCGTTGTGGCCGAAACGTCGTGAGAATTATTTTATTATGTTTTATTTTTATTATTTATTATTTCCCTTCTACGTGACTTTACCGAAATAACCAAGAAGATGAATCCCTGCAGTCACGAAAGCTTTACATCGAAAAGAGAAGCACGTTTTTCGGGCAAACGATTTAAAATAGTTTTTAGTTTTTGTTGAGTAGCAACGGAGAGACGAAATGAGAGGGGCACACGGCGTGGAAAACAAGAGACGGGGGAGAATCGGACTTGTTTCGCGCGATGAGAAATTCCAATTTCTGAAAATGTTTCCACGCCGATCGACGTTTTGCCCATAAGGAGCGCGCAGGGCGTTGCTGTTGTTGTTGACGAACGTGCCGAGTGATGTTGTTGTTGTTGTTTATTTGTTGTCGTTTGTTGATTTGTTTGTGCGCCACTGCCATCGTTGCCGCTGCTGCAGTAGCAGCGGTGGCTGTGTCGCCGAACAATGGTTTTGATTAACAGTTTTTCAAAAAGCTAAACATTTGCAACGGCTGCAGTGTGACCTCGGGTTTGCTGCTAACACGGCGATATCGCGATATCGCGATATCACGATACCATTGCGTTACTATACAACATCCACAGTCATCATCGTCATCATCCGTTGCAGGGAAAATTGTCAAATCGGGATTTTGCGGTCGCTCTGAATCGTCCTCCTTGTGGGCGAGGTCGGTACGAGATCACAAACGTGACGGTTAAAGTGGCGAATGAATAGCCGTTGTCAATTTTAACGCGGTTTTTACTTTATTTTATATCCCGGGGTAATTCAAGGCAAGGAAACGATAAAACACGTCATTTTCTGCAATCATTTTTTTATTTTCTGCTCGGCGGACAGCATTGCGCGCCTGACAAGCCTCGCCGCTTGTGAAGGTTGACACGGCCGGGCCGTGGCGGTGGCTACCCACGCGGCCGCCCATCGAGGCCGCAGCGAGGGTTGGCGGATCACCAAACAGCTGCCGTGCAACTCCCTTTCCCACGCGGGCGTCGTCGTCGTCCGAGGAGGCGGCGGGCTCGCGATGCGAAGTGGGCGCAGGCGGCGTGTGGACCAATATCGTTCGCGTCGTTATCGAGCGTTGCTAGCGAGCGTGGGGCTATCACCGGGGGCTCCGGTACGCTCCCACACGCATTGAACACTCGTCGATTTGCTGTGAGCATCTTGACGCACAGAGAGGATCGCACGCAGAGATGCAATTTGCTTTGACGACGCCGTGATAGGTGAACTTAAACAGCATCCTTATTATTATCGTCGATTTGAAGGACTTTGTTGAAGTATAGGGCGCTTAAAATTGTTTTTTGAACACTTCTTAGAATTTGCAACAACGCCACAGGAAATGTTCCCTCTAGGCTCTGGAGACCACCTGGAGAAAATTCCAGGCACGCGTTGACAACGATGGGCGTTTTGGCACTAGAGGCGGGGGATATTTACCACCCAAGTGTCTCGTTTTAGCACTCCTCGGTCACTCCCGTGACGATTACAGTCGGTCTCTCGTTGTGGTCGGTGAAAGCGCGCGTTAACATTTTCACGCTGTATAATAAATACCGCTAAGTTGTTAGCGTGTGGCGGCCAAAGGTGGCCGGATGTTTGCTCCCTCGCCTGGTACACAGGAGGTCGTGGGTTCGATCCCGACCCTGCCGCCTGCTGCTGTATATTTGGAGTTTGCGTCTCTCATCATCATCATGGTGGCTAGGAGATGTTAACTACCTCGCCTGGTATACAGGAGGTCGTGGGTTCGATCCCGACCCTGACGCCTGCTGCTGTATATTTGGAGTTTGCGTCTCTCATCATCATCACGGTGGCTAGGAGATGTTAACTACCTCGCCTGGTATACAGGAGGTCATGGGTTCGATCCCGACCCCGACGCCTGCTGCTGTATATCTGGAGCGAGCGTGTCCTCCCCGTGGTCGTGGATTTCGCACCTCCGATTAGCATGGCCGGCTACGTGTGGCGCGAAAGAAGTTCAACGCACGCACGTGCACACGGCCCGCCAGTGGTGTTTCCCGCCCCAGGTGTGGCTGTCAAGACTTTGAATATCGTACGCGTATAAATGTTGTATTGGGAAGCGTTGCTACAACGCCGCGCCGCGTGTTGGATGGGGCCCCGCCGCCAAGGTGGAGTGCCCTTACCAATGGCAATGACTGCGAACCCAGCAGCAGCGTGCGCGTGCGTTGAACAAAGCTCGGCACTCCGGCTCACGAGATAACGTCGATCGGTTGATAAATTGAAGGTGTGTTCCACTTTTTATTCCGAGAGATGACCGGATTGGGGGCGAGTTGGATTCGACTGGGAATAATTTTTTTCTGGGTACAGCGAGATAATTAATTGGTTAACCAAATAATGCTCTCAAGATTGCACTTCTCAAAGCGAGGAACTGCAGTTAATTTTTTGAGAGGCACTATTTTTGGGGGGTTAAAAAACGTGTTTTTTTTTTTTTTTACAATTTAAATTCTGTTTGCGCTGAGATATTGAGGGATGAATTCTTGCATCGTGGTAGAAGTGACAGATGGACGGTGGATCGGGGTGGGGGGGGCAGGGCTAAGTTTCTTCAATTCCTTCGTCGCACGGGGCGGTTTATTCCGAGTGCGTTGGGGTGAACTGTGGATGACCACCCACCCCATGCAATACGCCTGCAACAGCCCGCCTGCAAGTGAGCGGGCGAACGATAAGCCGCTGGAAGGAGCCCCCCCCCCCTCGCCTTTAGAGCTGCCCACCAGTGGGTAGGGCCCATTCTGGCGGCAGTCACGCAAATTTGCAGGGGGGGCCTCGGCTAAAAGTGGTCCATCTATAGATACCCCACCCGGTAAGCCGCTCACCGTGGCATTCTGTAAACATCCCCCCTCAATCCCTGACAGTTTCCCCGCACCCCCCACTCCGCCCGCAGCGGTTTTGTTAAAAAAAAAAATTCGTCTTCAAATCGGAGCCGCGTCGCCGAATTCGCGTCGTGGTTTGGACCGCGGAGTTGAGGGGGGTTCTGGGAAATCGGTGGGATATCTGCAAATGGATCGCCCTACATGCGGGGGTACTATTTGTGTATTGTTTATATAGGTTTTTTTGTTGGGTTAGATCGGAAATATATAAACGTGTCGTTAAACCCGCCACCACCCGGCACAGCGAACTAGGGCAAGGTTTCTAGATTTGAAGCTTTCGTGACTGCAAGGATTCATACTCTTGAGGTTTTTTTTTTACTTTACCGAAAAAACCTCAGAGTATATAGTGCAAGGTTTGTCTCGTAAACAGAACGTGGCCAATTGGTTACTGGTACAGCGCTACACCGGTGTGTTCGGGAGCAAATCCACAACGTTTACGACGTTTCGCCAGTAATTACAACCGGCATCATCAGGCGACGGACAGATTTTACTAATTGGCTGTGTCGGGTGGTGGTGGCGTGTTTAACGACACATTTATATTTACGCGATCTTACCCATCTTTTTTTTTTTCAAATGATGAACAACACTGCTCGCGAAAAGCCGACACGCTTATTATTCTTAACCGGGAGCGCATTCACTGACCTCGAGAGCACACGCGGCAATTTCGCCGCAATTTTGCAGAACTTTGTGGTTCACTCGCGGTCCAGCCGCCTACTCATGCGCGGTGGCGTAACTCACTTGCTTACAGATGTTCTCACACTCCCGCCCGCCCGCACCTCCGTTCCCGGAGAGAGTGGTATGCGCGGCGGTACATTGCACGCCACGTGGCATTCGATGTTTCAACAACAGATAAACCTTTGATTTGAAGCTTTCGTGACTGCAGGGATTCATATTCTTGGTTCTTTCGATAAAGTCACGTAGAAGGGAAAAAAACAAAATAATGAAAATATAAAACAATAAAAATTCGCACGACGTTTCGATTGCAACACAAGCAATCATCATCAGGTGTGAAATCCACATCAAGAAAATTTGAAAAAATTTTCCCTTCTACGTGACTTTACCGAAAGAACCAAGAATATGACAGATAAACCGTCACATCTGCACATTAGTTTATGGCGTGCAATGCGTTTCCGGTAATCGAACGTTCGCGCGATGTTTCCCCGGTCGCGTTGTCGATAATCCTCTTTAACACCTTGCCGATGTTTACAACGTTCTACGCTAAACACCGGTCACTGAGCGTGCGTGTCGAGTGTGCACGTGGCGCGTCGGGTTTGAAGCGAAACTAACACGAAGGGTCAAACATAGCAGCAGAGCACGCCATGCTGGCGAGAAGACTGGGTAGGCGCGCGGGTGGAGGGGTAGCATAGAAGTACGGCGAGTCCTCGCTTAGCGGCACGTAGGCGGTGTTCGCGCTGTACAAACGCGTTCTCGCCGCGACGCCGATTTTTTTTTTTTCTCCATCGTTTGGAACAATTTTCGCACGAGGCGGATCGCGCGCCGTTATAACGCGCGGTCGTCACAACGCACGCCGTTACAACGCGCACATTTTTTACGTTACAACGTGGCACGCGCGCCGTTACAACGCGCGGCGTGCCCTCCGTGGCGGCAGTGACATCGCATCTCGCCAAACTCTTGCCGTCCCCACGTGATATTTACGGGGGGGGTGGGGGGGAGGGGAGTTCGCTTGATTCCGCTCGGCGCTATCCTGCGCCCGCTACGAGCGCGTTAAATCGAGGATCAAAAAGTGTCGTATTGCGGATGTCACGTTGCCCTCTGCTGACCTTTGTCTGACCCTTCCCCTCTCTGCGGCGCGACTACTGGATTCGCTGCACCCCCCTCCCACCCCCCCGTGCCCCCCTCCCCAGAGGAAGGTAAGTCGTATTCGCGGCCCTTGATCGTCCCCGGCCGTGGTCTATCCGCTGCTGCTTGGACGAGGCCCCCCCCCCCTCGTAGCCGTCGTCGCGTCTTCTGGCGCTCCTCCCGCGCCGCGGACGATCCCGGTCTCGACGTGCGCACGTTGAACTGCTTTCGCGCCGTACGTAGCCGACCGCGCTGATCGAAGGTGCGGCAGATTGCTCCATCTCCCCGGTGGGTCAGCGCCCCCCCCCCCCCTCCCCCCTCTCTTTGGCTGCCACTCCGTCGATAGTCCTGACCGCCGGCCGCCCGCCCGCCAGCCCGACCGCCCGCCGGTCAGTCGTCCGCTTCTAGACACGACGCGTCCTGTCCAAGCCACTTGAGATGTCTTGACAACATCAACGAGCGCTACGATGCCGCGGCGTCCTTCGTGCGCCAGGCTCTCACCGCCGCGTAATAAATGGAAGGATTTGTTCGACACAACCAGTCCCCCCCCCCCTCCCCCCCCCCACGGCTTTCTGGGAGTGCATCAATTTTTCGACAGCTTTGATTCAGGACGAGCAAAACACTGCACCGGTAAATATGGTGTCTCGACCATCCTCTGATCCTCGCCGATTTTTCTTTCCACACTTTTCCACCTTTGTCCAGTTTCCTTTGACGAGTTGTCGCAATTCAGTGCCAGTTTTTATTTATTCATTGAGGACCACCGACCGGCCTTGCCATTTTTTTACCACCGAATTCGGGGCAAAACCAAAGAATGACCGCTGGTGTCGTTATTTTGGTTGCCGACCCCTGACCCCCCCCCCCGACCCGGAGGAGATGGAGCAGTGAAATTAATCGGATCGTCGTGCGTGGAGCAGAGTGGATGCCGGGCAGATTAATAATAATGATAAAAGCGCCTTTCGTGTTGAAGTATCTCAGAAAGCGCAGTACGCAAGCAATGCAAATACACTCGCAAATGCGGATGAAACATAAGCGAAATAGAAAGGCGCCAAAAATGCTATGAATAACTGCTCCCTAAATTAAACTGAGAACTACGGTAGATTTCGATTTAAAGCTTTCGTGACTGCAGGGATTCAACTTCTTGGTTCTTTCGGTAAAGTCACGTAGAAGGGAAATAATAAAATAATGAAAATATAATATAATAATATATTATAACAACTACGGTAAAAGCGAACAATTCTATGAATCATTGGAGGATCGTGAGAGGTGGCGACGGATTGTGGGAACCTTCTTCCAGCAGTGGATCGATCACGGCCGCGGATGATGATGATGTATCGCTAACACGACTTCGAATTCGTCTTAACGATACATCGGGCGTCGTCTTGCAGAGCATTTACAATTTGTGTTCCGCCAATGTCAAAACATTTGGTCGTTTTTTGTGTTCGTGGGGGGAGTGAAACGTGAAATGTTTTCGTCGTTCTAACGTCAATTTGCTGTCCGTCGCCTCTCTTGCAGAAGAAGAGAGGCCAAAGCCAAAGTGAGTATGCGGAACACGCACGGGCTACGCGCACGGGGACTCATTTTCTTGGTTCTTTCGGTAAAGTAACGTGAATAGAAAACAAAAAAAGAATTTTTTTATTACATTAAAATAATAAATAAAAATTACACATTTAAATAATAAAAATAAAAGAAAAAGTTAAACACGTAAATAATAAAAGTAAAAAACCTACAATAAAAATTGTAAAATAAAATAAAAAAAAAGATTTTTTTTTTTTAAAATTCGATCGCAACACAAGCGGTCTTCGTCAGGCGGAGATAAAAAAAAGGGGACTCCTCCGGTTATGGACATTCAACTTGCGAACCCTCAACCTGGTCCCCGATACACCATTGGAACCTCATTTGCCAGTAAAAAAGTGCACCTTTTGGCGTCATCTGGTCCAACAGCATGTGAGACTAGGCTCTAAGAAAAGCTGTCTCTGTTGTGGACCAATCAACTTCAAGGACAGTGCATACATTATCAGAGTTGTGTTTTTTTTGCATTCCGACTGCAGGTATTGTGGTCAATGCAAACATGACTTCTTGTAAAAAAAGGTGTCAGTTTTGTTGCCAGATTAAAGGGTAAAAACCAATTATCACCTGGTCCCCGATGTCCAGTTCCAACGGAGCGAGTTTGCCACGTGGCGTTGCGGTTGCGTGCCTCTCACGCGTCCAATAATAAACAAACGCATTCTTGACATTCGGTTGGTGGCGGTGAACTGGCAGCGGATGGCAAGGTCACAAACCAGACAGTGCAGCTGGTCAAAGCCTGCCAATGGGCAACCGCAGTGTCTTGCGTCGGCACATCAACATTAATGCCAAGTTTTATATACCGGAGCTCATCGACTAACGAACATTCCACTTACGAACCTTCAGAGATACAAACAAACATGTCAGTATGTCCAATTGCCCTTCTGGACCAAGATTCATAAGTTCAACCGCCGCGCAATAGACGGCGGCGGTGGCATCTACATCTGCAGAAAGTGAAGAACCAGTGCCATTTACATCTGCAGAACGTGAAGAACCAGTGGCATCTACATCTGCAGAAAGTGAAGAACCAGTGCCATTTACATCTGCAGAACGTGAAGAACCAGTGGCATCTACATCTGCAGAAAGTGAAGAACCAGTGCCATCTACATCTGCAGAACGTGAAGAACCAGTGGCATCTACATCTGCAGAACGTGAAGAACCAGTGGCATCTACATCTGCAGAATGCGAAGAACCAGTGGCATCTACATCTGCAGAACGCGAAGAACCAGTGGCATCTACATCTGCAGAACGCGAAGAACCAGTGGCATCTACATCTGCAGAACGCGAAGAACCAGTGGAATCTACATCTACAGAACGTGAAGAACCAGTGGCATCTACATCTGCAGAACGTGAAGAACCAGCGGCATCTACATCTACAGAACGTGAAGAACCAGTGGCATCTACATCTGCAGAACGCGAAGAACCAGTGGCATCTACATCTACAGAACGTGAATAACCAGCGGCATCTACATCTGCAGAACGTGAAGAACCAGTGGCATCTACATCTACAGAACGTGAATAACCAGCGGCATCTACATCTACAGAACGTGAAGAACCAGTGGCATCTACATCTGCAGAACGCGAAGAACCAGTGGCATCTACATCTACAGAACGTGAATAACCAGTGGCATCTACATCTGCAGAACGTGAAGAACCAGCGGCATCTACATCTGCAGAACGTGAAGAACCAGTGGCATCTACATCTGCAGAACCAGTGGCATCTACACCTGCAGAATGTGAAGAACCAGCGGCATCGACATCTACAGGAGAAGATACAACTTTTAAAGCGACTTGGCTATCGCAAGTGATAGCTCAACGACGGGGGCTTATCGTCGCGTGGAAATTTATAGCAGCAGCCGCACCACTCTAAACGCGTGACGTCCATTCTAAATGTGGAGGACCCGGAAAAATACACGCGACCACGGGGAAAACACGCAAACTCCAAATATACAGCAGCAGCAGGCGTCAGGGTCGGGATCGAACCCACGACCTCCTGTACAGCAGGCGAGGTAGTTAACATCTCCTAGCCACCGTGATGATGATGAGAGACGCAAACTCCAAATATACAGCAGCAGGCGTCAGGATCGGGATCGAACCCACGACCTCCTGTATACCAGGCGAGGTAGTTAACATCTCATAGCCACCGTGATGATGATGAGAGAGACGCAAACTCCAAACATACAGCAGCAGGCATCAGGGTCGAGATCGAACCCACGACCTCCTGCGTACCGGGCGAGGTAGTTAACATCTCCTAGCCACCGTGATGATGATGAGAGACGCAAACTCCAAATATACAGCAGCAGGCGGCAGGGTCGGGATCTAACCCACGACCTCCTGTGTACCAGGCGAGGTAGTTAACATCTCCTAGCCACCGCTGCAGACCGCAAATCGTGTTGGGCGCCGAGCCTTGCGCTTTAACAGTGAACTTCACTCTGCGCCGATAACACATCATCGACACAGAGGGCCGCCTACACCATTTAAAACCACAGTTGTTTTCAGTTTTCAGTTTCATTTATTAGGCATAGCCCTGTGAGCCATTCGGCTCTTGAATCGGGTGCAACCGCAACAAACAAAGAACATGAACAAGAAAACATCTGAAAGTGACTATGCGCAAACAGAAAAATCCAGGAAAAAACTGCAAAGTCTTCCAGAAAAAATGCAAGCAACCACAGCAACCACAAGACAACTTAGATTAAAGCAATCATTGTAACTCCGTACTACAACACACATGGCCAAACCACAACACGTTTTCGAAATCACCAAAACAAAGCCATAAGCAATGTAAGCAGCATGACGATGATGTTGATGCAGGAGAGTTTTCACGCTTTGTGCAATCATAACAGAGGTGCTTTGAGTTAGATCGCGTAAATATATAAACGTGTCGCCACCACCCAACTAGTAAGGTTTGTCACGTAAACAGAACGTGGCCAATTCGTCACTAGCACGGCCACAGCGGTTGTGCGTTGGAGAGCCAAGCCACAAAATTTACAATCTCAAGCACGACGTCTCGCCGGTGATCACAACCCAGCATCATCATCAAGGCGACAGCCAGACTTGTGCGTCTTCACTTGATGCAGCAAGTCTGGCTGTGACGGTCCCACCTGATGACGGAGACTTGTGTTGCCTCCGAAACGTCGTGATTTTTAATTATTTTATTTTTTATTAATTTTAATTTTTTACCTACGTGACTTTACCGTAGTCGTCGGCGGGTTTGACCGCAGCCTGACGCTCCCCGCTTCTCGGCATCTTCCCGCAGGCCTTTCGCTCCGCCGCAAATGCAGATGCCCAAGATGCCGGAGGGCGACAAAGTGGACTTTGACGTGAGAACCCCCTGGGGGCACCGAATGCCCGCCGCGTGCACATTCACCGCGGCCGATGGGAACCGTGGCCAATTACGGGGGGGGAGGGGGGGGGAGGGGGGGGGGAGGGGGGGGGGCCTGTGATCACGTGTTCTCCGCTGCGATCCGCTCAGCGTCATCCGGGGTGGTCTCTGAGTGGCGGAGTGGTCAGCTTGGCTGCCCTCCGTGTTGACTGCCCCCCCTCTCGACTGCCCCCCCCTCGACTGCCCCCTTGACTGCCCCCCTCGACTGCCCCCCCCTCGACTGCCCCCTTGACTGCCCCTCCCCTCGACTGCCCTCTGCCCCCCCCCGCCCCCGCAGGACCTGCACCGCAAGCGCATGGAGAAGGACCTGGGTGAGCTGCAGACGCTGATCGCCGCTCACTTTGAGAAGCGTCAGAAGGAGGAGGAGGAACTCATCGCTCTCAAAGCCAGGATCGTGAGTCGCGTCGCGTTCAACGTTTTAGTTTTGGCTCGGTTCCTTCCCTCGGCGTTTTCACCGCCGCCACCACCACCACCACCACCCGCTACCAATGCCCCACCACGATGCCGACCGCTCCACCCTTATTCTCCTGGGTTGCTTTAGGCTCTGCAATTTTAAATGCGGCGCATGAACCGTGGCTCAAGTTCAAGTTCATTTATTAGGTGTAGCCCTGTGAGCCATTCGGCTCTTGAATCGGGTGCAACCGCAAAAAAACAAAAAACATGAACAAAAAACATCTTAAAGTGAATATGTGACTGAGTGCAAACAGAAAATCCAAGAAAAGACAGTAAAATATTTGCAGAAAAAGCACCGTACACAAAAATGTGCAAAAATCCCAGTGGGATGCAAGTCAAACAACAACAACCACAAGGCAACTTAGATTAAGGCCATCAGTCTAACTCTGTACTACAACAAACAAACATGGCCAAACCAAAAAACGTATCGAAAATCACCAAAATAAAGCCACAAAAGCAATGAAACAGTGAGCATAGGAACATTGACCGAATTTTCACAATAGTCAACGTCGCAAAAACGAAACCAACTTCTCTCTCCCGTGTCTCTCACTGCTTCTCTCACCGTCTCCTGTACCGCGTGTCTCTCTCTCTGCTCGTCTATCTGCACATGTCTTTGTAGCTCTCTCTGTCTGCTTGTCCATCTTCACGGCTCTCTCCACCACATATCTCTCCATCTCCCGTACCGCGTCTCTCCGTTTCCCTCTGTCCGCACATTTGCGTGTCTCTCTCTCTCTGCTTGTCCATCTTCACGTCTCTCTCCACCACACATCTCTCCATATCCCGTACTGCGTCTCTCTGTTTCCCTCTGTCCACACATCTGCGTGTCTCTCTCTCTGCTTGTCCATCTTCACGTCTCTCTCCACCACACATCTCTCCACCTCCCGTACCGCGTCTCTCCGTTTCCCTCTGTCCGCACATCTGCGTGTGTCTCTCTCTCTGCTTCTCTATCTCCACACATGTCCTGCACCATCCCTCTCTCTCTCCCCCCCCCCCCCCCAATCTGCTATTTGCCAACCGCAAGGTACAAAATACGCCGGGGTCATATCGCGGGGAAGAAAAACGACGCACCTCGCGATCTCGCGAGAGGGTCGGACTGCGCGTTGACGCGTCGCCTCGACGGCAGAACCCGCGACTCCCAACTGCTCCGTGGGAAGGACAGAGACGAGCCTGTGGGGGGGGGGGGGGGGGAGACGCGGGGCAGGTGGCAACCCGAGCGAGCGGGGACCGTGAGCGAGCGCGTTTCAAAGCGGCGCGCCGCCCGCCCTCTTTGTGCCCCACAGGAGAAGCGCCGCTCGGAGAGATCGGAGCAGCAGCGGATCCGCGCCGAGAAGGAGAAGGATCGCCTCGTGCGACAGGCGGTCAGTAGCGCTCCTCACTCGCTCACTCGCTCGCTCTCTTACTCACTCCCTCACTCACTCACTCACTCCCTCCCTCACCCACTGCCTCCCTCACCCACTGCCTCCCTCACCCACTCCCTCAACAACTCTCTCCCTCACCCATTCCCTCGCTCTCTTACTCCCTCGCTCACCCACTCCCTCGCTCACCCACTGCCTCGCTCACCCACTCCCTCAACAACTCCCTCCCTCACCCATTCCCTCGCTCACCCACTGCCTCGCTCACCCACTGCCTCGCTCACCCACTGCCTCGCTCACTCCCTCCCTCACCCACTCCCTTACTCGCTACCTCGCTCACTCGCTCTCTTACTCCCTCACCCACTCCATCGCTCCCTCTATTACTCACTCCCTCACCCGCTCCCTCGCTCGCTCCCTCGCTCACCCACTGCCTCCCTCACCCACTCCCTCAACAACTCCCTCCCTCACCCATTCCCTCGCTCTCTTACTCCCTCGCTCACCCACTCCCTCGCTCACCCACTGCCTCGCTCACCCACTGCCTCGCTCACCCACTGCCTCGCTCACTCCCTCCCTCACCCACTCCCTTACTCGCTACCTCGCTCACTCTCTCACTCACTCCCTCACCCACTCCATCGCTCACACCCTCCCTCACTCGCAGCAGCTTTACGCATCCAGCGGGTGTCGGAACCCTGAGCCGTTGCTGGGCCGTTCCATTGGACAATGCATTTAAAAATATATATTTATATGACCCGGTAAGGGCCCCACTGAGCTGCATAGCTATTTTTGAGAAGCGACCTGGCCACAAATGATAGCTCACCGAAGCGGCTTATCGCGTGGACATTTATAGCAGCCAAATACTCTGTGCATTTTTTCTCCAGGGGGAATCCGGAGAAAAATCCACGCGGCCACAGGGCTAGAAACACGCAAACTTTAAATACGCAGCAGCAGGCGTCCGTGTAGGGATCGAACTCACGACCCTCCTGTGTATACCAGGCGAGGCAGCTAACATCTCCTCGCCACCGCGTCGCCCCTACGTGCCCCGTGACTTCCCGTGCGCTCACACGTGGCCACGTGTCCCGTGAACTCCACGTGTGCCGTGAACCTTCCCCGTGCGCTCCCAGCGTTCCGCCCGCCTCCTCCGCGCGCCGGTTCCCGTGAACGGCGCTCGCCCCAGCAGCAGCAGCAGCGGCAGCAGCGCGTTGAAGGCTCCGCGGGGCACCTTTGTCTCTTCCGCAGGAGGAGAAGGTGCGGAAGGAGGAGGCGGACATGAAGCGGAGGGGGGATGACGACGCCAAGAAGCGCAAGGTGTTGACGGACAGGACGGCGCAGTACGGAGGGTACCTCGCAAAGGTAACTGCGGAGATGGGGCGGGTCCCACAGCGCGCCAAGTGTTTACGGAGCCCGTCGGTCACTTGCAGCGGCGATGTCGTCGTCGTCGTCATCGTCATGATCAACGTCGTCATCATCGTCGTCATCTTCATCGTCATCGGCATGAACGTCGTCATCATTGTCATCATTGCTGTAATCATCAACATCAACGTCATCATCATCGTGATCATCATCAACGTCATCATCATCAACGTCGTCATTATTGTCATAATCATCATCGTCATCACCATCATCACCATCAACGTCGTCATCTTCAATGTCGCCATCATCATCAACAACGTCGTCATCATCAACTTCATGCCGACGATGGGCGGTGGCGACACGACCCCAGCGGGTCGTGTGCTTGCCGTTTGTTGCAGAGTTTCCGCGGTTCGCATCCGGCGGGCCGCCCTGGTTAATACTGCAGCGGTGTGTGCTAACCGCGGACGTTAAACATCTCCCGGAGATATTTTCTGGGTGGACAGAGGCCGGGAAGGTGGAGGAGGGGTGGATGTAAGAAACTTGCTCAGAAAAGATGTGCTACTTGCGTGGTGGTGCCAGTGGTGTGCTGTGCGGTGCTGCGTTGGGTGTGTGGTGTGACGTGGGGTGTGTGGTGTGACGTGGGGTGTGTGATCAGTGAAGTAAACCCCTCGCATGAAATTTGGTTCTGAGAAGTAATATACAGGGACTCCTCTACTTACGAACATTTGACTCACGAACTTTCAGAGATTCGAACAAAACCTGGTCCGTGTGTCCAATTGCCCGTTTGGGCCGAGAGTTGTAAGTTCAACCGCCGTGCAATAGATGGCGCGGGTGGCATCTACATCTGCAGAACGTGAATCACCAGTGGCATCTACATCTGCAGTTCGTGAAGAACCAGTGGCATCTACATCTGCAGAACGTGAATCACCAGTGGCATCTACATCTGCAGAACGTGAATCACCAGTGGCATCTACATCTGCAGAACGTGAATCACCAGTGGCATCTACATCTGCAGTACGTGAAGAACCAGTGGCATCTACATCTGCAGAACGTGAAGAACCAGTGGCATCTACATCTGCAGAACGAGAAGAACCAGTGGCACCTGCAGAACGTGAAGAACCAGTGGCATCTACATCTATAGATCATAGTGTACACGCCGTACATCACGTTTGGAATCGACAGGGAGTAAATTTTGGACTTGCGAACAAAACCGACTTACGAACAGACACCTCTGGAACCTAACTCGCAAGTACAGGAGTCCCTGTAACGGTTTGATTTGTCACGTGACGAACTCCGTCGTGTGGACCAGAGGTCACGCGAAGGCACCTCAGCGGTAGCTCTACGGTATCCGTTCCTGCGGGCCCCGTTCCCGGGGGAGTGGGCGCCGTGCTCGGGGTCGATTTCTCCCGTGGCAAATTCGCGACGCAACTAAGGGGGAGGGTGGGGGTGGGGGGGCGAAAACGTTTGTGCTTCATTTAATTGTTCGTTCGAATGCGTCGACTTGTCGCGTGCGCGCGGCTGTGCGCGCGTCTGTGCGTGCGGCGCAGGCGGAGAGAGGCAAGGGCAGTAAAAAGATGACGGAGAGAGAGAAGAAGAGGAAGATTCTGGCTGAGCGCCGCAAGGCTCTCAACATCGACCACCTGGCTGAGGATAAGCTCAGGTGAGAGGCACGGCGGCCGCTGTCGGCTTCGCGAACGGCGCGTCATAGAAATTGCCCGGGGGATTGGAGCTGCTTCCATCTGTACCGGGGTGCTTCAAGGCAATGTTAACACTTACATGGGACGATCGTTTTTAATGGGGGAAAAAAACGGATAATGGACTGTAACATTTTCCTCTGTCTCATTGGCGCTGGGCATATTATTTTTGGAGAAAATCGATTATTCTTGTAGCAAACTCATAACACTGGTCAACACACTTTTTCTAGCATAAGGTATTCCAACGGATTTTATAAGATAATTTTGGGGTGCCGATTCCAAATCTAGCATCAGTCTTTGTCTATCACGTCAGGTTTTTGAGATGCCAAATATTGCATTTTCAATAAAAACTGCAGAAGAAAAATATTAAATAAATGTGGATATCTACATAAAATGATATTATAAACACACTATCCTAAAAATACAGCACCATATTTTAACACTAAAGCAGTCACTGACTGGCAACAACTTGCAATCATAAGTGACAGAGTTAATTTCGGGTAAAATCAATGAAAATGGGGTATGCCGATAGCACAAAAAAGAGATGTGATAGAGCAAATCTGAGATCAGATTTGGAATCGGCACCCTGAAATTAGTCTAAAACAGCTGCAAAAGTCCAGGCCAGAAAAAAAAGAAAGTTTTGTTGACCAGTGTTATCAAAGTCTTTTTTGGAGTTCAATTAGCGCGTGGCGGTCAAGTGAAGAGTGAATGAACGATGGAGCGGAGGAGGAGGCACGGGAGCAGAAATGAGCGACACGGAGGTAGCAGCAGCAGATGGGATACGACGATGACGATGCTGACGATGATGATGATACTGACGATGATTGGCAACGGTGGAGAGGACCGCTGGGTGGATTTGTAAATCTCAGCATCGTGAGAGATGGTGGCAGCGGCTTAGGGAAGGAGGCCTTCATCCTGCAGTGGATCGATCCTGGCTGCTGACGACGATGACGATCATGACGATGATGATGACACCATGATGACGATGACGGTGATAATAACGAAGATGATGGCGACGATGATGACGATGATAATGATGACGACGATGATGATGATGACGACGATGATGGCGACGGCGACGATAACGACGATGATGGCGATGACGACGATGATGACCATGATGACGATGATGACGACGGTGGTAATAACGACGATGATGACGACGATGACGACGACGATGATGATGATGACGACGATGATGGCTGACGACGATGATGACGACGATGATAATGATGACGACGATGGTGACGATGACGATGATAACGACGACGGTGATAATAACGACGATGACGACGACGATGATAATGATGACGACGACAACGATGCCGAAGATAACGACGACGACGGACGGTGACCCTCGCTGCGCTCTGCGTGTCCGCAGGGAGAAGGCGAACGAGATGCACCTGTGGCTGACGCAGCTCGAGTCGGAGAAGTTCGACCTCCAGGAGCAGCTCAAGAGGCAGAAGTACGAGGTGAGGGGCCCCCTGGCGGCGTGCCGAGTGGACGCGCGGGGAGCACAGCGCCACGGGAGCTCAACAAAACAAAACGCGGAGGGGGGGAAGAGAAGAAGCATCTTGGGGGGGATGGGGGGGGGGGCTCGCGTCGCCGAAAATGCGATCGCCCGAAGATTTCGCCGGTAGGAGAACCAAAGGCATACCTTCCTGCCCGCCACCTAATTTATAGCGATTTCGCCCCCCAACCCCCACACCCCCAACACCCCCACGCCCTCAAATACTTTTGACATTGTCTCGGTTCTTTCGGTAAAGTCACGTAGAAGGAAAATAATAAAATAATAAAAATAAAACATAATAAAATTATTCTCACGACGTTTCGGCCACAACGCGAGCAGCCGTCCGTTGTGGCCGAAACGTCGTGAGAATAATTGTAATGTTTTATTTTTATTATTTTATTATTTTCCTTCTACGTGACTTTACCGAAAGAACCAAGACGATGAATCCCTGCAGTCACGAAAGCTTTAAATCGAAGCTTTTGACATTGGTAAGATTTACTTCCAGAGTTGTAATCAACGCTCCCAGATGAGGTTCTTGGTGTCCGCGGGCAGGCGAATCTCCTCCCGACGTTACCACGAAGTTTGCCGAGCAGTTTCGTCGAACGCGGTACAGCCTCCCAGCGTGGTACGAATGTCAGAAGGCTGGAGCCTTCGGGGAATTGCCCACGCTCTGCGGTCCTCTACGTGTATGTGTGTTAAGATGTTTACAACCACCTGGTGAAAACGCCGCGCGTCCGATGAGGGCAAGACTCTATCCCCGTGCAGATGGAACAGACTGATGGAACAGACCTTTCTGGCAACAGTTGTGTTAAGATGTAAAAAAAAATACCAAACAGAATCCTTTTGCCTAGGAATCTTGTCTGCATTAACCACACTTGTGGTGTGAGCATGCAATCAAAAACACACGCTCTCATAACACTGGTCAACACACTTTTTCTGGCATAAGGTATTCCAACAGGTTTAAGGTAATTTTGGGGTGCCGATTCCGAATCTGGCATCAGTTTTTGTCCATCACATCAGGTTTTTGAGATATCAAATATTGCATTTCAATAAAAACTGCAAAAGAAAAATATTAAATGAATGTGGATATCTACATAAAATGATATTATAAACACACTATCCTAAAAATACAGCACCATATTTTAACACTAAAGCAGTCACTGACTCGCAACAACTTGCAATCATAAGTGACAGAGTTAATTTCGGGTAAAATCAATGAAAATGGGGTATGCCGATAGCATAAAAATGAGATGTGATAGAGCAAATCTGAGATCAGATTTGGAACGAGCACCCTGAAATTAGTCTAAAACAGCTGCAAAAGTCCAGGCCAGAAATTATTTTTTGTTGACCAGTGTAATTATACATGGGCATTCTTTGAAACCGATTGTTAACACCTGTTTTATTGCCACGAAGTGTAAAACATATTGTTATAATTTATCGCTGGCGAGGAAGGTCCCACATTGTAGACTGATATTAGTCCGCCCTTTGCTGTGCTGCCTTCGGCCCGGCGAGGCAGAGGTACGGCTCAACCTGGACGCCCACGGTGGGGAGGGAGGGAAGGGAGATTCGCAAACATTTACATGATCCGCAAGGGGCAGGTTATCCGGAGCGCGAATCGCGACGCCAGGAGAGCGACGTTTTGGAAATGTAAGTTCGAGCCGATTGGTTTCGTGCCGATGTATCTCCCACGTCGTACGTAACCGGCCGTGATTTTGCTACGGACTTGTAAACCGTTGCACATTCTCTCTAATGTTGAGATAAAACTAAATAGCTGGACAGAAACCATACGGGGATTGCTTTTAACAACTAAAATATAACATGTGATCAGTTAATGAATTGGTCTCGTGGGAAATGAGTGATAGATACGTCGATAGGACAGTGCTGTCTGGCACTTTGACCTCCCGCTGACCCCACTAACATGTCATGTGACTTTCTCCCCCTCTCACATTCGAACATCTCAATGGTGCCACACGTGTCTGACTACCATCTCAATCACCATCGCCACTATCATCACCGATACCATCGCCATCACCGTCACCAATACCATCGTCACAAATACCGCCACCATTACCATCATCACAATCACCATCACCCCTATCAACTCCACTGCTAAACTCACTTCCACCACCAAAAACCACTTCCATCGCCACTATCGGACACCATCAAAATCATTGTTACAACCACCATTACTTCCACCACCACCACTGTTGCCACGACCACCACCATCCCACCACCACCACAATCCCACCACCACCATCCCACCACCACCACCATCCCACCACCACCATCCCACCACCACTGTTGCCACCACCACCATCCCACCACCACTGTTACCACCACCATCCTACCACCACTTTTGCCACCACCACCATCCCACCACGACCACTGTTGCCACCACCACCATCCCACCACCACTGTTACCACCACCATCCCACCACCACTGTTACCACCACCACCACCCCACCCTCCCAGGTGCAAAACCTGCAAAACCGTTTCGACGCCGCAGCCAAGTCGTAAGTGTGGCGGCACCGGGGAAAGAATTTAGCGACGGGCGAGACAGAGCCACACGCAAATAGCCCCGCCGGCGTTCAGTGCAGCCGCCGTGGGCAGCGATACGCCCCCACCCCCCAGGGTGCTTCAACAAAACAAAAATGCGCTAACACTTCTGAGAATTTGCAACGACAACGCCGCAGTAAATGTGCTGCCCTCCGGGCTCTGGAGACCACCTGGAGAAGATTTCCAGGCGTGCGTTGACAACGATGGCGAACAATTGGGAGACTCTCTGACGTTTTGAAGATGTTAACATTACTGATGTTGTCATGTTACAGTCTTCTTATCCGTTCCTTTTCCATGAAAAACGGAAAAAAAACCATCGTCCCATCTAAGTGTTAACATTTTATTGAAGCGCCCTGCAAATCCGAAAATAGAATTAAACAGATACACCTCGAGCGAGAGATAGGTGAGATGCAGGGCTAGGGTTAGGCCCAGGCGTGTGAGAGTTAGGGATATGTCTGGGAAGAGGGTTAGACTCCTATAGGGCTCGGGTTAGGTCTGGGAATTGTGTTATTACTGGGGTTAAGGTGCAATTGTCTAGGTGAGATGTAATATCTCACCGCTTGGGCTGCGTCCTAAATGGGTGCGGGCCGCCGCTGTAGGCAACGCGCAAGGCAGTAACACCGCATTAATGGCGGGAAAAAAATACTATAATTTATATCTGCAAGCATATGTAACGAACACAGTCGGCGACGTTTTGGGCAATGGTCCCTTCGTCAAGACATATAAGTGACATGAATATTGCCATGTGCGCCGTGTGCTATGAGGAAGGGCCAATGCCTGAAACGTCGCCTCTTTATAAACGTATATATATTTTGTATAGATAGTGCCGAAGTCCATACTCGTTGGTTCTTTCGGTAAAGTGACGTGGGTAGAAAAATAACAACAGATCACGACGTTTCGTTCGCAACACAAAGCAATCGTCATCACGTGGGACAACCTTTCCTCGCTGTGGTCGTCTCACCTGATGACGATTTGCTTGTGTTGCGATCGAAACGTCGCGATCTGTTATTATTTTTTCCACCCACGTGACTTTTACCGAAAGAACCCAAAGAGCATGAATTCCTGCAGTCACGAAAGCTTCAAATCATCGTGCCGAGAGGGCTCGGCTTCGGCTCCTGACTGGCGCAAGGTGGCGGGCGCACAGTCGCGTGGCTCTCTCTCGCCTCGCCGCTATTCCCACCGCGGTTCCTTGCGCGCGCGTGTGCACGTGCGCCCGTCACCCTCGAAGCCCCCCCCCCCCCCACCGCTCCGATCGCACGATCAGAGCGCCGGCGATCAATCGCGATCGCCGCTCGAACGTGGAGCTGCTTTTTTCTTTTCTTTTCTTCCCTCGTCGGCAAAGTCACGGCCACCCCCACCGCCACCGCAACCGCCGTGGCTCTGCCGCTTGCCCACCGGATCGGAAAAATCGGGCGGGGGTGCGCCAGATTTTTCGCGATCGATTTTTTTGTTGTTGTTCAGAAAAATCGAAGCTCGATTCGTCGAACTCTCGCCGGAGGCTCACCCCGGCGGTGGTCGCCCGGCGCCCTCCGTCTGCTCGTTTTGAGCGGCCACCCCCCACCCCTCCGGCTCGTGTGCTTCCGCGCTGATGAGGCTACAAAGTCCACCTCAGGTTTTGTTTCTTCGGTGCCCTCCGTGGCGGCCCACTTCCTCTATCCGCCGCATCCTCTCTGGTCCTGAACCTTCGTAATGTCACCGATGCCGGCAGGCCCCGTTCCCGAAGCTGTAAAGCAGCGCTGCTTCTTGTTCGGCCTCTTTCCCTTCCTTCCAGAATTCCCTTTGTCGAGCGCTCACCTCTGAGAACGAACCACAAATCCACATCCGAGGCCTCTTCTGCATAGCTCCAATTCGACTTTCTCCCCCGAACCTTTCTTCCGTCCACCCAACCGATTTGCTCCGATCGACGCCACAACCCACGTCTCCGAAGACTTTTCGGCCTCCTCAAACTTTCTCCGCCGCATGCCACGCTTCACTCCGTACGAACGCGGCACTCCTCCATTCTACGCTTCCGGGTTCATCTCCAGTCTCGTCTTCAGCTCTCCGCCGACGAATGTGCCCCACTAAACGGAGCGACCAAACTGCCCATGTAACGAATGAGATGGCTTAATATTTGTATTTTTTTTTTTTTTACACACAATACAAACGAGACGGTCAATAGCAACTTAATTCTTTTAATTTTTAATTGCCAACTCCAAATCGTCATCGATAACAAGTCCCCACCGGTGGTGGGGTGGGGGAGCAGGGGTCAATTTGCATCATCGGCCCCAACCGCACTTGCGAATGTAAAACCTGAGGTGAAGGACTGCCGCTTCCTCGCGCCCAAGTCCCCCGAGGCGACCGGGGGGAGGGGGGAGGGTGTGAAAAGTCTTCGGCAGGGATGCGAATCGAGTGGAGCTTTCAGAGGGCGGTTTTGTGTTGTTTTGCCCGACCCCCTTGCTGCCTCGCTGCTCACCACCCGCTCGACGAATGGCCGCACCGAGGGTGCTTCACCATAGGCCGTGTCGTTGCACCGGGCGACGAT
The DNA here is from genome assembly GCF_964198595.1 of Lampetra fluviatilis. Taxonomy (NCBI): domain Eukaryota; kingdom Metazoa; phylum Chordata; class Hyperoartia; order Petromyzontiformes; family Petromyzontidae; genus Lampetra; species Lampetra fluviatilis. The sequence continues at coordinate 2,162,400 of NC_136338.1, forward strand.
GATAGACGATGTCATGCGGTGAATGACGCGACGTCACGCGCAATGACATCGTCACCTTAGCCCAAAAGGCGTCATCTGTAGATGTGGGTGGCCCCGGGCACGAGATGATGTCACAAGGTGCATGTCACGTGACATCATCGCCGTGGCCCAATAGGCTTCATCTGTAGATGTGGGTGGCCCCGGGCACAAGATGATGTCACAAGGTGCATGGCACGTGACATCATCACCGTGGCCCAATAGGCTTCATCTGTATAGTTGGGTGGCCCCGGGCAACGAGATGATGTCACAAGGCGCATGGAACGTGACATCATCGCCTTGGCGGGCGTGGGCCCCTTTTCTTCTTTCGGGCCCTCGCTCCATCTGGGCCCTGCTGCACGTCCACCTTATGGCGCTCACGGTTCGGTAGGCGTTGAGAAAGTGACGCCACCGTCGCCACTCCGGTAAGTGGGACTGGGGCCTCAACGTGATGGGGGCCAGGGTGGCGATGGACGATGCCAGAAGTCACGGACGCGGCTCGGCAGGTAGGAAATCTGCGGCGGGCACGCGGCCGGGTTCCCGCTCCCAGGCTGCCCCTCTTCTTGACGGTAGGCCGCTGCGTCTCTGCCGCTGCCCACCGCGGACCGAAACTTTTCCCCGTGGCCGTCCGCCACGGCTGCAAGCCGAGCCTACGGGTCTCCCTTTTTGCTGCCTACTACGGATCTATATAGGATCTATATATTTTTTTTAAATGCCACCATTACCGCACCACATGCTCACTTCCTATCGATAATAATAATCACAACGCCCTTTATTTATCCAGAAAAGTTTCACCCCGTCTCAAGATTCCAAGTCAGGGCACAACGTTGTTTCCGGGGTTCTCCGATGTGTGTCCAGGTCGTGCTGAGCCTTGTTTGGCCGCGAGGTCCGACGTTCTGCGCCCCACGCGCTGAGAGCCTCTTCCTGAAGCAGCTTCCAGCAGCGCGGAGCGAAACGTCAAAAACCTAGGCAGCAGTGTTGGGATTTCACAACCGATATTATTCATAATAACGTTTTTGGGTTAGATCGCGTTATTTACAAATGTGTCTTAACCCTCCACCACCCGACACGGCCAATCAGTAAAAAAGTGTCCCGTTGACAAAAGACAAAATATGCAAACATGACTCCTTGTAAAAAGGTGTCAGTTTTCTTGCCAGATAGAAGGGTAAAAAAAAACAATTATATTTTTACTGGCAAATGAGGTTCCCATATTAAAAGACAAAATAGTTCACTACTTTAGCCCACTGGTGTGTTGAAGAGTGAATCCACAACATTTAAAATTTTTGAGCACGACGTTTCGCTGGTAATTACATCCAGCATCATCGGGCAATTTGCCAGAATAAATAACGCGATGGAACCCAAAAACGTTTATTATGAGTGTTGGGATATTTGGCAAATTCCATGAAAGAAGTTGTTTTTGCATGTCTGGAAGGAAACCGGAGCGATCCGGAGAAAACCCCGCCATGTGTACGAGAGGATAGCGCTCAAAGCTCTGCGCGAATACATTCAACAATCTATTTGCTGTACTGCCAACGCCGAACCACCTGACAGCAGAGGTCGCAACCAGGTACCCGATACCCGTACCCGGCCAGGTACGGGTACCCGTTTGCGACCCTGGTGCGGCCGGGTACGGGTAGGCCGTGAGTCACTGGTGAGTAACCGATTGTCACTAATTTCGGGTAGGGTACGGGTAGGGTACGGGTAAGGAATCAAAACCCGTTTGCGACCTCTGCCTGACAGCGAGGTCTCACCTAGCCCTAGGCGTATATGTAGTCTGAGGTGCGTATCTAGCCCCAAGGCCTGTACCTAGTCCTAGGCCAGCATCTGGCACTGGGCCTGTATCTAGACCTAGACTGTGGGAGTTTCACACGACTCGCCAACCCTCGGCTGCATTTGGCAAAAATTATATTATTGGCAAAAAAACGTCCCAACGCTGGACCCTACCCTTCTAAAGAGCCTTAAGACTCGGGAGGACCTGGAGAGGGAAAAAAAATCCACGCGAGAGGCACGCAAACTCCAAATATACAGCAGCAGGCGTCGTCAGGGTCGGGGATCAAACCCACGACCTCCTGCACACCAGGCGAGGTAGTTAACATCTCCTAGCCACCGTGATGATGATGATGATGTGAGAGACGCAAATTCCAAATATACAGCAGCAGGCGTCGTCACGGTTGGGATTGAACCCACGACCTCCTGCACACCAGGCGAGGTAGTTAACATCTCGCCACGGCACACAACTCCTGGCAAGGCCGTGGCGGCTGGTCGTGATGGGTCGCTCATGCGAAGCACGCGCTAAGACGGTCTCGACCCACGCCCTCCCCTGCTGAAGCTTCCAACATCTGACGAGGTCTGACCCCCGGACCCCCGGGGACAAGTCCGGTGGTAAAGCTCATCGGGCGGCAACCGCGTGCCGTCTTGCGTCAGCCAAACGCGAAGAGAGCGAGAGACAGAAGGGGGTTGGGGGGCGGGGCGAGTCTCGAGACTCGGACCTGGGCAACAACTCGGGATAAACGCAGTTGAATCCGCGGCGTGACCGCAATGAACGCTCTCTTATTTCCAGGCTAATGTGCTGCGACTTCGGGTGCAGGATGCACAGAGCAAATAGTGAGTACCACTGTGCTCCTCCCACCCCCCACCACCCCCCCCCCACCACCACCGCCACTACCCCCCACCAGCGTGCAGTGACGTGACCCAGCGTGGCCACCACCACCCCCCAACTAATGGCGTGAATCTTCCTTTAACCCCAACGGCTGTTACTTGTATTTCACGTTAGCGGTGGTAGTAGGAGTAACCACAATCGTAATCGTCGACTCGGTAAAGTCACGTGGGTGTAAAAAAAATGTCAAATAAATAAAAAAACGATAGTCCCATGTAAATGTAAAAAAAAATGTAAGCACCCTGTATTACTGTAGGCAAAGATGCTGCCCGTATAGCCTTGGGAGAGACTGTTGGGCAAGTGCCGTCACAGCGAGTACTTCACGACGGCAGCAAAGGCACACGAGGAAGCGGGTGGACAGCACCACGCCCGGCCGCCTTTGTTTCCCTAGTGGCGATGTTTACGCACCGCACCATGTACTCACTTGAGGCCGAGTGGACCTAGGTGTTGACCCACGAGCGGGAATTGAACTCGGGTCGCCGGGTTCGTAGCGCAGCGCCACCACTCCCCCAAATGACAAAGATCCCCCGTGTAGCCTTAACAGACTGTAGGGGCGAGTGCTGTTAGCGAGCACCTATGAAGGCAGGAACGGTACACACACACACACACACGGCGCGCAGGCGAACGCACCTGGACTCACCTACCGCACAGGTAAGGCCGAACTCGCGCGTTTGAATCACCTTCGCAAGGGGCGTCCGACGGCTTTGCCGGCCCCGAGGATCGCCGACCACCAAATCACCGCCGCCACGACCTCCTCCACTCAAGACACGACAACTCCTATGTCCGTCCGGGGGGGCCAGTAGCCGTGTGCCGTGCACCATTGTGTCGGTCACAGTGCCCCCCCCCCCCCTCTGCCCCTGGCAGGAGGCTGCGGAGGGGAGGGTTGCTGATGACTGGCAAAGCGCGGTGTTGCCCGCATGCAGGAGGAGTGCTGCGCTTCGCCGGTTGTTGTGGTTGGAGTGCGATTGTTTGGGTTGCCCCTCTCCTGCTCGGAGCTGCTCCTTTCTAACGGCTTTCCGCGTGCCTCCTCCTCCTCCTCCCGTTTGCTCCGCTCGCGGCGATAACACGTCCCCCTGGGTTGAGATAAAACGCTTTGGCGCGTGGCAACGCTCGACACGACGGACAATGCTGCCGACCGCGACGGTGCTCATCGCGACAGTGACGGAGGGCGGCGAGGATTACGGCGGCAACGATGGCACGGCCACTGCTCAATTCCGACTACGGAAACGAGGCGATCGCGATGGCGACGATTCCATAAATCTCACGGTCGTCACCGTCACGGTAACCACGTGATGAGCGCGGCGGTCATGACAACGATCGCGACGATGACGAGACGTCGACCCTCGTTGCCACGACGACGAGTGCGACGCCACGGCGACTCACCTCGTTTCCCCCCACCCCTGACCCCCCCCCCCCCATCTTGTGCCACCGCGAGCAGCTCCAAGGGCGGGCGTGGCAAGGGAAAGGTCGGAGGTCGCTGGAAGTAAAGGCGTGGGGTCGCGACCCCCACCCCGGAGAGGGGGCGTCCGAGGAGACGCCCGTGACCTCCGGGGTCAGGAGACGTCGCAGGAGCCAGAGACCCAAACCTCCGTGTGTAGCTTCCCCGCATGGTGCCAGCCTCACCCCGGGGCACACCACCATCCCCGCCCCCCTCCCCACCTCTCTCCTTTGTTCCCCTCGCCCGCTCTGTATTTTTGATTCCTCTAATAAAGTCGACGAGTGCTCATTCAGCCAGCAGGAGGTTTTTCTTCTGGATGTGAAGCTTTCGTGACTGCAAGGATTCATACTCTTTGTTTTTTTTGGTAAAGTCGTGTAGGTGAAAAAAGAAATTAAATCAGTGATTTAATTTATTTTTTTATTTTTTAACCTACGTCACTTTACCGAAAAAACCAAAGAGTAGGAGGTTTTCTCTTCACGTAGAAGGGAAGTAATAAAATAATAAAAATAAAACATAATAAAACAATTCTCACGACGTTTCGGCCACAACGCAAGCAGCCGTCCTCAGGCGAAGAATGAGAACATTATCAAGCTAGGAGCTTATATAGGTGTAGCGAGGAGGAGCGCCTTAACAAAAGAATGTGCATATGAAGAGGAATTTAGCATACCAATGGGCAATGCATAGGAGGTGGGCGGAGGGGTTTCAAAGTCGCATTATGCCCATGCATTATGCAGGATCAACAGCACCACGGGGGGGCGCAAGGAACAGCGTTAATAAAGGAAAGGAATGTTAGTGATATGTAGCTGCATTTGCGCCACTCTGTCTACAGGAAAGCCACCCACACGGATGCTTATCTAAAGCCGGATTCCCACCACCACTCTGTCTACAGGAAAGCCACCCACACGGATGCTTATCTAAAACCGGATTCCCACCACCATCCATCCCAGAAGAATTCCCTCATCAAGACTCTATATCATAGAGCCCAATGCATCTCCGACCATGAACACATTTCCAGTGAACTCAAACACGTACGCCAAGCTCTTAAAGCTAATGGTTACTCCGACTACACAATCCGCAAAGCCATCACTCCAACCATCAAGAAAGATCCTGTTGAGGAGCCTTTCAAGACCATCACCTTACCCTACATTGCTGGGGTCACAAAAAAGATCTCCAAAATCCTGATTAAACACAAGATCCAGGTCCGATTCAACACAGTACATAAAATCCGTGATCTGGTACCGTCTGTAAAAGATGTGATTCCAGACATACAGTACCCTGGCGTCTACAAACTAAGTTGCCTCTGTGGTAGCAGTTACATTGGGGAAACCAAACGACACGTCTCAGACCGCATTCGTGAACATAAAGCTGATCTAAAACACGGTAGGACAAACACCTCAGCCGTGGCAGACCACTGTTACAACTCAGTGGGCTCACATGACATTGACTTCTCCAAGACGGAGGTTCTCTGCAAGCCATCTGGCTATCATGAGAGATTCGTTCATGAGGCGATCCACATATACAAACACAGAGACAATTTTAACCGAGAAGATGGATTCAGGCTTAGCAATCATTGGAAGGACGTAATAAACCATTTCGATACACATTAGGGTGAGTTAAATAATACATAGTGTTATATTAAAATGTATAAAGTATAGGGTGGTTTACAGCAATACAGTATATAATTTAATGTTGGGTTTATCTATGGCAGTATATAGTACTGTATATGCTAAGAGAATAAAGTTTAGATGGAAGTATATTATATACTTCTTACGACGTAGAATTGTAATTTATTATTTGTTGTTAGTAACTCAGCTTATTGTAGAGTATAGTAAGTATCAGTTTATATTTTAGTTTTTTTTTTTATGTAGTTTTCACTTTGGTTTTCTACGTGGTTGTTTGGCAAATGCAGCTACATATCACTAACATTCCTTTCCTTTATTAACGCTGTTCCTTGCGCCCCCCCGTGGTGCTGTTGATCCTGCATAATGCATGGGCATAATGCGACTTTGAAACCCCTCCGCCCACCTCCTATGCATTGCCCATTGGTATGCTAAATTCCTCTTCATATGCACATTCTTTTGTTAAGGCGCTCCTCCTCGCTACACCTATATAAGCTCCTAGCTTGATAATGTTCTCATTCTTCGCCTGAGGACGGCTGCTTGCGTTGTGGCCGAAACGTCGTGAGAATTGTTTTATTATGTTTTATTTTTATTATTTTATTACTTCCCTTCTACGTGACTTTACCGAAAGAACCAAGAAGATTTTCTCTTCACATCGGCGGCGATCGCACGACCCGGCACGGAGCGTGCCGGGATGTTTCAAGTTTCATTAATTAGGCATAGCCCTGTGAGCCATGCGGCTCTTGACTCGGGTGCAACCGCAACAAACAAAATATAAACACAGAACATCTTAAAGCGTGGGGCACTCGCAATACGCCACGGTGGCTAGGAGATGTTGACTACCACGATCGGTACGCAGGAGGTCGTCGGTTCGATCCCGACCCCTGCTGCAGTATATTTTTGCGTGCCTCTCACTCTCTCCCAGTGGTCGCGTGGATGTCTCCCCGGGACGGAGGCGGCAGCCGGGGCCAACCATTACCACAGGGCGGCAATCCCAAGCGATGAAAGTCGTGAATAATATCCCCTTGCACCGTTTCACACACCAACAACAACAACCACCCGCCGTTCGCCGCCACTAAGCCGGGCTAGATGCGCGTCAAGGCCGAGCGAAGTTTCACAGCGCACGCACACGGCGGCCAATTTGAAATCGGGTTACTTTTTATTTCGTTCCAAAAGGCGGCGTTTCGTTTTCAACCGTTGGGCGAGGAGCGCGTCGAGCGACTTGAAATGTAAAAATCGATTTTCTTCGCCGCTATTCTACGAGACTTGTTTTTGGAGGGGGGCACAGACGCCGGGGTGGTGGGGGGGGGGCGAGGAAGAGCGGGGGGGGGGGTGGGATGGTTGTGAGGGGAATGTAGCAGAGGGGTCCACGTCAGCCACGCTAAACCCACCGAATCAATCGACCAGTGTCAAATTCGTTCAAGCACGCGGCTGGGGCACTTTGAGATACGAAATCTGGACGAATACTTTCAACTGAAGAGGCGTAAAGAAGGTTTGGGTTTCTTTTCAAGGGACAACTTTTCACAACGTAGGAATGCATCGGAGCACGGATCTGGTTCCAGCAGAACACACGCACGCACGCAGCAAAGCGATTTCTTGGGAAGTGACAAAAAAAAAACTAAAGGAAAGAAAAATTTGGTCAGAGAAGCCACGGGGGGAATGAAAGTCCGAACGTGGCTTTTTCAAAAATCTAAGTTTATCAATCGTTTCATTTCTCGAGCGGGTTCCCATGAAGTTCCAACGTTTGGCCGTCGTCCTTCAAACCGTTGCTCCAAACATGCGTTTCTGAAAGGGGAAGAAAAAAACGAAAGAAACGAGACGGTTACAAATCAGGAGACGACGCGCCGCAACTTTTCCTCAGAAGGTTCAAACGACACGAGAGAATGCCGCTCGGCGACTCGTAACAACGTGGGACGCAATCTTTTTAAATGCAGATTGAAAACTCGTTTCTTAAGAACGGCTTTTTTTGTGTTTAGTTTGGATTACACCGCCCCCCCTCCCACCACCTCTGGTTAGCATGGCTGGCTAACATACGATGTAGTGAAGTTCAACACACAAAGATTCACGCAGACACTCATAGGTTGTCATGCTTCCCCCCCCCCGCACCTCCGATTAGCACGGTTGGCTATGTACGGTGCGAAAGAAGTTCAACATACATAGACTCACACTGAGACCCACAGACTCACACAGAGACCCATACACTCACGCAGAGACCCATAGACTCACGCAGAGACCCATAGACTCACACAGAGACCCACAGACTCACACAGAGACCCACAGACTCACACAGAGACCCACAGACTCACACAGAGACCCATAGATTGTTGTCCCCCCCACCCCCGCACCTCCGATTAGTACGGCTAGCTAGGTACGCAGCGAAAAGAAGTTCAACATACACGCATACGTAAGTGCAAGTTTTAACTCCTACATCTTTTTTTAAACGATTGACAATTTGACGGTCGCTAAGGGAGCAGCTCACCTTCAACACAGCCTCCAGCTTTGCGGAATCGACGGCAAACTTGCGGATCCCATCCGAGAGCTTCTCGACCGCCATCTGGTCCTCGTTGTGTTGCCAGCGGAAGGCCTTCTCGTCCAGGCTCACCTTCGTCTGTTCCATGGACTCGGCTACGGACAACACGCGGGACAACAATCCCCCCCATATTCTGAGGTTTTTTCGGTAAAGTCACGTAGGTGAAAAAAAATTAAATTGACAAATCTCGGAACCTCCCATTTCAACCAGTCTACGCAACAAAGGCTCATTCCTAGCAGCGTGCTTCAGCCGCACCACCTCTACATAACAAAAGGCTCAGTCCCATTTACACCTTTACATCAGCTACACCTTAACAACTCTGGGAACCTCCGAGTTCAACCAGTCTACGCAACAAAAGGCTCATTCCTAGCAGCGTGCTTCAGCCGCACCGAACCTCACAATAATAATATTATCCTGCCTTGGCTCCTCCCACCCTCAACCAGTATATATGTACAAAGACAGTTTTCTTGGAATTTCTCTAACTTGAAACAGCAATCGTGCTGTGACGGTTCCACCTGAAGACGGAAGCTTGTGTTGCCTCCGAAACGTTGTGAATTTTATTTTATATTTATTTTACTTTTATTAATTAAAAAATATTTTTACCTACGTGACTTTACCGAAAAACCTAAGAACATGAATCCTTGCAGTCACGAAAGAAGCTTCAAATCTAGAACAATCCCCCCACCGTTCAGCTGCCGTGTCCCCGCAAAGCGAAAGTTCAGCGGCACCAGCACCCCGACACGGCCGTTGTGAACCCCCCCTCCCCCCGGAGAAAACGACAGAGGCAACTAGTGCTCTCACAAGACACAAAGATGCCCCCCCCCCCCCCCCCCCGTGTAGCCTTAACAGACTGTCGGGGAAAGTGCCATTAGCGAGCAGCAGTTGCAGCACCTGTGAAGGCCGGCACGGCACACGAAGGGGGTGTGGGGTGGGTGGCCAGCACCACGGAGAAGACCGCCTTTGTCTCCCCCAGCGGCGATGTTTACTACACACCGCACCAGCTACTCATTTGAGGCCGAGTCGACCTAGGGGAGGCCCAGAACCGGTGCAGATAATCGCCCCTGGTGTTGGTGGCCGTGAGCGGGTTTCGAACTCGGGTGGCTGCCGGGTTCGTAGCGCGGCGTAGCGCTAACCGCTGCGCCGCCGCTCCCTGCCCGAGAGACGCGGCCACTCTGAGACAATGACTGCAAGTGTGTTTGCATGTGGCTTGTGTAAAGCCCCTTAGTCATTCCACCGCTGCCTAACTGCCCCCCACCCCGATGCAAGAGCCGCATGGCTCACAGGGTTATAGCTAATACAGGTAAGTCCTCTACTCACGACAGAGTTGCGTTACGACGACCCCATCGTAAGTCGAAAATATCGTAAGTCGAAGATGGCCTAGCCTGCCCAGGAGTCTTAAAGAATGGTGATAATTTAGCAAAACAGAGCAATTTACAGTCGCGTACTGTATAAACTATATACTGCATGTATTTATTAATTGCAATACTGTATTGCACAGTAACATTTAAAGTAAAAACACAAGGTCAATTCTTAGCCTACCTATATGAACTGCAATTTAATAGAAAGTTTTTTCAGGAAACAATCCTACCTGCTATAAAAACTTTTAACATGCATTGAACGTATCGTATCGTGGTAACCCTAAAATGGAATCGCTAAAGCTACGTATCAAACATGCATTGAACGTATCGTAACGTATCATATTGTACTGTACTCACCAAGATTCGTACGCTGCTGCGTTTGCCTGCCGCGAAATGTAAAATATTTTACAATTTTGTCGAATCGCTGTCGCCATCGTAAGATCGAAATATCGTAAGTCGGACCCTCGTAACTCGGGGACTATCTGTAAATGAAACTGAAAACTAAAACTGAAACCCCACCAAGACCCCCCCCCACCAAGGGCCCCCCCCTAACCACCAAGGGTCAATCCCAAAACGTCGTGGGTTATTTGACCATACTTCACCACGCTGGTCAGTGTGCGGGCTGAAGGCTGGCAGCTGAGATGCGGTAACCTCCAAGTGCAGAATTTGATGGGGCTGGATCTGCCCTGTACTGCCCTCTGCTGCCCACACATCGCAGCGCTGCAAATGTGTGGGAGAAGCCGGCGTGCACGGTAGCCTCCCCCAATCCAAGCGGTATCCAGGCTCGAACCTGCTTAGCTTCCAACATCCGAGAGAGATTGGACCCATTACGGGCATTTTGTTCCTTTAGCTGCGTGCGAGCATGATGATTATAAAAAGACACTGGTGTTCAGTGTCTTTAATAAGTTTACGTGCCTGCGTGCGTGTGTGTGTGATGTATGCAAGTTGGCACAGGGAGGAGCACAGGTGGTCCATCTCGGTCAACCTACGGCACCTGGGTCTGCGTCTGCCCCGTGACCTCCTGCCAGCAGCAACCCTTTGACACTTCACGTGGCCCCAAAGTGCACCTAGCACGGCACAAGCGCCGTGGTGATGTCACCGCCGACGGTTGTCGTCGTCGACGTGCCAGGCTGTGCGCGCGCTTTTGAGGCCATCGCGTGAGGTGTCGAAAGCTCATCGCTGGCAGAAGAGGTCACTGGGAAAGACCCAGGTGTTATGGGTTAACCGACTTGTGATAGCTGGCCTTCACTCACCAACAACACTTTCCCCAACAGCCTGTGCTAGGCCACACTGTGGGGGGGAGGAGGGGAGGACGGAAACTTTGCCTTCGCACGTGCGGCTGCAAAAAACAAGACACCTAGCCTGGCACGAGCGCCGTTGCCGCACCCACCCTCTTTGGCGGAGAGCTGGGGCGCGAGCGTCTGCGAGTCGGCGTGAAGCTCCGCCAGCAGCTTGGGGGCGATGGTGAGGTAGTCGCAGCCGGCGAGCGCGCGGATCTCGCCCGTGTTGCGGAACGACGCGCCCATCACGATCGTCTTGTAGCCGAACTTCTTGTAGTAGTTGTAGATGCTGCGGACGCTCTTCACGCCTGCGGAGTGGTGGCGGTGGTGGGGGAGCGGTGGTAGCGGAGCGCGGACTTGAGCCACGTGGAACGAGGACGCAACAAACGAAGGTCCGCGTGCAGCCTTTCAACAGGCCGCGCGTGCGTCTGTCCGCGTAATCGTGCGTGCTATTGCGTGCGACTGTGTTTATTGTCCACGTGATTACCCTGTTTGCGCACGCAATCGCCTGTCTAATGGTGCGTGCGTCTGCGCGAACATGAGCGAGAGCGACCGAGCGTCCGTGTGGTTGCGTGCGCAATCGATCATCCGTGCGACCGTGTGTGCGATCATCGCGTGCATGGTCATTCTGTGTGACCGTTTGTAGGACCATCTGTGCGACAGTCCGTGCAACTGTGTGTGTGACAGTCCGTGCAACTGTGTGTGTGCGACAGTGTGTGCGTGTCATCGCGATGTGCGACCGCCTGTGACCCCGCCTGTGACCCCGCCTGTGACCCCGTGATCGCGATATCCGACCGCCCGCGTGACCGTGCGTGCGTGCGGACCGGGGTCTTCGTCGGGGGCGTAGGACTTCTGCGCCGAGTTGGCGACGTGCCAGTCGAGGATGCGCCCCACGAAGGGCGAGATGAGCGTGACCCCGGCCTCGGCGCACGCCACCGCTTGCGCAAACGAGAAGAGCAGCGTCATGTTGCAGTGCACGCCGTGCTGCTGCTCCAGGACGCTGGCGCGAGGGGTGGAGGGGACGGGCGCGCACGGGCACACGTGTGTAAGTACGTGCGTTGAACTTCTTTCGCACCGTACGTAGCTAATCGGAGGTGCGGGGGAAGGACAACAAACTATGGGTCTCTGTGTGAGTCTATGGGTCTCTGCGTGAGTCTATGGGTCTCTGCCCGAGTCTATGGGTCTCTGCCTGAGTCTATGGGTCTCTGCCTGAGTCTATGGGTCTCTGCCTGAGTCTATGGGTCTCTGCGTGAGTCTATGGGTCTCTGCGTGAGTCTATGGGTCTCTGCGTGAGTCTATGGGTCTCTGCGTGAGTCTATGGGTCTCTGCGTGAGTCTATGGGTCTCTGCGTGAGTCTATGGGTCTCTGCGCGAGTCCATGGGTCTCTGCGCGAGTCCATGGGTCTCTGCGCTAGTCCATGGGTCTCTGCGTGAGTCCATGGGTCTCTGCGTGAGTCTATGGGTCTCTGCGTGAGTCTATGTGTGTTGAACTTCTTTCGCCAACCGTGCTCATGGGAGGTGCGGGGGGGGGAAGAACAACAATCTAGACATGAAAAGCAGTCATAAGGAAAATTAGTTTGCAATCTAGAGGATTTAAAAGCGCAAAGCTCCAGTGGCCGGACCTGCAATTGCCAACATCTTTGACAAAGGACACGGCACAAACGCAGAGAGAGAGAGAGAGCGGTAGATATTTTTTCTAAATGGAATCATCAATAAAGTCGTCACCCTGCGTGACGAGCGCGACTCGCTCACCGGCCGGCCTGGATGCCCTCCCACGTGGAGGAGAGCTTGATGAGCACACGCTCCTTGTCCACCCCCGCCTCCTTGTAGAGCTCGATGAATTTGAGGGCCTTCGCCACCATCCCGTCTCTGTCGAACGACAACCTGGGGGCGGAGGTCAAGGGGTCAGCGGCCGAGGTCAAGGGAGCGGCGGCGGAGAGTAGAGGCGGAGGTCGAGGGGGCGGCGGCGGCGGTCAAGGGGTCGGCGGCGGAGGTCAAGGGATCGGAGGCAGAGGTCAAGGGGTCGGCGACGGAGGTCAAGGGGTCGGCGGCGGTGGTCAAGGGGTCGGCGGCGGAGGTCAAGGGGTCGGCGGCGGAGGTCAAGGGGGCGACGGCGGAGGTCAAGGGGGCGGCGGCGAAATTAATTTTGTGGCCAGCAGGTTCAAGCCTCGATATGCAGACAGCATAGACGTGGAACCATAGCACCGTACAACAACGGATTTTCCTGCACAGTCATCTGCCGCCCAGCACTCAAGTCGGCAGCCTGCATGGTGAGCATAATCCTCATTTAAATTGCGTCGTTTACGCATCGGACATGCCGAGCAAACGACCAGGAACACGGCAACGCTGTTGCTGCTCGCAACGCGAGCGGCTGCACGTCTCCTTGAGATGCGGCGCGTGGCACGGAACGGGCGAGATGTTGACTATCTCGCCTGGTACGCAGGAGGTCGTGGGGTTCAAACCCGACCCTGACGCCTGCTGCTGCTGCTGCTGTATATTTGGAGTTTGCGTTTCTCTCTGGCCGCGTGGATTTTTCTCCGGGTCCTCCGGTTTTTCCCTCCACGTGTAGAATCAACGTCGCGACGCGTTTCAAGGGCACTTGGCTGCCGCTATGAATTTCCACGCGACAACGATAAGCCGCCAACTTTGTTGCGCTGCTGTTGTTTGTGATGGCCCGGGTCGCTTCTGAATAAGTAATATTTAAAAATAAACTTGTTTTTAAAAACACGCTTTAATGAAATGTACCGTACTAGTAATGGAAGAACGCCACGAAGCTTGCCATAACGTAAGGGACCGTGGTGATTTACAGCCAACGTCAGTTGAGCGTGGACAATTAGACTCAAGCCGAAACATAACATATAAAAAATCATGTTCAAAAAGAAATGTTTTTTTATATTTTTAATGATAGAATATAGTATTGTCATCAGTATGACATAAGTATACCAAGTTTTCAGTCGATACCACATTGGGAAGTGGGTTAAAATTGAGTTGCAAGATTTGAGGATACGACAACGACGACAACAAAAGACAAAATAAAAGCGCGTAAAAAAAGCTACACAAGCTCAGCGGAGGCCTCAACCTGGTGAAGTAAAAAATTAACCCGCAAAAACAAAGTTTTTCACTCTAAATCCTTTATATGCGTGGCGGCTAGAGTCCTCTCGTCCTCTGGCTTGAGATGGCTGCCACCTATGGGTCAAATGATTGTCTGCCAGCATTAAGCAATTGGTAATTAAATATTTAAAAACATTTCCCTAAACAGTGTAAAATTTTGGAAAAAAATTTTGACGAAAATTAATTGTCACGCACAACGAGTCTGTGTGGAAAATGTCAGCTCGATTGGATCACAGGAAGTGGGTTAAAAAACAACCAAAAGATTTGCACGGTCGTAAGCAAGCAAGCACGCAAGCACGCAAGCAAGCGAACTTAATATAAAGGATTTAAAAATGGTTTAAGTTTTAGTTTGGTAACTCTTTGAGATGCGACGAGCCGAGTCGGTTGCCCCCCTTTACCTGGCATCCACTTCGGTGGACACCCTGCCGGGGATCTTCTTGAGGATTTCGACGCCAAAGTTGACGAACAGCTTGTCGATGGCGCTCGTCACCTGCTCAGCGGGAGAGCTGAGAGAGAGAGAGAGAGGGGGGGGGTGAGAGAGAGGCGGGAGGGGTGAGAGAGAGGGGGGGGCGAAAAAGGGGGAGCGAGAGAGGCGGGGGGAAGGGGTGAGAGAGGGGGGAGCGAGAGAGAGAGGGGTGCAAGAGAGAGGGAGGGGCGAGAAAAGGGGGGCGAGAAGGGGGGGGGGGGCGAGAGAGGGGGGAGAGGGGAGGGGTGAGAGAGAGGGGGCGAGAGAGGGGGGAGGGACAGAGGGGGGGGCGAGAGAGAGGGGGGGGGTGAGAGTGGGGAGGGGCGAAAGGAACAACGAAGGAGCCAAGTCACGACTCGTACTGTGCAAGAGCTTCATAGCTCATCAGATTCCTCCAGGCCGTACGAAGGTTCCGGTTTCGACAAGCCTGGGACGCACGTCACGGCGGCGCTCCACGCCACTCGCAGACGGCCGCGTCGGAGGCACCGAGCAAAACGAGGGAGCGTCCCTGGGTTCGATGCCTGGTGCTGGACGGGCGACTCTACCGAAGAGCTCACAGCGGTGTTGTCGGACACGTAGCCAACCGTGATAATCGGAGGTGCGAGGGAAGGACAACAAACTATGGGTCTCTGTGCGAGTCTGTGGGTCTCTGTGCGAGTCTGTGGGTCTCTGTGCGAGTCTACGGGTCTCTGTGTGAGTCTACGGGTCTCTGTGCGAGTCTACAGGTCTCTGTGTGAGTCTATGGGTCTCTGCGCGAGCCTATGGGCCTCTGCGCGAGTCTGTGTGTCTCTGCGCGAGTCCGTGTACGTGTGTATGCATGTTGAACTTCTTTCGCACCGTACGCAGCCAACCGCGATAATCGTCTTCCTGTACCCAGGGTCCCCACCCCGGTGC
Source organism: Lampetra fluviatilis (assembly GCF_964198595.1). Classification (NCBI taxonomy): domain Eukaryota; kingdom Metazoa; phylum Chordata; class Hyperoartia; order Petromyzontiformes; family Petromyzontidae; genus Lampetra; species Lampetra fluviatilis. The sequence continues at coordinate 2,177,766 of NC_136338.1, forward strand.
GCATCGCGGAGGAGAGATTCTCGCTCACCTGCCGTGACTGAATCCGTACTCCTGCGCGTCCTGCAGCAGGTGTTCGTACGCGGGCATCTGCGCCGCTGCGAGCAGCAGCGAAGGGTTGGTGGTCGCATCCTGGGGCTTGTATTCATCGATGGCTGGGGGGCAGAGGTCACAAACGGGTTGCATTAGTTTCACGGTGCGGCAAAACGTCAATGCGGTAACCTGCCGCACACACGATTTGCATCCACAACCCTCTTCTCCCTTCCTTCTTCAATACGCGTGGCCGCGCATGCATCATCTCCCCGCCCCCCCCCCCACCAACAAGGCCGCTGGTGACAATTCCACATTCCCATGGCCGCGTGAGTCAGTCCCGCCATGAGATGAAGCCCATCGCTGACCTCCCACACAAATGCGTATTACGCACGCACACACTCGCCTCTCGATTTGCTCAACACAACCCTGTCCGAATGATGGTCCGCCACTTTGTGTGATGGCCCGGGTCGCTTTGGAACAGGAAGTTGATGCCTCAGCGGGGACCTTTGGCTGGTAGGAGGGTGTTGAGCGTTTGGACGATTTGTTTACCTCTCGTGTACTTTGCACTCCTATCGCGTTTGTTGTCGTAACGTTCTTAACCCGTGCCACGACTGGACATCTGTGAAAAAGAAAGAGCTTCATAGCTCATCGGATTCCTCCTGCAGTTTAAATACATATTCTGATCCTGCGACCACTTCCCGGTCGCTTTGAACCACAGCGTAGTCACCTGCCCCCCGACCTTGATGTTGTTGTTGTTACAAATATATGGAGCAGAAACAACAAGAATCCAACAAGAATCCAACAAGAATCCACTTGTTGTTGTTGCACCTAATGAGTTGATGAGTTAATGATGACGTCACCTTGCTGCTGCTCTATTTAAGATCGGGAGCCAGAGCAGAGCCTCACCATTCTGGCGAATTGCCCGATGATGCTGGATGCAATAACCAGCGAAACGTCGTACTACACAAACATTGCAAATGTTGTGGTGTCACGCTTCAACACACCGGTGGGCTAAATCAGTGAACTATTTGTCTTTTGTCAACGTGACACTTTTTTACTGATTGGCCGCGTCGGGTGGTGAAGGGTTACGACGCATTTATAAATAACGCGATCTAAACCAAAAAACGTTGATTATGAAGAATCCACTGTTGTACTGCACTTCCGTGTTCCACGCTGCCTTCGCCAACGCAATAACCAGCGTGAAGTATGGTTGGGAAAAACAACGCGGGCGTTTTGGGGTGGGTGGGCATCACCTAGCAGTGTGATTGACACCTGTACTTGTATACATTGTGACCACTACATACATTAAGAGGAAATGTTAACTACCTCGCCTGGTATGCAGGAGGTCGTGGGGGTTAGATCCCGTCCCTGATGAAACCTGCTGCTGTATATGTGGAGTTTGCGTCTCTCTCTCATCATCATCATCACGGTGGCTAGGAGATGTTGACGACCTCGCCTGGTCTGCAGGAGGTTGTGGGTTCGATCTCGACCCTGATGACGCCTGCTGCTGTATATGTGGAGTTTGCGTGTCTCTCTCTCATCATCACCACGGTGGCTATGATATGTTATAACTACCTCGCCTGCTATACAGAAGTTCGTGGGTTTGATCTCGACCATGACGAAGCCCGCTGCTGTATATTTGGAGTTTGCGGTGTCCCTCTCTCTCTCGGTCTCCCCGTGGATTTTTCTCCGGGCCCTCCTCCAGTTTTTCCCATTCGCCACTAAGTGACGGCGACGTCACCGTGGAGATTGTGCCAGGCTAGGTGCACCTTGAGGCCATCCTGGCTGCTGGCAGTGTTGCACAATCGTCGCGTGTAAAAGTATCGCAGCATTCTCAAACTCGCGTCGTTTTCTGCGCGGCTCATCGTCATCTTCAAACCGAAGATGTAATAATCATCACCATCATCATCATTATTATTATTAAACTGCCGTGTTAGAACAGTAAACGATCAGCTGCGTTCAATTCCACCACGCTCATCTCACCGTTGAAGTCGCCCGTGTCGGCCACCACCACCGTGTAGGTCTTCAGCTGATCCAGAACAGACGACATCGCGCACTCGATATAAGGGGGGGCTGTGAGGGGAAAGTTGCCTTAAAGTTAATCACTTTGCAGATTAATTGGGGAAAAGAAGGCAAATGTAACTCCCACACTAACACGCTGCGCGAATTGGACCCTCCGACTTCCGGCGCGCGGCGCCTTATATAGGCGGCCCGTGCCGCGCGCTCATTGGTCGGCCGACAGCGGTTGCTGAGCTCCTATTGGTCAACTCGGGCTTCGGCATCGCGGGTTAATCACGAAACGCGATTCGAAATTCGACGGGGCGGGGACGGCTACGGTGGCCCCTTCGGGACGATGACGTAGCGCGATTTGGTAATTGTCATCTCGCTGTGTTTCTCCGCGTCTGCGCGTGTTCTGACGAAGAGTTATTGCCCGAAACGTCGATTATTACACGTGTTTTTTTTACGAGTAAGGCAACGATCGTGTTATTGCCGTGTTGAGTATTACGAATAATAATTTTAAATAATACTCGACCCACTTGTTGAGTAATATTTGTAATACTTTAGTATTACTTTTAATACTAAACACACCTATATTCTTGGTGCTTTCGGTAAAGGCACGTAGAAGGGAAATATTAAACAATAAAAAATTATCACGACGTTTCGACGGTAACACAAGCAATCATTATCAGGTGTGAAATCCACACCGAGACCCATAGAATCACACAGAGACCCACAGACTCACACAGAGACCCACAGACTCACACAGAGACCCACAGACTCACACAGAAACACACAGACTCACACAGAGATCCACAGACTCACACAGAGACCCACAGACTCACACAGAGACCCACAGACTCACACAGAAACACACAGACTCACACAGAGACCCATAGACTCACACAGAGACCCATAGACTCACACAGAGACCCACAGACTCACACAGAGACCCATAGACTCACACAGAGACCCACAGACTTACACAGACCCACACTCACACATAGACTCACACAGAGACCCACATACTCACACAGAGACCCATAGACTCACACAGAGACCCACAGACTCACACAGAGACCCACAGACTCACACAGAGACCCATAGACTCACACAGAGACCCACAGACTTACACAGACCCACACTCACACATAGACTCACACAGAGACCCACAGACTTACACAGACCCACACTCACACATAGACTCACACAGAGACCCACAGACTCACACAGAGACCCACAGACTCACACAAGAGACCCATAATAGTGTGTTATATCCCCCCCTGCACTTCCTATGTGCGCGGTTGACCATGTGCGGTGATTGCGACGTAAGTTCAAGCACGCGGTTACATCACAGCACTAACCCCCAACAGTCTGTGAAGGCTTCCAGAGGGAATGGGGGGGATCTTTGTGGATGCCAGGCACATGGCGTGATCGCGGTGGTGGTGGTGATGATGGTGGCATCACTTTTATAACGTGAACACATGAGATGAATTTGTGCGTGGCTGAACAATGGTGGTGTTTGTTGCGTTGAGCGTATTGCGAAACTTTTGAAAGCCTGGGGAGTGGCTTTTTTTTGTTAACTCACTGTTACTCAGCGCCGGCTAACACAAACAAAGGTTACATTTGAATATTTAGTTTTAACGCTTAGGAACGAAACAGGTGGATTTCTCCACAAATCTGTCTGTCGCCTGATAAAGCTGGTTGTAATTACCGTCCAAACGTCGTACTTCAGATTGTAAATGTTGTGGCTTGGCTCTCCAACACAACCGGTGGTGCTGTACTAGTATACTACACTATACACTACACTACTATACACTACACACTACTATACACTACACTATACACGACTATATACTACACTATACACTACACTATACACTACACACTACTATACACTACACTATACACTACACTACTATACACTACTATACACTACTATATACTACACTATACACTACACTATACACTACACTATACACTACACTACTATACACTACACTACTATACACTACACTACTATACACTACACTATACACTACACTATACACTATACACTACACTATACACTACACTATACACTACACTATACACTACACTATACACTACACTATACACTACACTACTATACACTACACTACTATACACTACACTACTATACACTACACACTACACTACTATACACTACACTACTATACACTACACTACTATACACTACACTACACACTAGTGCTGTACTAGTATACTACACTATACACTGCACTATACACTACACTATACGCTACTATACATTACACTATACACTACTATAGACTACACTACACACTAGTGCTGTACTAGTGACTAATTGTCACGTTCTGTTGACGTGACAAACCCCTTACTAGTTGGCTGTGTTGGGTGGTGGCGAGTTTAACGACACATTTATATATTTACGCGTTCTGACCCAAAAAAAACAATTATGGCTGAAAAATGTTGATACTCCGACTGATACTCTTATGTTATGGGGTGACTCGTGTTATGTATATATCGTTTATTGTTAAATTTGAATCACAGTTCCTATGATCACTGTTACATTGCTTTTATAGCTTTCTTTTGGTGATTTTTAAAACGTTTTGGTTTAGCCATGTTTGTTTGTTGTAGTACAGAGTTAGACTGATAACTTTAATCTAAATTGTCTTACGGTTGTTCTTGTTTGACTTGCATCCCACTGGGATTTTTGCACACCGCGTGTGATATACGGTGCTTTTCTCTGGAAGATTTTGCAGTTTTTTCCTGGATTTTCCGTTGCGCGCAGTAACTTTAAGATGTTATTTGTTCATGTTTTTGTTTGTTGCGGTTGCACCCGAGTCAAGAGCCGCATGGCTCACAGGGCTATACCTAATAAATTAAACTGAAAAACTGAGTTGGAGGCAGTCGCCCTCCAGCTACGACGGAGGGCAGAGGAGCGACGCTCACAACAACGAGCGGAGCGCCGGGCGGATAAAACGCAGCAAGTTGGCACACAGTAGAGAGCACAGCTGGTGCGTGCATATTCCAGCCATCTCAGTCAACCCGTGGAACCTGGGGGTCTGTCCCGTGACCTCCTGCCAGCATGGAGCAGAGGTCGCAATCGGGTACCCGATACCCGTACCCTACCCGATACCCGGCTACCCGTACTCGGCCGGGAACAGGTACGGGTACCCGTTTGCGACCCTGGTGCGGCCGGGTACGGGTACGGGTAGGCCGTGAGTCACTGGTGAGTCACCGTTTGTCACTCATTTCCCAACGTCTTGTCTCTTCTCACAATTCAAGTTCCTAGAATCAACCTACCCGCGCCTGCAACATGGCTTCATCCCAGAGGTCGCAATCGGGTACCCGTACCCTACCCGATACCCGGCCGGGTACGGGTGCCGGGTATCGGGTAGGGTACGGGTACCCGTTTGCGACCCTGGTGCGGCCGGGTACGGGTAATGAATCAAAACCCGTTTGCGACCTCTGGCATGGAGCCTTCGACACTCAACGTGACCCAGCCTCAACGTGCACCTAGCCTGGCACAAGCGCCGTGGTGAATGGCGGTTGTTGTTGATAGGGCGGTGTCGTGGTTAGCGCATTGCGCCATGAACCTCAAGTGAAGAATATCCGAGTGGGTTACTGGGGTCTGTCTCTCACGATCAACTCAACCTTAAACGAGTACCTGGTGCGATGTGTCAAATGTCAGCAATGGGCAGACAAAGAGCTTCATCGCTTATCGGATTCCTCCGGTCTAAGTCAATATTCCGATTCTGGAAGCAGGCTCTGCGGAATCTTCCACGGGCCATTCTTCAACGTGAGGTCATCAGAATTAGAATACAAACACGATAGCAGTGCAATGTACAAAATAGGTAAACACGTCACCAAAAACGCAAACAAATACAACGCTAAAACCACTCCCCTCATCCTAGCAGGCAAAGCCACCACTGAGGTTTGAAACTTATTTTTCAGAAGACAACCTGGCCACAAAGGAAAACCTCGCATGACAAGAATGCAGACTGCACACGACGCTGGGAATAAAAAAAAAATTGAAACCGAAATTGAAATATATTAAGGTTTTTATTTTATTTATTATGATGCTCTAGCAGGCACACCGAAATCTGAATAAACGGCAATTTAAAACGCAACTGTTTAAACAATGGCTATATATAATATATAGCGGCGGTGTGTGTGTGTGGAACTTCCAAAACAAAAGAAAACGATATCGAGTTATAATTTACAAAGCGTGTGTCAAAATCGACGCAGCAAATCTTTGCACCGACCGCGCTTTTGCAACAAAAAGAGAGAGAAATAAATGGGAGTCATCAAAACATGAATTCCCCCACACCCCCCCCCCCAAGCCGAGAAGCAGAATGCAAACACAACGAGGCTAAAACGGCGACCGCCCCCACCACCACCAGCACCACCATCAATCACCGTGAATGAAAGAGAGAGAGAGAGAGGAAAAACAAGTGTCAAAAAAAATCATTGGCTCAGTGCGGGGCCTTACCTGGTAAAATATCATTTTATGTAGATATCCACATTCATTTAATATTTTTCTTCCGCAGTTTTGATTGGAAATGCAATATTTGATATCTCAAAAACCTGATGTGATGGACAAAAACTGATGCCAGATTTGGAATCGGCACCCCAAAATTACATTAAACCCGTTGGAATACCTTATGCCAGAAAAAGTGTGTTGACCAGTGTTATCATAATTAGAACGAGACAAAATCTTTAAGACGATGGTCATACCAGGAGGCCCACGCAGCCAGAAATATTCGCAGTGGCAACGCCGATTTCGCCCGTTAGGGCCACGCCACCGCTGCCGATGATGATGTTGATGATGATGATTCCCCCACCGCAGGCAAAAGCCGCGTCCGTCGGCTTCAATGCGAAATGATTTTGGGGTAAGACGGAACGGACAGGGACGGGGGAGTGAGTGAGCGGTGGGGGATGCTGTGGGGAAACCCGCTGACGATGGTGAAACCCGCTGACGATGGTGAAACCCGTGCGTGGCTGAGCAGTGTGGATGAAACCGTCTTAAGAGTGGTGGGGCGAATGGTGGAGTATATATATACACGTTTGTGAGAAATATTAAGTTTGTAACTCTTAAATAAACGCCGCGATGTGTTCCCGCCCACGTGATGTTCTGTTTTCTATACAAATATCAAAATATAAATGGCACGGATGATCAATTGTTTTTTTTCGTTGTTATTTCCTTATACCTATTTTTTTTTCTCATTTTTCTCATATATATTTGTTTTTTTCTTGCAAGTATAGTTATGTACAACAAAATTACTCGTCTTTAGTTTGTACACAATCTGTGGAAAACATATACCCATCGTCATTATTAAAGACACGAAGGCTTCTTTTACATATATACTTTTTTGTTCTTTTAGGAAATCCTTCTCGGAGAAAGCTGCACATCGGTCACGTGACGTCTCAATCGATCTCTCTTCGCGACGCCTTCGCACACACACACACAGAGCTCCACGTAGCGCCTGTGAGCGCTCGCTCTCTCCGTCAAACACCGCCTTGTTGCGCGCTCAGTTGTGTCGCACGGTTGGCTACGTACGGCGCGAAAGAAGTTCAACGCGCACGCGGCGAGGAAATTATGGAACCGTGGGTTTTGTCCTACAGCAATCCGGGTTCCTCACCGAGGTATGCATTGTGCGTTTTCATTTGACCGGTGAGAGTGAACCGGTCCACGTTCATTATATTGATTATGCTTCGGCCAATCGGTTATCTGCTTTCCCCGTGCATTCTTCCAGGAGCTCGCTCAAGAAACTTGCCACTGGTGACCTGTCGCGACCTTTCGCAAAGGGCGAAAGGTCACCAACGCGGCACAAAACTGGCGCTCTAACTCCAGCAGCAGCAGCACAGCAGCAACGACAACCCCAAATCGGAGAGCCGTGCTGCACAACGGCGGAAACCTTCCCAGCAAGTCAACATCACTCCGCCTGGAGAAGAGTCGCACGCGGCCCTTGAGGCCATGGCGGTGGCGTCGCTCGCGGACCACGACGACGACCATTAGCCACGGTTGGCTACGTACGGTGCGAAAGAAGTTCAACGTACACGTGCGTTTAGCGTGAACACGTGACCGAATCCGGGCAGCCCCCGAGCATGACGGTTCTCTTTCGAGAGAGAGGCGAGGGGGGGGGCAGGAAGCCTCAACTGGAACAGTTTTGTTTTAAAAACAATTCCCTGTTTCAAAGGGCCTACACCTTCCTCTCTCCCCCTCCCCGCACGGCGCTGTAACAGGATAAAACGAATCTGCGACAGAATTAATGATAAATTATACTCAATCTTTTAGGCTCGTGCACGGCGGAGTAATTGGCCGTGGCTTTGGCCATGCAAGAGGAAATGGAACGGTAATCGACGTCATTTCTTACGATCCAATGCTCGATTAAACGAGCGTGGATCGAGCATGGACCGAGCTGTGATAATGAGAAAGCACAATCATTCCAGTCAATCCTGTCACGTGCTTTCTGGATCTAAAGAAACTATTTGTGGGTCGAAAAAAGCCCCCGCATGAAGGTCGCCCCTTCACGCCAATTGGCTTCCTTCCGCATAAACACGCCGCGTACTGCCCGAGTGGCGGTGTGATATCTCTCGGTGTGTTGTGGACTTTTGTTGTTGGAGTTGTTAATGTTACCAGGGTAAGGCCTACACTGAGTGTATGATCGCTCTTTTTTTTGTTTAGAAACGACCTGGCCAAACACATGAGAGCCCAACGAAGCGGCTTACCATCATCGCGTGGAAATCAATCGCGGCCGAATACTCCAAAACGTGCCACGTCTAAATGTGCCGCAAGACCCCGAGAAACATCCACGTGACCATGGAGAGAGACACGCAAACCCCAAATATACAGCAGCAGCAGGCGTCAGGGTCGGGATCGAATCCACGACCTCCTGTAGACCAGGCGAGGGAGTTAACATCTCATAGCCACCGTGATGATGATGAGAGACGCAAACTCCAAATATACAGCAGCAGGCGTCATCAGGGTTGGGATCGAAACCACGACCTCCTGCACACCAGGCGAGGTAGTTAACATCTCACCACGGGGGGAGCAATAGACACGCTAACTAAAAATATACAATAGGTGTCAAAATCGGCATCGAACCCACGACCTCCTGTAAACCAAGCGAGGTAGTTAACATCTCACCACGGGGGGAGCAATAGACACGCAAACTAAAAATATACAATAGGTGTCAAAATCGGCATCGAACCCACGACCTCCTGTAAACCAAGCGAGGTAGTTAACATCTCGCCACCGTGGGGCCTTAGTAACCTAGGGAGGAGGCGGCAAGGACGGGGGGGGGGGGGGGAGGGAAGTGGTCTTGATTGGGCCGCAGTGTCAAAGAGGGTGGCTTTAGAATCTTCAGGCATTCCGAAAAGTGCCACGTGCTCACCCAGGCACAGTTCTTGCCAAGGTCGGTGCCCACGGGTCACATGTGCGTGGCCCCGCATCTACGACTGCAGCTCACGGCATAAAACTACTGCCCTTTAAATTTCGATTTAAAGCTTTTGTGACTGCAGGGATTCATCTTCTTGGTTCTTTCGGTAAAGTCCCGTAGAATGGAAATAATAAAATAATAAAAATAAAACAATAAAATAATTCTCACGACGTTTCGGCCACAACGCAAGCAGCCGTCCTCAGGTGGAGAGGGTGCTTGCGTTGTGGCCGAAACGTCGTGAGAATTATTTTATTATGTTTTATTTTTATTATTTTATTATTTCCATTCTACGTCACTTTACCGAAAGAACCAAGAAGATACTGCCCTTTACCCACGAGCAAATTACCCGCGGATTTCCCAGAATTCACCTCGGGGAAATCGACGCCACGACTCTGATTATCCGTAATGTTTTGAGGCATGAGCGGAGTTGGTGGCAAAATTCTTCCAAATATCTGCGAAATGCTTTTTGAGGGGGGGGGGTGTGTGGGTGGGGGGGGGGCAGCGGTGGGTTTGTGGCCCTTTGATTGGCCACGTTTTTGGAAATGCGAGGACGGCGTGGATTATTGCGACGTTGGACTGCGATAATCACACGACCCTGATGAGAGGTGGGAATCAATACTGTTTGGTTCTTTCGGTAAAGTCACCTACGTGACTTTACCGAAAGAAGCAAAGAGTATGGATTCCTGCAGTCACGAAAGCTTCAAATCAAGATTTAGAGTTGGGAGGTTTAATCAATCTGAGCACCCCGCCGCCACATCACCCCACCGAACACGGCAACAAGGGCACCTCTCATCAAATGTCGCTCTGTGGAACCGCTGACGTTAACCAATCACCGGGGGGGGAGGGGGGGGGTGAGGCAGGAGGGGCCACAGTCGGTTTGCCAAGTCGCGGTCACGAACTCCGATTCACGAGTAGGGGAAGGGTCGTCGTTTTGTCGTTGTTATTTTTTTGGCAAAACAAAAAAAATGCGGCCGGCATCTCCGTTAGCGACGAGTGTGGGCAGCCTGCCGAGGCGGACCGCACTTGCGTCGAGGTGGCTAGGAGATGTTAACTACCTCGCCTGGTACACAGGAGGTCGTGGGTTCGATCCCGACCCTAACGCCTGCTGTATATTTAGAGTTTGCGTGTCTCTCTCATCATGATCATCATCATCACGGTGGCTAGGAGATGTTAACTACCTCGCCTGGTATACATGAGGTCGTCCCTTCAATCCCGACCCTGACGCCTGCTGTAGATTTAGAGTTTGTGTGTCTCTCTCTCTCATCATCACGGTGGCTAGGAGATGTTAACTACCTCGCCTGGTATACAGGAGGTCGTGGGTTCGATCCCGACCCTGACGCCTGCTGCTGCTGTATATTTGTAGTTTGCTGGGTCTCTCTCTCTCTCCGTGGCCACGTGGACTTTTCTCCGGGATCTCCGGGTCTTCCCTCCGAATTGTCCACACGACCATGATGACGACGATGACGATAAGCCACTCACGTTGAGGCTCTCATTTGTGATTGCCAGGTAGCTTCTGAAAAAGAGTTACAATAAGCTCAGCGTGGGCCTGAACTGGTAAAATAAAATTTAAAAAAGCCTAGCTTTGGTTTGATTGCACCGCGATATGCACAGGGGTCAAAGTTCGCATTTGGGCCTCACGCAAAAGGGGCTGCTCCCCACCCTCGAATGTAAAGGGGCCCTTCCCACCCAACGTGGCATTCTGCAAGACCTCGAAGGGAACTGGGCGGCCCTGATCGTCGTCTGGTTTCAATTCGCAATAATCGTATCGTCCCGTTTTTGCAAAATATCGCGATCACCCGTGGGGTTCATTCCGCTTGCTTTGTTGTTGTTGTCCGCAACCCTTCCCGCATCCCAACAAAATGTTTCCGAAATAACAGGGCAGGAATTTCATTTTTTTCTTACAATGGTAACCTCACGATCTGCTCTGGAACCCCCCCAAAAAATGAAACTGCCGCTTCCCCCCATCCCTCTACCCCCTCCCATCACGTTCAGTCACGTCCGTAGGACACTTCACGTGAATGCTTTGTAACATTTGATTTGAAGCTTTCGTGACTGCAGGAATCCATACTCTTTAGTTCCTTCGGTAAAGTCACGTGGGTAGAAATAAAATAAAATAAAACAAATCACGACGTTTCGATCGCAACACAAGCGGTCGTCATCAGGCCTGAAACGTCGCGATTTATTTTATTTCTAACTACGTGACTTTTCCGAAAGAACCACAGAGTACGCTTTATAACATTTTTCCCAGAGTAGCTGAGGCACGTGGTGTCTTACGCGACCTCCTAACGTCTTGCGCCATGCAAGACGCGCTCGAGATCGCAAGGTCCCATCGTGGAGAAGACGCCGGGCTTGGGCTGTGTGTCCGGAGATCCGCAGTGGAAATAAAAAAACATCGTCGCCTCGGGGTCCACCTCTGTGCGCGTGCCGGCGGTGCGTGAAACGCGCCAAGACGAGACGAAAGCGTGGACACGCAAGTTGCATTCTACACGGGGAAACTCAAGTCTCCCCATAATCGCCACAGCGCGAGATGCAACATCGCATCGGCGCGAGGAGATGGTGTCGCGGCAACCCTGCCAGGGAGGGCATGGAAACGGCCTCCTCCTCCACCTCCTCCTCCTCCACCTCCTCCTCCTCCACCTCCTCCTCCTCCACCCCCTCCTCCTCCACCCTCCCCTCCACTCCTCCTCCACCCCCTCTTCTCCTCCTCCTCCACCTCCTCCTCCTCTTTCATCCACCCCTCCTCCTCCACCCCCTCCTCCTCCACCCCTCCCCTCCTACACCCCCTCCTCCTCCACCCCTCCTCCTCCACCCCCTCCTCCTCCACCCCCTCCTCCTCCACCCCCTCCTCCTCCACCCCCTCCTCCTCCACCCCCTCCTCCTCCACCCCTCCCCTCCTCCACCCCTCCCCTCCTCCTCCACCCCCCTCCTCCTCCACCCCCTCCTCCTCCTCCACCCTCCCCTCCCCTCCTCCACCCCTCCACCTCCTCGCTACCTAATCCTACACATCCCCCTCCTCGTCTTATTACATCATTTGTTGTGTACCTCCTCCAGAGGCCCGCTAGAACGGCCCAGAAGGATCACCGCAGCACAACAGCAAAACAAAACTCAATAAAACTAAACAGACACCGACGTACGCACATACGACCGCCGGTTTTGGAGCAGCCGGGCGAATCTCGGTGGTTGCGCGCCGAACTGGTTTCACGCGCGTGAAGATGTCGTCGGCATCGCACAAGTGTTTAGAGCTTTCCCATGCCACCCCGGGGGATCGGGTTCGATATGCGCTCATGCGGTGTAAGGGTTTTTTTTTGGGGGGGGGGGGGGGGGGCTTTATTTTGGTGATTTTCGACACGTTTTTTTGGTTTGGCCATGTTTGTTGTAGTACAGAGTTAGACTGATGGCCTTAATCGAAGTTGTTTTGTGGTTGTTGTTGTTTTACTTGCATCCTACTGGGATTTTTGCACATTTTTGTGTACAGTGCTTTTTCTGCAATATTTTGCTGTCTTTTCTTGGATTTTCTGTTTGCACTCAGTCACATATTCACTTTAAGATGCTTTTTTGTTTGTTGCAGTTGCACCCGATTCAAGAGCCGAATGGCGCGTGGGTTCGATGCCGATCTTGACGCCTGCTGCTGTATATTTTTAATTTGCGTGTCTCTATCGCTCCCCCCGTGGTGAGATGTTAACTCCCTCGCCTGGTGTGCAGGAGGTCGTGGTTTCGATCCCAACCCTGACGCCTGCTGCTGCTGTATATTTGGAGTTTGCATGTCTCTCATCATCATCATCACGGTGGCTATGAGATGTTAACTCCCTCGCCTGGTATGCAGGAGGTCGTGGGTTCGATCTCGACCCTAACAACTCCTGCTGTATATTTGGAGTTTGTGTCTCTCATCATCATCACGGTGGTCAGATGTTAACTACCTCGCCTGGTATACAAGAGGTCGTGCGTTCGATCCCGACCCTGACGACGCCGGCTGTATATTTGGAGTTTGCGTTTTCTCTCTCCACGTGGCGAGATGTTAACTACCTCGCCTGGTATACAGGTGGTCGTGGGTTCGATCCCGACCCCGACGCCTGCTGCTGTATATTTGGAGTCTGCGTGTGTGTCTCTCTCTCTCTCTCCCCGTGGTCGCGTGGATTTTTCTCCGGGTCCTCCAGATTTTCCCTCCGCATGTAGAATGAACGTCACCACGCGTTTAGAGTCTCTGCCCGCTGTAAATGTCGAAGCCGTGACGAGGAAGCCACTTTGTTGGGCTACCATTTGGCCGGGTCGCTTAAGAAATAAAAGGGCTGCATAGCTCGGTGGGGCATTACCTCTCAAAAGAAAAAATTAAAGTTCATAGTTTTACAGTTAATAAGCAGACGCGCGCACATACGTAGCGGGGTACAACCCGCGATCGCAATCGGAAGAGCTGCTTTACAGACAGCAGCATCAGCAGCAGCGGAAAGCTTGCCCAGGACAGACTCGTTACATTTCACATTGGGGCCCACTCACTCGAGTTACCACCGTCCGTAGCAACGCTTCTCTCACACGTGACTGACTGTGGGGGCGGGTGGGGGAATGAGGAATAGCGAAGAGTCGGTGAGAACGGGAGAACCTCAGCCCAGCGGTTCTTCGCCTGGGGTGCGAGGCATGGACACATTTTTTTTTAAGAAGGTAAATCATCGAGAACACAGAAATGACGCACGGGCAATGCGAGCAACGGCCCACTTTGTTTCATCAAACGCTTGAGAACCAAAGGGGGTGCAAAGGCTGCAGCGAAGGTGAAGAACCGCTGGTCTAGAAGCATCATCCAGCAGCATCCCACTGCCTTG
>NC_136338.1:2192252-2245518 GCF_964198595.1 Lampetra fluviatilis
CCAGAAGCTCTTTACCTGCTCATTGCTGACATTTGACACATCGCACCGGGTGCTCGTTTAAGGTTGAGTTGATCGTGAGAGACGGACCCCAGTAACCCACTCGGATATTCTTCACTTGAGGTTCACGGCGCAATGCGCTAACCACGACACCGCCCTATCAACAACAACCGCCATTCACCACGGCGCTTGTGCCAGGCTAGGTGCACGTTGATGCTGGGTCACGTTGAGTGTCGAAGGCTCCATGCCAGAGGTCGCAAACGGGTTTTGATTCCTTACCCGGCTACCCGTACCCGGCCGCACCAGGGTCGCAAACGGGTACCCGTACCCGTACCTGGCCGGGTACGGGTAGCCGGGTATCAGGTAGGGTACGGGTATCGGGTACCCGGTTGCGACCTCTGCGCAATGCCGCCGTCGTCGCCGCCGCCACCCCCGCCCGTGCCAAATTCGATGAACTTGGCACCGTTCTGGAGCCGGCGATTTGGGCCATCAAATCGCCACACTCGGGAGAATCCAGTTTCATTCACAGCCCAAACTGTGGATCTCTATGCGAGTCTGAGGATCTCTCTGCGAGTCTACGGGTCTCTATTAGAGTCTACGGATCGAAATTGCGAGTCTCTAGATCTCTATGCTAATCTATGGCTTTCTATGCGAGTCTATGGGTCTCTGTGCTATCTCTGTGAGTCTATGGGTCTCTATGCGAGTCTAGGGTCTCTATGCGAGTCTATGGATCTCTCTGCGAGTCTACGGCTCTCTCTGCGAGTCGATGGGTCTCTGCGTAAGTTGTGGGCGACCCGGCTCAGATCATCCGCTCGCCAGACTCGAGAACAGCTGTGCTTGTGTGCAACTCAGCAACAGCAGCAGCAGTCTTTAGTTTGTTGTCCTTCCCTCGCCCCCCCCCCCGGACCTCCCAACAGCACGGTTGGCTACGTCAAAGGATGCGCTTCTGCGGCCGTCTGGAACGCTCTTCCCTTCCGGTATTAGGAAGCCGCTGGGAGCTGTGGGCGCTTGCAAATCTTCGTTCTCTAGAACTGCTTCTCTCGCCCGCCGTTTGTCGTCCCTTCCCCCACGCCTCCCGGTTGGCGCGCTCTCGTCTTTCCTTCGACGATCACTTTGGGATTCTCATCGCCCGCCCGTCCACGTCGCCACTGCTGCCCCTTCCCGCACAAGCTACCCCCCCCCGTCCCACGCCGGGCGAAACGTCGGACGGCCGCCAGCAGATTCGGCATCGACCAATCAACACGGGAGGGGGGGGGTGGGTAGAGAGAGAGAGAGAAGGAACAGAAAGAAAGAACAAAAAGCAACAAAAAGCAACAAGCCGCGGCGATGACGACGGTGACGACGACGCACCTGGAGTTCGGAGCGAGCGGCGCAAGCACGGGGTCCCAGGTAGACCTGACGATGCCCGTGAACATCCGCGGAAGAGGCGGCGGAGGTGGCGGTGGAGGAGGCGGTGGCGGCGGTGGTGGCGGTGGTGGCGGTGGTGGTGGCGGTGGTGGCGGTGGTGGCGCTTGCTCCGTCTGCTGCTGCTGCTGCTGCTGCTGCACCGCCCCGGGGCTGGAGGGGGCGTCGTCCGCGCTCCTCCTGCCGCCCACGTCTGCGTAGAGGCCGCCCGATGACGTCGCCTGCGATTGGTCGAAGCCACGCGGCGTGTCGGGTGACGGCCGAGCAGGAGGAGGGAGGGGGGGGGGGAGGGGCGCGTTATGACGGGGGTCACCGTCGTCGTCTAAGCGGGCGAGTAGACGAGCGAGCGAGCGAGTTGGCGAATGAACGAATGAGTGAGCGAAATGGTAAGTAGGTGAGCGAGCGAGCGAATCAATAAGCCGAGGAGTGACGTAAGTGAGTGAGCAAGCGAGAGGGCAAGGAGCGAGCATCTTGAGTGGGGGGCGAATGAGCGGATGGGCGAGCAAGTGAGTGCACGAGCAAGGAGTGAGCAGGCGAACGAGCGTGAGGTCGCGGTGAGGTCACGTGAGATCACGTGAGGTCGCGGCGAGGTCACGGGCAGGTTGCGGCGAGGTCACGTGAGGTTGCGGCGAGGTCACGGTCAGGTCGCGGCGAGGTCACGGTCAGGTCGCGGCGAGGTCACGTGAGGTGTTGGCGAGGGTCGCTCGCCTTGAGCTTGGGCTTGGGCGGCACGGGCGGCTTGTCCGCCAGGAGGGGCTGCGCGTCGGCGAGCGAAGCGCAGCCCTCGGGCCCCTCGGAGACGCCGACGCCCTCCGACGAGACGGTGGAGATGCTGGACACGGTGGACACGGTGCTGGTCGTCTCCAGGTGGTGGTCGCTGCAGCTGCCCTGCGGCGGTCGCGGCGGCGGGCAAAGGGGGCGGGGCAGTGGTCACTCGCACGCCCGCCGCTCGCTCTCTCACACACTCGCCCGCTCGCTCTCTCACACACTCGCTCACACACTGGCCCACTCCGTCGCTCACACACTCGCTCGCTCACACACTCGCCCACTCCGTTGCTCACACACTCGCTCGCTCACACACTCGCTCGCTCACACACTCGCCCACTCGCTCGCTTGCCCGCTCGCTGTCGCCCACTCGCTCACACACTCGCCCACTCACTCGCTCACACACTCGCCCACTCGCTCGCCCAACCCCTCGTCCACCTGCCCGCTCGCTCGCTCGTTACTCCTTTTTTACACCTGATGAAGGAAGCTTGTGTTGCCTCCGAAATGTCGTGATTTTATTTAGTTATTTTCATTTATTATTCCATCATTATTTTTTTACCTACATGACTTTACCTGGCCATCACAAACGATGGCTCAACGAAGCGGCTTCATCGTCACGTGGACATTCATCGCAGTAACCAAATGACTCTGAACGTGCGATGTCGATTCTAAACGCGGAGGGGAGAAAACGGAGGACCCAGAAAAAAATCCACGCGACCACGGGGAGGGAGAGACATACGCAAACTTCAAATGAACAACAGGCGTCAGGGTCGGGATCGAACCCACGACCTTCTGTGCACCGGGCGAGGCAGTCAACATCTCCTAGCCACCGTGATGTGGATGAGAGACGCAAACTCCAAATATACAGCAGCAGCAGCAGGCGTCAGGGTCGGGATCGAACCCACGACCTCCTGCACACCAGGCGAGGTAGTCAACATCCCACGGCCACCGCGACCGGCGAGCGAACCCACCTCCACGCCCGAGTCCGTGTTGGCGTCGCCGGTGTCGCCGGTGCCCTGCGGGGCGGTCGCCGCGAGCGCCAGCTCGAGCTCTTTGGCAGGGGCGTCGCACGCCTCCTCCGTCTTGTCGCCCCGCCCCTCCGCCGGCATGCCGCCATCGTCACCGTCGTCACCCTCGAAGCCGCCGCCGCGGTCGTCGTCCGGCGCCGCCGGCTCGGCCTCGTCGTCCGCCACGATCGTCGCGTCATTGCCGTCGTCATCGCCGCCGCCGCCGCCGGGTTTGTCCTGCGGACGCGAAATCGCACGCGGGAGTTGGCGAGGCCCGTGGGATGGGCCCCGTGGGTAGCGGAGGCTCGCGGTTCGAGTCTGGCGGCCGCCCTGTTTCACGCTGTGGTTTGTTCTTGTTGTCGTTTTGCCACCGCTCAACACGAGCACCGGGGGGGGGTGAGGCGGGTGCTTAAATCTCGCAAGCGATATCCCGACATCGACGCCGCAGGGCTTGGATTGGGCTAAACTGCGCGGTGCGCGCGGAGAAAATATCCCGCGACGTCACTCGCAAGCGCGTGCCAATCGGCGGTCACGGCCGGCATTGTTTTTACGTGCATGTAAACATACATGTACACATGCGTACGTGTGCGGAATCTCTTTCGCGCCGTACGTTCCTAACCGCGCCGTCGCAGCGTGTACCGACGTTAACCTGTAAACGGCCAAACCACCCCAAAAGCGGCAGCCTCTAACCCCTTAGGTTTCCCAATCGTTGAATAATGTAAAATGTTAACAACATACTATTAACATTCCTTCTATTATTAATGCTTCCCCCTTTGATGCTGCTAATCCTGCATAATGCACGGGCTTAAAATTACTTTAAACCCCCCGCCAAACCTCCTACGCATTTCACAAGTAGTACTAATCGCATATCTGCATTTCCCATAAATATGCTAAAATTCTTCTTGATATGCAAATTCTTTTGTCAAGGCGCTCTTCCACTTCGACAGAGCTGTTCTCCACCTGAGGACGGCTGCTTGCGTTGTGGCCGAAACGTCGTGAGAATTATTTTATTATGTTTTATTTTTATTATTTTATTATTTCCCTTCTATGTGACTTTACCGAAAGAACCAAGAAGAAGAAAAAAAAACTACACAGGGTTTGATGAAACAAAGCAAGTTGTGCTCTCGTCGCCCCGTGCCACGCCTCGCACTTCCGGTGAGTGGTGGGTGCACCCCAGGTTAAGAAGAAGACCCGCTGCTCTAGACGCGCGCTCGCTGCACGTTCTCCCCGCTTAGCAAGAGGAGGAGCGAGGAGACCCACAGCGATCGTGGACGCCGCCGTTCCGCCCTCATCCTCGGCCGTCCTCGCCAGCCCCTCCGGCACCAGCGTCTCCGTGCTGCCGTGGTCGTACGCCGCGTCTCCCGCCGCGTCGCCCTCGAAACCGAGCGGCGGCGGCAGGGGGTCGGTGAACACGAAGTCCTCCTCGCCGTCGCTCGGCACGCTCGGCAGGGACTCCAGCGGCAGCCCGGCGGGGCCCGGCGCTCCGCCCGGCGCCCGCGGCTCGTCGCCTCGGGGAGACGCCGCACGACTGCCGCCCCCGCCGACGACGGTGGCGACGTCTTCGGGCTCCGTCGCGACGTCGCCCGTCTGGAAGCTCGTCTCGAGCACGGCGTTCTCCCGCTGCTGCTGCTGCGGCTGCGGCTGCTGCGGTTGCTGCGGCTGCTGCGGCGTGAGCTTCTCCTCCTGCGAGGAATCCGAGGTCGTCATGCTCTCCAGCCGCTTGATCTTCTCGCGCACGCTGCACTCCTCCGGCGGGGATGCGCCGCCATCTCCGTCACCGTCTTCGCCGTCGTCTTCGCCGCCGCCCCGCCCCGCCACCGGCGACACCATGAGCAGCCCGGCGGCGGCGGGAGCCGGTTCGTCGGCGCGGCCGCCCGCCGCCCCGCACGAGCGGGCCTCGATCTCCCGCCGCAGCGTGCCGGGCGTCCCCCAGTTGCCGTCGGGCGCGGCCGACGGCACCCGGGCGTAGCCGCCCTTGATTCCCGGCGAGAAGGCCGGCGGGGAGACGAAAGCGGCGTCGGCACGCCGCGCCGCCGCGAACTCCCGTCCGGGCGTCTCGACGAAGAGCGGCGCCGTCGCCGGGCCGGCCGCGGCCGCGTCGCCCCCGCCGTCCGGTCGCGTCGCCACGTCCGGCGCGCTGCCGCCGGCCGCGGCGTGCAACACCATCATCATCGTGGCCATCATGGCGCCCTCGTCCACCGAGCGCGACAGCCGCAGGCCGGCCGACGGCGGCACGAGGCGGCGGTCGTCGCCGCGGGCCTCCGTCGACAGGAAGTTGGCGGACGAGCGGCGTTCCTCCAGGAGGTGCGCGCGGTTCGGCGGCGGCGGCGGCGGCGGGGGGCTGACGCCGGCGCCGTCCTGCGAGCCTGCGGGACCGACGCACGCCACCAACGCCGCCGTCTGCCGTTAGGATGCGGCCACGTGGGGCGGCGGCGCAAAGCTCGTGCACATTTGGGGGGAGTGGGTTGGGGAGGTGGGTTGGGGGTGGGGGTTGGGGGGAGGGGCTGGGGGGTGGGTTGGGGCTGGGGGGGGTTGGGGTGGGTTGGGGGTGGGGGGGGTGGGGGGGAGGGGCTGGGGGTGGGGTGGGTTGGTTGGGGAGGGTTGGGGGTGGTGGGTTGGGGGGGTCGGTTGGGGAGGGGGTTGGGGGTGGGGGCGGTTCGGGGGGGGGGTTGGGGGGAGGGGGCCCCTCGAGAACCCCTCCCCCACGTGGTGGATCCAATCCCAGCCGCCTCTCACCTCTGGCCCCGGCGGGCGACGACGGCGGCGGCGGCGCCGGCGAGACGGAGCGCCGGTCGGGGCTGCCCGCGACGCGGCCCTGCTTCACCAGCGTGCCCTTGCGCCGCGCCGGCTTGGTGGGCGCCAGGTCCGCCGCGTTCACCAGACCCACGTTGGCGTACGGGTTCTCCGGCGGCGCCTTGCCACGCCGACCGCGCTGCTGCTGCTGCTGCTTGCCGTGCTGCGCCGGCGGCGCCGGCGGCGGCGGCGGCGCGGGCTGCTGCCGCTGCTGCGTCGCCGGGCACCAGGAGGACGAGGAGGAGGAGGACGAGGAGTTCGAAGAGGAGCCGGACGACGAGCTCGACGAGGCGGAGAGAACGGCGGCGGCGCCAGCGGACGTGCAGGAGGCCGGCGCCGGTGCCGGCGGCGGTGCCGGTACCGGCGGCGGCGGCGAGGGCAGCAGCGGGCTGGGCGGGCCGGAGATGCCGGTGGGCACGACGGGCCGGTACGGGAGCTCCTGCAGCAGGATCATGGAGCGGGCCTTGGCACGCCGCTCGCTCGGGGAGAGGGCCGGCGTGCCGAGGCCCGGGCCCTCCGATAGCTCCGACACTGGTGAGTGGGGGGGGGGGGGGCGCGGGGGGGGCGGAGGAGGAGTGGGGGGGGGGAGGCGCGGGGGGGGGGCGGAGGAGGAGTGGGGGGGGGAGGGCGCGGGGGGGGAGGAGGTTGCGGCAGGGCAAAAAAGTTTTCAAACTTTTTTTTTAAAAAATTGCCGATTCTGTACCCGTTGTGTGTGGCGTCAGCGCCGTTGTCAAGGAGCTAGGGTGCTGCTGCTGCAGCTGCTGCTGCTGCTGCAGCTGCTGCTGCTGCTGGTGCTGCTGCTGCTGCAGCTGCTGCTGCTGCTGCTGCTGGTGCTGCTGCTGCTGCTGCAGCTGCTGCTGCTGCTGCTGCTGCTGCTGCTGCTGCTGGTGCAGCTGCTGCTGCAGCTGCTGCTGCTGCTGCTGCAGCTGCTGCTGCTGCTCCTGCTGCTGCTGCTGCAGCTGCTGCTGCTGCAGCTGCTGCTGCAGCTGCTGCTGCTCCTGCTGCTGCAGCTGCTGCTGCTGCTGCTGCTGGTGCAGCTGCTGCTGGTGCAGCTGCTGCTGCTGCTGCTGCTCCTGCTGCTGCTGCTGCTGGTGCAGCTGCTGCTGCAGCTGCTGCTGCTGCTGCAGCTGCTGCTCCTGCTGCTGCTGCTGCAGCTGCTGCTGCAGCTGCTGCTGCTGCTGCAGCTGCTGCTGCTGCAGCTGCTGCTGCTGCTCCTGCTGCTGCAGCTGCTGCTGCTGCAGCTGCTGCTGCTGCTGCTGGTGCAGCTGCAGCTGCTGCTGCTGCTGCTGCTGGTGCAGCTGCTGCTGCAGCTGCTGCTGCTGCTCCTGCTGCTGCAGCTGCTGCTGCTGCAGTAGCAGCAGCTGCTGCAGATGCTGCTGCAGCTGCTGCTGCTGCAGCTGCTGCTGCTGCAGCTGCTGCTGCTGCTCCTGCTGCTGCAGCTGCTGCTGCTGCAGCTGCTGCTGCAGCTGCTGCTGGTGCAGCTGCTGCTGCTGCTGCTGCTCCTGCTGCTGCTGCTGCTGCTGCAGCTGCAGCTGCTGCTCCTGCTGCTGCTGCTGCAGCTGCTGCAGCTGCTGCTGCTGCTCCTGCTGCTGCTGCTGCAGCTGCTGCTGCAGCTGCTGCTGCTGCTGCTGCTGCAGCTGCTGCTGCTGCTGCTGCTGCAGCAGCTGCTGCTGCTGCAGCTGCTGCTGCTGCTCCTGCTGCTGCAGCTGCTGCTGCTGCAGCTGCTGCTGCTGCTGGTGCAGCTGCTGCTGCTGCTGCTGCTGGTGCAGCTGCTGCTGCAGCTGCTGCTGCTGCTCCTGCTGCTGCTGCTGCAGCTGCTGCTGCTGCTGCAGTAGCAGCAGCTGCTGCTGCTGCTGCAGCTGCTGCTGCAGCTGCTGCTGCTGCAGCTGCTGCTGCTGCAGCTGCTGCTGCTGCTCCTGCTGCTGCAGCTGCTGCTGCTGCAGCTGCTGCTGCTGCTGGTGCAGCTGCTGCTGCTGCTGCAGCTGCTGCTGCTGCTGCTGGCCATGACGAGAGACGTCGTGTCGTTGTTCCTCCTCCGTTGAAGGAGCACAGACCGCAGTGGGTTCACTTTTTGGCCCATCGACTAAAATTGCT
Source organism: Lampetra fluviatilis (assembly GCF_964198595.1). NCBI lineage: Eukaryota > Metazoa > Chordata > Hyperoartia > Petromyzontiformes > Petromyzontidae > Lampetra > Lampetra fluviatilis. The sequence goes on from NC_136338.1 coordinate 2,200,313, forward strand.
CCTGCATCGCCCATAGACTTAACATTGCCCATAGACTATTCTCATTCTTGCGTATGGCCCAAGTGTTCAGGGGGATGAATGCCCAATGTCGAGGTCTGCTGCTGCCACGAGACAGACAGAGAGACAGAAAGAGACAGAGAGAGACAGAGAGACAGAGAGAGACACACAGAGACAGAGACAGAGAGAGACACAGAGACAGAGAGACACAGAGACAGAGAGAGAGAGAGACACACACAGAGACAGAGAGACAGAGAGAGACAGCGAGAGACACACAGAGAGAGAGAGAGACAGAGAGAGCGACACACAGAGACAGAGAGAGACAGAGAGACAGACAGAGAGACAGCGAGAGACAGAGAGACAGAGAGACAGAGAGAGACAGAGAGACAGAGAGACAAAGAGAGAGACAGAGAGACAGAGAGAGACACACACAGAGACAGAGAGACAGACAGACAGCGAGAGACAGAGAGAGACACAGAGACAGAGAGAGACAGAGAGACAGAGAGAGACACAAAGACAGAGAGAGAGACAGAGAGAGAGACAGAGAGACAGAGAGAGAGAGACAGCGAGAGAGAGAGACATAGAGACAGAGAAAGAAAGACAGACAGAGACACAGAGACAGAGAGACAGAGACAGAGGCAGAGAGAGAGAGAGAGACACACAGAGACAAAGAGACAGACAGAGACAGAGAGACACACAGAGACAAAGAGACAGACAGAGACAGAGAGACACACAGACAGGCAGAGAGACAGAGAGAGACAGACAGAGACACACAGAGACAGAGAAACAGACAGAGAGAGAGACAGAGAGAGACAGACAGAGACACACAGAGACAGAGAGAGAGACAGAGAGAGACGCCCCCCCCCCCGCCCCCCCCCGATTTCCGCGGTGCTCACCGGACGACGCGGCTCCAACGCCACCACCGCCGCACAGCCCGCCCAGCCCGCCCAGCCCGTGCAGCTTCGCCTCGGCGTTGGGGTTGAAGCTGGAGCGCACGCCGCCTTCCCCCCATGGCAGCGGCGGCCGCGCTACCACGGCGGCGTGCGCCGGCGGCGGCGGCGGCGTGAACGCCGGCGGGGGAGCGTTGCCCTCCGAGGGCGTGGGGGACGGTGGTTCTGGTGGCGGCGGCGGCGGCGGCGGCACCGGCGAGGTCGGCGGGGCGGGAGGCGCCGCGCCCGGTTCGTCGGACGAGTCCGGCATGGAGACGCTGCGGGTGAAACGCAGCGCCGGCGGCGCCAGGAGCCCCTTGCGGTCGTCGTAGTGGCCTGGGGGGGGGGGGGGTGGGGTGGGGGGACGCGAGCCGATCGGCCGACGCCGCAGATTGTACGGGCGAGCGGCGAGGGCGGTGGGGGGGGGGTGGCGAGCGGTGAGGGGTGAGTGTGGTCGGGGTGAGCGCGGCGGTGGGTCGATGAAAGCTGAGCGTGCGACGGGGGTTGTTTGGTGAACGTCGCGGGGAGGAGAGAGGTGGTGAGCGTGGTGAGCGAGTGTGGTGAGCGTGGCGTGTGAGCGAGTGAGCGAGTGTGCGAGTGTGGTGAGCATGGTGAGCGCGGCGAGTGAGCGAGTGTGTGTGGCGAGTGAGCGAGCGTGGTGAGCGTGGCGAGTGTGCGAGTGAGCGAGTGAGCAAGTGTGCGAGTGAGCGAGTGAGCGTGGCGAGTGAGCGAGTGTGTGAGTGTGCAAGTGAGCGAGCGTGGTGAGCGTGGCGAGTGAGCGAGTGTGGTGAGCGAGCGAGTGAGCGAGTGTGCGAGTGTGGTGAGCGAGTGAGTGAGCGTGTGTGCGAGTGAGCGAGTGAGTGAGTGTGCGAGTGAGCGAGTGTGCAAGTGAGCGAGTGTGCGTGGTGAGCGTGGTGAGTGTGTGGGCCTCACTGCTCGACTGCTGCCGTGAGAGGGGCCCGCGCTGGACGGGGATCGTCGGCCGCTCCGCCAGCGAGGACGGGGAGCGTGGCGCGGCCGCCACCCCCTGCCGCTCAAACAGGGCCTGGCGTGGGACAGAGACAAAGGTCCCCCGTGTAGCCTCGGAGACAAGACCGTTGTGTCTCCGAGTGCTGTTGGTGTGCGCGGGGGGTCAAAGCCGGGCGCCTTAACCCCGCGCCGTCTCCCCAGCGCCGATGTTTACATCTTTCGCGTGCGTCTTACCGCGATCTCGCTGTGCGTGTAGGTGCGTGTCTACGCGTGCGTGCGTGTAAGTGTGTGTGTGTCTACACGTGCGTGTAGGTGTGTGTGTGTGTGTGCGTGTAGGTGTGTGTGTGTGCGTGTCTCACGGCGATCTCTGCGTGCGTGATGCGTCTGCTGGTGGGCCGCTGCCTCACGGTGGCGGCCCGTGAGTCGGCCTCCGCGTTCTCCGAGCCGATGGTGCGGTCCACGGCCGCCAGCATCTCGTCCAGCTTCTCTGTGGGACGGCGGTGGCGGTGGCAATGTTAGTGGCGGTGGTGGTGGTGGCAATGTTAGTGGCGGTGGTGGTGGTGGCAATGTTAGTGGCGGTGGTGGTGGCAATGTTAGTGGTGGCGGTGGTGGTGGCAATGTTAGTGGCGGTGGTGGTGGCGGTGGTGGAAATGTTAGTGGCGGTGGTGGCAATGTTAGTGGCGGTAGTGGTGGTGGCAATGTTAGTGGCGGTAGTGGTGGTGGCAATGTTAGTGGTGGTGGTGGTTGTGGCAATGTTAGTGGTGGTGGTGGTGGCAATGTTAGTGGCGGTGGTGGTGGCGGTGGCAATGTTAGTGGCGGTGGTGGTGGCAATGTTAGTGGCGGTGGTGGTGGCGGTGGTGGAAATGTTAGTGGCGGTGGTGGTTGTGGCAATGTTAGTGGTGGTGGTGGTGGCAATGTTAGTGGCGGTGGTGGTGGCGGTGGTGGAAATGTTAGTGGCGGTGGTGGCAATGTTAGTGGCGGTGGTGGTGGTGGCAATGTTAGTGGCGATGGTGGTGGTGGCAATGTTAGTGGTGGTGGTGGTTGTGGCAATGTTAGTGGTGGTGGTGGTGGCAATGTTAGTGGCGGTGGTGGTGGCGGTGGCAATGTTAGTGGCGGTGGTGGTGGCAATGTTAGTGGTGGTGGTGGTGGCAATGTTAGTGGTGGTGGTGGCAATGTTAGTGGCGGTGGTGGTGGCGGTGGCAATGTTAGTGGCGGTGGTGGTGGCGGTGGCAATGTTAGTGGTGGTGGTGGTGGTAGCAATGTTAGTGGTGGTGGCAATGTTAGTGGCGTTGGCGGTGGTGGTGGCAATGTTAGTGGCGGTGGTGGTGGTGGCAATGTTAGTGGCGGTAGTGGTGGTGGCAATGTTAGTGGTGGTGGTGGTTGTGGCAATGTTAGTGGTGGTGGTGGTGGCAATGTTAGTGGCGGTGGTGGTGGCGGTGGCAATGTTAGTGGCGGTGGTGGTGGCAATGTTAGTGGTGGTGGTGGTGGCAATGTTAGTGGTGGTGGTGGTGGCAATGTTAGTGGCGGTGGTGGTGGCAGTGGCAATGTTAGTGGCGGTGGTGGTGGCGGTGGCAATGTTAGTGGTGGTGGTGGTGGTAGCAATGTTAGTGGTGGTGGTGGTGGCAATGTTAGTGGCGTTGGCGGTGGTGGTGGCAATGTTAGTGGCGGTGGTGGTGGTGGCAATGTTAGTGGCGGTAGTGGTGGTGGCAATGTTAGTGGTGGTGGTGGTTGTGGCAATGTTAGTGGTGGTGGTGGTGGCAATGTTAGTGGCGGTGGTGGTGGCAATGTTAGTGGCGGTGGTGGTGGCAATGTTAGTGGTGGTGGTGGTGGCAATGTTAGTGGTGGTGGTGGCAATGTTAGTGGCGGTGGTGGTGGCGGTGGCAATGTTAGTGGCGGTGGTGGTGGCGGTGGCAATGTTAGTGGTGGTGGTGGTAGCAATGTTAGTGGTGGTGGTGGTGGCAATGTTAGTGGCGTTGGCGGTGGTGGTGGCAATGTTAGTGGCGGTGGTGGTGGCGGTGGCAATGTTAGTGGCGGTGGTGGTGGCAATGTTAGTGGTGGTGGTGGTGGCAATGTTAGTGGCGGTGGTGGTGGCGGTGGCAATATTAGTGGCGGTGGTGGTTGTGGCGGTGGCAAAGTTAGTGGTGGTGGTGGCGGCAATGTTAGTGGCGGTGGTGGTGGTGGCGGTGGCAATGTTAGTGGTGGTGGTGGTTGTGGCAATGTTAGTGGCGGGGGTGGTGGTTGTGGCAATGTTAGTGGCGGTGGTGGTGGCAATGTCAGTGGTGGTGGTGGTGGTAATGGTATTCATGGCGGTGGTGGTAGCAATGACGAATGATGGTGGTGGTGGTGTCAATGTACTAGTGGTGGTGGTGGTTGTCATGATGATTATGGTGGTGGTGGCAATGTTAGTGGTGGTGGTTGTCATGATGATTATGGTGGTGGTGGCAATGTTAGTGGTGGTGGTCGTCATGATGATTATGGTGGTGGTGGCAATGTTAGTGGTGGTGGTTGTGGCAATGTTAGTGGTGGTGGTGGCGGTGGTGGTGGCAATGTTAGTAGGGGTGGTGGTGGCGGTGGTGGTGGCAATGTTAGTGGGGGTGGTGGTGGTGACAATGTTAGTGGTGGTGGTGGTGGCAATGTTAGTGGTGGTGGTTGTGGCAATGTTAGTGGTGGTGGTTGTGGCAATGTTAGTGGTGGTGGTGACAATGTTAGTGGTGGTGGTGGCAATGTTAGTGGGGGTGGTGGTGGTGGTGGCAATGTTAGTGGGGGTGGTGGTGGTGGCAATGTTAGTGGGGGTGGTGGCAATTTTAGTGGTGGTGGTTGTCATGATGATTATGGTGGTGGTGGCAATGTTAGTGGCGGTGGTGGTGGCGGTGGCAATATTAGTGGCGGTGGTGGTGGTGGCGGTGGCAATGTTAGTGGTGGTGGTTGCGGCAATGTTAGTGGCGGTGGTGGTGGTGGCGGTGGCAATGTTAGTGGTGGTGGTGGTTGTGGCAATGTTAGTGGCGGGGGTGGTGGTTGTGGCAATGTTAGTGGCGGTGGTGGTGGCAATGTCAGTGGTGGTGGTGGTAATGGTATTCATGGCGGTGGTGGTAGCAATGACGAATGATGGTGGTGGTGTCAATGTACTAGTGGTGGTGGTGGTTGTCATGATGATTATGGTGGTGGTGGCAATGTTAGTGGTGGTGGTTGTCATGATGATTATGGTGGTGGTGGCAATGTTAGTGGTGGTGGTTGTGGCAATGTTAGTGGTGGTGGTGGCGGTGGTGGTGGCAATGTTAGTAGGGGTGGTGGTGGCGGTGGTGGTGGCAATGTTAGTGGGGGTGGTGGTGGTGACAATGTTAGTGGTGGTGGTGGCAATGTTAGTGGTGGTGGTTGTGGCAATGTTAGTGGTGGTGGTTGTGGCAATGTTAGTGGTGGTGGTGGTGACAATGTTAGTGGTGGTGGTAGCAATGTTAGTGGGGGTGGTGGTGGCAATGTTAGTGGGGGTGGTGGTGGTGGCAATGTTAGTGGGGGTGGTGGCAATGTTAGTGGGGGTGGTGGCAATTTTAGTGGTGGTGGTTGTCATGATGATTATGGTGGTGGTGGCAATGTTATTGGTGGTGGTTGTCATGATGATTATGGTGGTGGTGGCAACAAAGGTAATGTCAATGTCAGTGGTGGCGTTATGTGGCAGCATAAAAAATGGTAGTGGTGGTGGTGATGGGGGTGGGTCAGGTGACAGGTACGGTTTAACAGACGGAATCATTGACAACGACAAAGATCCCCCGTATAGCCTTAACAGACTGTCGGGGCAAGTGCTGTTAGCGAGCAGCACCTATTAATGAACGACACACACACAGCAAAACAAAACACCGTGACTTACAGCCACTTGTCAATCCACTCCCTTTCCGTGACATCGGGGGCTATTTGACCATACTTCACCGTACTGGTCAGTGCGAGTTGATAAAGGTTCTGGGAGCGGGGCGGGGGGGTCAGGGGTCGGAGGTCGAAGCAGTTCAGTTGCCCTCCTCCACCGATGGGTCGAGCCGGTAGTGGTTAACCGGTGAATTGGTTAACCGGTGAATTGGTTAACCGGCAAAGTGGTTAACCGGTGAATTGGTTAACCGGTGAATTGGTTAACCGGTTAATTGGTTAACCGGCGAATTGGTTAACCGGCGAATTGGTTAACCGGTGAAGTGGTTAACTGGCGAATTGGTTAACCGGTGAATTGGTTAACCGGTGAAGTGGTTAACCGGTGAATTGGTTAACCGGCGAATTGGTTAACCGGTGAAGTGGTTAACCGGCGAATTGGTTAACCAGTGAATTGGTTAACTGGTGAATTGGTTAACCGGTGAAGTGGTTAACCGGTGAATTGGTTAACCGGTGAAGTGGCTAACCGGTGAATTGGGTAACCGGCGAATTGGTTAACCGGTGAAGTGGCTAACCGGTGAATTGGTTAACCGGTGAATTGGTTAACCGGTGGATTGGTTAACAGGCGAATTAGTTAACCACCACCCTCGTGAGTAGGTCGCTATACACTACAACATACACTAGACTATACACTACACTATACACTACACCATACACTACACTACACTCTACACCATACACTACACGATACACTACACTATACACTACACCATACACTACACCATACACTACACTACACTCTACACCATACACTACACTATACACTACACCATACACTACACCATACACTACACTACACTCTACAAGTAACTAATTGGCGTTTTGTTAACGTAACAAATCCCTTCCCAAGTGGCTGTGTCGGGTGGTGGAGGGTTACGACGCAGCATTTATACCTACGCGATCTAACCCACCAAAACCTTGATTATGAAACACGGATGGATCACTCGGCAGGGGGGCGGGGGGCGGGGGGGGTGCAAACTCACCCGGCTCAACAATCCTCCTGTCGGCTGCGGCGTGAAACACACAAGGAAACAGAAATAACGCAAAGCACGGGGAACGAACGCCTGCGGGTCTCTGTGGGTCTCTGTGGGGTTTTGTGGGTCTCTGTGGGGTTTTGTGGGGTTCTGTGGGTGTCTGTAGGTTTCTGTGGGTCTCTGTGGGGTCTCTGTGGGTCTCTGTGGGTCTCTGTGGGGTTTTGTGGGTCTATGTGGGGTTTTGTGGGTTTCTGTGGGTCTCTGTGGGATTTCATGGGTTTCTGTGGGTCTCTGTGTGTTTCTGTGGGGTTTTGTGGGTTTCTGTGGGTCTCTGTGGGGTTTTGTGTGTTTCTGTGGGGTTTTGTGGGTCTCTGTGGGTCTCTGTGGGGTTTTGTGTGTTTCTGTGGGTCTCTGTGGGGTTTTGTGAGGTTCTGTGGATCTCTGTGGGTCTCTGTGGATCTCTGTGGGTCTCTGTGGGTCTCTGTGGGTCTCTGTGGGTCTCTGTGGGTCTCTGTGGGGTTTCTGTGGATCTATGTGGGTCTCTGTGGGGTTTTGTGGGGATTTGTGGGTCTCTGTGGGTGTCTGTGGGGTTTTGTGGGGTTTCTGTGGGTGTCTGTGGGTCTCCATGGTTCACTTCCGATATTCGGAAGCCACTTGGAGCTGTGCACTTTTAAATCACCGTCTAGGCTGACAAAGTCACTTCTCTAGAACTGCGTTGAGTGTTTGGTTTGATGTCCTTCCCCCCCCACCCCCGGCACATCAACGTACGCACTTATGTAAGTCACCATGGACGCGTAACGAAGACGCGCACTTTCGATTTAAAGCTTTCGTGACTGCAGGGATTCATCTTCTTGGTTCTTTCGGTAAAGTCACGTAGAATGGATATAATAAAATAATAATAAAAACATAATAAAATACAATTCTCACGACGTTTCGGCCACAACGCAAGCAGCCGTCCTCAGGTGGAGAACAGGTCTGTCGAGAAGACAGACTGAATGACACACCCCAGGCTTGGAGCGTCTATTTAAGCTTAAGAACATTTGTTATTCATTATTTAAACTTAAATAGTCGCTCCAAGCCTGGGGTGTGTCATTCAGACTCTGCCTTCTCGACAGACCTGTTCTCCACCCGAGGACGGCTGCTTGCGTTGTGGCCGAAACGTCGTGAGAATTATTTAACTGTGTTTTATTTTTATTATTTTCTTATTTCCATTCTACGTGACTTTACCGAAAGAACCAAGAAGAAGATGCGCACTGCGCAACGCCTGTCGCGTCGCAGGACACGCAAAAAAGCAAGTCTAGCAGATCGCTGGGCCCTTCCTGATGTGATAAAAACATATATATACGTAGATAAAAACACGATGAATAACGAATATTCTTTAAATTTTACGGACGGACGGGGGGATCAAGCCTGTTATTTTCACACGTTCAAACAAACATGCTTTTGGCGTTGTTCTCCGGTCTGACACTGGTGGTGAGACTGGACCATAAAGAAGGCTGCTGCTGTGTCTGGTGTAGGCCAATCGGTGTCAAAGACAATGCCCCATGTGTTATTATCAGAGCCCATGTTCTGTTTGCATGTTCACCACAGACACCGTGTGTGTGGTTAATGGAGTACTTGATTCCTTTGTAAAATGTATTTATTTTGGTGTTTGAACATCTTGATACAAACATACTCTTTGGTTCTTTCTTGGTTAAGTCACGTAGGTAGAAAAATAAAGTAATACAAAAAATAATTGTTTTATTTTATTTTTCTACCCACGTCACTTTACCGAAAGAACCAAAGAGTATGGATTCCTGCAGTCACGAAAGCTTCAAATCAAGATATTAATACAACTCCTGTTCTATTTCCAGGAAGCGGTAAAACCCCATTCTTATTTTTCATACTTTGATCCTGGCAAAAAGTCTTTGGTGATAAAAGTCTTTTTTTTTAATTCCCACAGCCAATCAGCCCCACGGCCTTCTGGGAGGCGCGATTCCAGCAGCGTTGACTCGGCACAAGCCTGGAGAGAGCTGGATGGAGTTCAAAAGAACTCGCGACCAAACACTTCCTTGGGGAGAGCCCCAACGCAGAAGTTCCCCACCCTGGGGTTTGATCTCCTGTGAAGCTGCTCACGATCCACCCCTAAAACCCGCATCCGCTGCACAAACCATGGCAGCCAGCGGCAGCAGATGCAGACGATACCTGATTGAGTGCCAGCAAGTTGTGAAACCCCATTCTTATTTTTCATACGTGCCGATGATGATGACGACGACGACGACGACCATCGGGGCGATGACAAAATGCCCTCCCGCTCCCCCCCCCGTCTCATCTCGCTTCTCTCGCCTCTCGCCACGCTGTCCCACCCCATCTCCAGCGGTCCCTCTCTGCGCCTCCCTCGCCACCCTGCTGTGCCCCAGTCGCACTCTGTCGCTCCTGCCCCCATCCCGCTACCCTGCGCCTGGAGCCATCTCTCCCCACCGCAGCGCGCAAGACGACGACCGTCGTCACTGATTTGACGACTCAACTATTTAAACCATTTTTTTACACCAGCCCACAGGGGATTATTGTGTCCGTCCGTTCGTCCGTCGTGCAGGGAGGGGCTGGGTGGGGAGGGGCTGGGTGGGGTGGGGAGGTTGGGGAGGGGATTGGGTGGGGAGGGTGGGAGGGGTAGGGCTGGTCACCCCGTGGTGCCCTTATAAAACTCAACGTTTAACCTACTCACACCGGCTTGTGCCCGCCCTCACAGTCGGGCATATTTGCGGAATACACCACGCCGCCGTTGACCCTGGCCATTGACCGAGCAACTTAACGTTCCTACCAGCTCCCTCCGCAGGAATGTGTTTTGTTGTTCGCCAGGTGATGCCCCACTGGGCTGCTGCTATTTTTTCGGAAGCGACCCTGCTTACCATCGTCACGTGGAATTGTCTAGCGGAGAAAAATCCTCTAAGCGGAGAAAAATCCACGCGACCAACATTGGGGAGAGAGAGAGAGAGAGACGCAAACTCCAAATTTACAGCAGCGGGCGTCAGGGTCAGGATCGATCCCACGACCTCCTGCATTCCAGGCGAGGTAGTTAACATCTCCTAGCCACCGCTCCTCCTTGAAAACAACCCACATCTCCTGCCTAGCCCATCCTGCTGCTGCTACAAGCCACCGTTTAAAAATCTCAAATTCTATTTTGTCATCGCTGAAAAGCGTGGGACAGGCGTCGTGAAGATGGAAACGCATCCTGACGACCAATCTGACGAAGAATTAGGATTTAACACAAACGTCTCTCCCTACACCCCTACACCCACATCACTCACGCCTGTATATATATAACAACCGCCACTCGCCACTAAGTGGCGGTGACGTCACCACGGCGCTTGTGCCAGGCTAGGTGCACGTTGCGGCCACGTGAAGCGTCGAACGCCCGCCGGCAGGAGGTCACGTGGCAGACCCAGCAGTTGCCGTGGGTCGACCGACTGAGATGACTGGCCGATGCACCACCTGTGCCCCCCTACTGTGCCAAAGCGTATATTAGAAACGCACGAACCTTATCACGCACGTAACGACTGACATCCTCCCGTCCGTGAGCGAACAATTTCCATTCGATTTCCATTCATCATAACATCACCCCTGAAATTTCACATATATGCACGCGTTCCAATGCACGTGGCTTTGGGCATTTGAAACCACAATCGGTTTACTTGATGCGTCGTTACTGCCCTAGCGAGCAAAACGATGACGATGAAGCCCGCTACGATGGTTACAATCACGTCAAGGACTCCCTGTCACCCTCGCAGCAACAGCAGCGGCGGCGGCGGCGGCTTTTGGCTAAACCATCGAGCAAAAGGCGGCGGTGGTCACCGCATCGTCGTCGCGCGCCGTCAAGCACGTGCTTCTTCAGCGGCCGTCTGGAACGCGCTCTTCCTCCGTCACGACATCAGGAAGCGATTTTAAATCGTCCGGATTGAAAACCGATTTTATTTTTGAATAAGATGCTTTTCGTCGCTTAAGTTTGCCGTCCTTAACCCCGCGCCTCCGATGAGCCGCGGTCGGCTACGTATGGTGCGAAAGAAGTTCAACGCGTACGTACGTAGGACGACGGTGACTCCCCGGGAGACGAACCTTAAACGTCAACAGCCAAAAAAATAAATCCTGAACTCCCCCCTCCTCCCCACACTTGCCAGGACGTGCACCCCCCCCCCCGACCCCCCCCTCTCCCCCCCCCTTCCCCCCCCCTCCCCCACCCCCGTCGAGGCCTTACCCAGCTCCTCGAGCTCCGCCGTCATAGACTTGGAGCGCATGGAGAGCGCCGTGGTCGGGGCGCGCTTTGGAGGCGTAGGGGCTACGCGGCGGAGCAGCAGCAGCAGCAGCAGCGGGGCCGGACGCGGGCGGCGACGGGGGCGCGTGTGCGCGTGTGTCCGTGCGTGTGTGTGTGTCCGTGTGTGCGTGTCCGTGCGTGTGTGTCCGTGCGTGTGCGTGGTGCGCGCGTGTGTTCATGTGTGTGCGTGTGTCCGTGCGTGCGTGTGTGCCCGTGCGTGTGCGGGGTGCGCACGTGTGTTTGCATGTGCGCGCGTGTGTTCATGTGTGTGCGTGCGTGTGCGTGCGTGTGTTCATGTGCGTGCGTGTGCGCGCGAGCACACGTGCGTGCGTGCATGTGTGTACGTGCGTGTGAGCACACGTGCGTGCGTGCATGTGTGTACGTGCGTGTGAGCACACGTGCGTGCGTGTACGTGCGCGCGAGCACACGTGCGTGCGTGCATGTGTGTACGTGCGTGTGAGCACACGTGCGTGCGTGTGTGTGTGTACGTGCGTATGCGTGTAAGGATTGAAAGGCGGTGGGGTGAGAAGCGAAGCATGGATCACGTTTGTTGTCGGGAGGAGGAGGAAGGAGGAGGGAGGGGGGGGAGGTGGAGACGGAGGTGGTGGTGGTGGTGATCGAGCGGAGGCGATGTGCGATGTGCGATGGGAGAGCGAGAGAGACGTTGCGGCCAGGAGACGGGAAAGCGGCGTGGAGACGGAGGTGGTGGTGGCGGTGGTGGTGGTGGAGACGGAGGTGGTGGTGGCGGTGGTGGTGGTGGTGGAGACGGAGGTGGTGGTGGCGGTGGTGGTGGTGATCGAGCGGAGGCGATGTGCGAGGTCGGAACGGGAAGACAAGGAGACAAACAGACAGACAGATGCAGAGAGACAGACAGATGCACGGCGTTAGCTTCTGGGAGGGGGGGGGGGTAGTCCAGAACAGATGAAGCAAACACAGCACGCTCTAGATTTGAAGCTTTCGTGACTGCAAGGATTCATACATACAAGTTTTTTTTTTTTCTTCTGGCTACCATCAAAGGTTTGTACACGAAGCCATCCAGATATACGAACACAGACATAACTTTCAACCGTGATGATGGGTACAAACTGAGTAATCATTGGAAAGATGTTATTAACCATGTAAAAAAAGATTTAACTACACATTTGTGCCATCTTATTTGACAGGTACTATTCTAATTGACCGAGTGTTGACATCCACCACCGTTTAACAGTACTGATTTCGATAATAGTTTTTTTACCCTTCTATCTGGCAACAAAACTGACACCTTTTTTATTTTTACAAGGAGTCATGTTTGCATAGACCACAATACCTGCAGTCATAACGCAAACAAAAAACATAACTCTGATAATGTATGCACTGTCCTTGAAGTTGATTGGTCCACACCCGAGACAGCTTTCCTTAGAGCCTAGTCTCACATGGTGTTGGACCAGATGACGCCAAAAGGCGCACAACTCAAGGACAATGCACCATCAGAGTATGAGAGCTCGGGGTAAGAAAAAAAAGGTGTCAGTTTTGTTGCCATATAGAAGGGTAAAAAAATCAATTATCATATTTTTTTACTGGCAAATGAGGTTCCAATGGAGTACAGCTTCCTTTTATGTTGATCATCAGCTAACACCGGCCACAACCCCGAGTCGATGTGCACCTATTGTTCTCTTTTAGCCCCGCCCACCCCCCCAACACGTTCCATTCATTGGCTACCACATTCAGATAAGCTCCTCCCCCTCCCTCCCCCCTCAACTTGTATTTAAGAGCTTGTCTCTTGGAACTTTGCCTCACTTGATGCAGTAAATTTTTGCTGTGACGGTCCCACCTGATGACGGAGACTTGCGTTGCCTCCGAAACGTCGTGATTTATTATTTAATTTCTATTATTTTTAATATTTATTTTTATTTTTACCTACGTGACTTTACCGAAACAACCTAAGAGTATAAACACAGCACACACATTTTCGCTCAGCGCTCATCACCACAGCGACAGGCAACATCGACGTCACGCACTCCCCCGTTGTCGCACAAAATAAACCCGCGGCAAAGGCACAGATCCCCCGTGTAGCATTAACAGACTGTCGGGGCAAGTGCTGTTAGCGAGCCGCATTCACTCACTCACACTCCGGTGGTGAGATGCTGACTACCTCGCCTGGTACGCAGGAGGTCGTGGGTTCGATCCCGACCCTGACGCCTGCTGCTGTGTGTTTGGAGTTTGCGTGTCTCTCTCTCACATCGTCATCACGGTTGCTAGGAGATGTTAACTGCCTCGCCTGGTACGCAGGAGGTTGTGGGTTCGATCCCGACCCTGACGCCTGCTGCTGTAGATTTAGAGTTTGCATCTCTCATCATTATCACGGTGGCTATGAGATGTTAACTACCTCGCCTGGTACACAGGAGGTCGTGGGTTCGATCCCGACCCTGACGCCTGCTGCTGTGTATTTGGAGTTTGCGTCTCTCTCTCCCCGTGGTCGCGTGGATTCGTTTTTTCTCCGGGTCCTCCGTTTATTTCCCTCCACATTTAGAAACATGGCGTTGAGATTATTTGGTGCAATAAATGACCAAATGACGGGCCCACTTTGTTGAGCGGCTATCATTTGTGGTGACCAGGTCGCTTCTGAAAAAACAAGTTAATAACCTCAGTGGGCCTTTTCCTGGTAGCATGGGATGGTTTAGTTCTATGGGCATGTGTCTGGGTGATTTGTTTACCCGTTTTGTAATTTGAACAACTGTCACGTTTTTGTACCGATTGTTTGTTGCTGTAACGAAACAGGTGGACTTCTCCGCAAGTCTGGCTGTCGCCTGATGAAGCTGGTTGTAATCACTGGCGAAACGTCGTACTCCGATTGTAAATGTTGTGGCTTGGCTCTCCAACACACAACCGGTGGTGCTGTACTAGTATACTACACTATACACTACACTCTACACTACATTATACACTACACTTTACACTACATTATACACTACACTATACACTAGTGCTGTATTAGTGCTCTACTAGTATACTACACTATACACTACACTATACACTACACTATACACTACAATACATTACACTATACACTACTATACTCTATACACTACACTGTACACTACACTATACACTACTATACACTACTATACACTACACTATACACTACACTATACACTACACTATACACTACACTATACACTACAATACATTACACTATACACTACTATACACTACACTACACACTACACTATATACTAGTGCTGTACTAGTAACGAATTGGCATGTTCTGTTTACGTGACAACCCTCACTAGTTGGCTGTGTCGGGTGGTGGCGGGTTTAACGACACATTTATATATTTACGCGATCTAACCCAAAACACCTCTATTATGGATGATATTCGTCGCGAAAGCCTCCTAAGTGTTAAACTGATTCTTACTCCGTCCCCCCCCTCACTGGACACCCGTGAGAGAAAGAGCTTCGTAGCTTTTCGGATTCCTCCTGCGACATAAATAAAGATTCTGATTCTGGTGGCATTGGCCAATTCGTTCCGAATCGTAGAGATGATTATTTAGATGATTGGTCCACACCCGAGACAGCTTTCCTTAGAGCCTAGTCTCACATGGTGTTGGACCAGATGACGCCAAAAGGTGCACAACTCAAAGACAATGCACCATCAGAGTATGAGAGCTCGGGGTAAAGCATTTACATCATTGGTACCTCATTTGGCAGTAAAAAATATGATAATTGTTTTTTTACCCTTTTATCTGGCAACAAAACTGACACCTTTTTTTACGAGGAGTCATGTTTGCATAGACCACAATACCTGCAGTCATAATGCAAACAAAAAACACACCTCTGATAATGTACGCACTGGCAAATGAGGTTCCAATGGTGTGAGAGAAGATCATTTAGATGATCATAAATAAACACAAAATAAAAAGAGCCTGTACACCACGGACGTGCCACGTAACAGTTACGCACAACAATTATACTAAATATACTAATCACAATTATGTTTGAAAATTGCTCGTAGGATCAGGAGACTTACTTTACGATCAGGATCTGAGTTAGATGCCGGGGAGTGCCGCGGGGAGAGGGGGGGCCCTTGCGTTTCTTGGGGTGCTTATTCCTTTTTTAAATCCTTTATATTAAGTTCGCTTGCGTGCTTGCTTGCTTAGGACCGTGCAAATCTTTCGGTCGTTTTTTAACCCACTTCCCGTGATCCAATCGAGCTGACATTTTGCACACAGACTCGTTGTGCGTGACAATGCATTTTCGTGAAAAAATGTTTCCAAAATTTTACACGGTTTTGGGGAAAATAAATAAATATTTAATTCCCAATTGCTTAATGCTGCCAGACAATCATCTGACCCATAGGCGGCAGCCATCTCAAGCCACAGGACGAGAGGACTCTAGCCGCCCCGATGCCACGCATATAAAGGATTTTTTTTCTTTACCGAGTCTGCCCGTGCCTTCTCTGTGCGCCAGTTGGTTTGGCTTTTCGGCGTCCGACTGCTACACAGCAAGGACGTCTCAAGAGCCCGCGGCCCCCACTCACCCACCCACCGACCCCCCCCACCCCGCCGATCCGCACTCACGCTCTGTGCGGCTCGTACTTTCGCAACACGCACGGAGCGGGAAGCGAGGAGTCTTATTCGCCGCATCACGCGAAGAACGATGGAAGCGACGGCGTGTGACTCCGACCCCCCCGCCCCCCCCCCACAGTGGCAGCTGCCCCTGTGCGGTGTGCCCAGCGCACCAGGGGACTCTGCGATTTTGAACGAATTGGCCAATGCCACCAGAATCAGAATCTTTACTTATACCGCAGGAGGAATCCGAAAAGCTACGAAGCTCTTTCTCTCACGGGTGTCCAGTGAGGGGGGGGGGGCGGAGTAAGAATCAGTTTAACACGTAGGAGGCTTTCGCGACCAATATCATCCATAATAGAGGTGTTTTGGGTTAGATCGCGTAAATATATAAATGTGTCGTTAAAACCCGCCACCACCCGACACAGCCAACTAGTGAGGGTTGTCACGTAAACAGAACGTGGCGAGAAACGAGTCCCAAAATTTCGAGCCTTCTAGTGAGGGCCCCCCCCCTACCCCACACACACCGTGAGGGCCCCCCCCGCCCCAGCCCGCACCCCCTCCCCCCCCGGTGTTGGCCGTACCTTTCCTGCGGGCGGCCTCGGCGTTCTCGGGCCTCCGGTTCACCGTCACCACCTTGAGCGCCAGGCTGTTGCCTCCGTGCCGGATCATCTGCACCACGTGGCGGTGGCCGGCCTTCACCACGTTCTCCCCGTTCACCTGGCACGCACGCGGCAGGGTGGCAGGGTGGCAGGGTGGCAGGGTGGCACGCGGTGAGGAGGGTGGCACGCACGCGGCAGGGTGGCAGGGTGGCAGGGTGGCACGCGGTGAGGAGGGTGGCACGCACGCGGCAGGGTGGCAGGGTGGCAGGGTGGCACGCAGGTGAGGAGGGTGGCACGCACGCGGCAGGGTGGCAGGGTGGCAGGGTGGCACGCGGTGAGGAGGGTGGCACGCACGCGGCAGGGTGGCAGGGTGGCAGGGTGGCACGCGGTGAGGAGGGTGGCACGCACGCGGCAGGGTGGCAGGGTGGCACGCGGTGAGGAGGGTGGCACGCACGCGGCAGGGCGGCAGGGTGGCACGCGGTGAGGAGGGTGGCACGCACGCGGCAGGGTGGCAGGGTGGCAGGGTGGCACGCGGTGAGGAGGGTGGCACGCACGCGGCAGGGTGGCAGGGTGGCAGGGTGGCACGCGGTGAGGAGGGTGGCACGCACGCGGCAGGGTGGCAGGGTGGCAGGGTGGCACGCGGTGAGGAGGGTGGCACGCACGCGGCAGGGTGGCAGGGTGGCAGGGTGGCACGCGGTGAGGAGGGTGGCACGCACGCGGCAGGGTGGCAGGGTGGCACGCGGTGAGGAGGGTGGCACGCACGCGGCAGGGTGGCAGGGTGGCAGGGTGGCACGCAGTGAGGAGGGTGGCACGCACGCGGCAGGGTGGCAGGGTGGCAGGGTGGCACGCGGTGAGGAGGGTGGCACGCACGCGGCAGGGTGGCAGGGTGGCAGGGTGGCACGCGGTGAGGAGGGTGGCACGCACGCGGCAGGGTGGCAGGGTGGCAGGGTGGCACGCGGTGAGGAGGGTGGCACGCACGCGGCAGGGTGGCAGGGTGGCACGCGGTGAGGAGGGTGGCACGCACGCGGCAGGGCGGCAGGGTGGCAGAGTGGCAGGGTGGCACGCAGGTGAGGAGGGTGGCACGCACGCGGCAGGGTGGCAGGGTGGCAGGGTGGCAGGGTGGCACGCGGTGAGGAGGGTGGCACGCACGCGGCAGGGTGGCAGGGTGGCAGGGTGGCAGGGTGGCACGCGGTGAGGAGGGTGGCACGCACGCGGCAGGGTGGCAGGGTGGCAGAGTGGCAGGGTGGCACGCAGGTGAGGAGGGTGGCACGCACGCGGCAGGGTGGCAGGGTGGCAGGGTGGCAGGGTGGCACGCGGTGAGGAGGGTGGCACGCATGCGGCAGGGTGGCAGGGTGGCAGGGTGGCAGGGTGGCAGGGTGGCACGCAGGTGAGGAGGGCGGCACGCAGGTGAGGAGGGCGGTTACGGATTGGGGGGGCAGGGTGACTCTATTACATAGAAGAAAGAAGACAAAGATCCACCCCCCCCGCCCGCCCACATAGCCGGCAACAGACCGCTGCTGGGGCAAGCGCTCTGAGAGTAGCCGGCAGCGATGAAGGCCGTCGGCAACGGCGTTGGCCGTGAGCGGGAATCCAACTCGGGTCGCCGGGTTCGTAAGCACGGCGGCGCTGACTGCTGCGCCACCGCTCCCCGCATACACACACACGCTCGCACTCACGCAAACACGCACGCATGCATACACGCGCACACACACGCACGCACGCACGCACACACGCACGCTCGCACACACGCACACAAACACACACGCACACACGCACGCACAAACTCAAAAGCTCCCCAGCTCGCCTTGATAACCACTGGGATGGGGGTATTGTGTTTAGTTCGTTGTCCTTCCCCCGCACCTCCGATTAGCGCGGTCGGCTACGTACGGTGCGAAAGAAGTTCGACGTACTGTTAGCGAGCACCCATTACGGCCAACGTGCCACGCAAGCCGGAGATTTGTGCCCCCCTCACCCGCCACCGTCGGCCACGAACCACCGAGGCAATAAACAACCCCGCGCAATTGCGCCGCCGATTTGCGCTTCTGCGCTAAATTAATTACCCAACCAATGGCTCGTGACCGCCGGGAGGCACGGAGCTCATCGGAGGGCACGCTCGTTAGCGCGACGGTAATTGCCGCCGTGGTGCGAGCAGCCCGCCCCCCCCCATACACGCGAGATAAAAAATGCAACGGGAGTCGGCGTCGGATCAAGCGTAAGAGATGATTTGATTACGTTTTATTTTTATTATTTTATTACTTCCCTTCTACGTGACTTTACCGAAAGAACCAACAAGAAGCGTAAGAGAGTCGACAAAGATGACCCTCCGCCACCCCCCCCCCCCTCGTCACCGCGTAGCCTGCGACGGAGCGTCGGGCAAGTGCTGCCCTGGGTCGCAGCGCCGATGAAGGCTACCGGCACCGCAGCGCAGGGTGGGGGGTGGGGTGGCCAGCGCCACGCCCGGCCGCCTTTGTCTCCCCTTAACTAACCCACCCGCCGCACCAGGTGGTTCATTTGAGGCCGAGTCGACCTAGGGGAGGCCCGGGGAACGGATCCGGGTCGGCATTTGTCACCGGTGCTGGTGGCCGTGAGCGTGGGAATCGAACTCGGGTGGATGGGTTGGGAGCGCGCTAACCGCTGCACCACCACTCCCCACAGCACACAAAGACAAAGATCCCCCGTGTAACCTGCAACAGAGTGTCGGGGCAAGTGCTGTTAGCGCTGCACCACTGCACACACACAAAGACAAAGATCTCCCGTGTAGCCTGCAACAGAGTGTCGGGGCAAGTGCTGTTAGCGCAGCACCACAGCACACACACAAAGACAAAGATCCCCCGTGTAGCCTGCATCAGTGTCGGGGCAAGTGCTGTTAGCGCTGCACCACTGCACACACACAAAGACAAAGATCTCCCGTGTAGCCTGCATCAGTGTCGGGGCAAGTGCTGTTAGCGCTGCACCACAGCACACACACAAAGACAAAGATCTCCCGTGTAGCCTGCATCAGTGTCGGGGCAAGTGCTGTTAGCGCTGCACCACTGCACACACACAAAGACAAAGATCTCCCGGATAGCCTGCAACAGAGTGTCGGGGCAAGTGCTGTTAGCGCTGCACCACTGCACACACACAAAGACAAAGATCTCCCGTGTAGCCTGCAACAGAGTGTCGGGGCAAGTGCTGTTAGCGCTGCACCACTGCACACACACAAAGACAAAGATCTCCCGTGTAGCCTGCAACAGACTGTCTGGACAAAGCAGCGCCTATGAGAGCCGGCACGGCGCACGAGGGGGGTGGGGTGGGGGAGGGTGGCCAGCGCCACGCACGCCTGGCCGCACTTTTGTCTCCCCGGTGACTCCTGCCCCAACTCCTCCCTCCCCGCCGCTAGCGTCGCTCGGGACGGCCTACTACGGCCTACTACGGCGGCCTAAGACGACTCCACCGGCTGGGGCCGCGTGTCTCGGCCCACGACGATGACGGCGGATGACTCGACTAGGCTCTAAGGAAAGCTGTCTCGACTGCAAGGGCAGTGCATACATTATCAGATTTCGATTTAAAGCTTTCATCACTGCAGGGATTCATCTTCTTGGTTCTTTCGGTAAAGTCACGTAGAAGGGAAATAATGAAATAAAAATAATAAAACATCATTATTTTATAAAGTTTTATTTTTATTATTTTATTTTTTCCCTTCTACGTGACTTTACCGAAAGAACCAAGATACATTATCAGAGTTATGTTTTTTGTTTGCATTACGACTGCAGGTATTGTGGTCTATGCAAAACATGACTACCTTGTAAAAAAAGGTGTCAGTTTTGTTGCCAGATAAAAGGGTAAAAAAACAATTATCATCCCAAACAAACTCATAATGCACGGGCATTTCCCATAAATATGCTAAATTCCTCTTGATATGCAAATTATTTTGTCAAGGCGCACTTCTTCCCCCTCCTACCCAGCTTAAATAGACGCTCCAAGCTTGCTGGTGTTTCATTCTTCACCTGAGGACGGCTGCTTGCGTTGTGGCCGAAACGTCGTGAGAATTATTTTATTATGTTTTATTGTTATTATTTTATTACTTCCCTTCTACGTGACTTTACCGAAAGAACCAAGATATCATATTTTTCTACTGGCAAATGAGGTTCCAATGGCGACGGACGACACCACCACCAGCGACGGCCGTGCACATCTCTCTCTCCTCTCCGCGTCGTCTCTCACCTCTCTCTCCTCTCTCTCCTCTCTCTCGTCTCTCTCGTCTCTCACCTCAAGCAGGAAGTCGCCCATCTTGAGTCCGGCGCGGAAGGCGACGCCGTCCTCATCCACCGACTCGAGGTACTGCAGCGCCGGGAAGGCGACGCTTGGCGTGAAGTCCTCGATGGGCACGTCCGCTGCTCCAGGAGGGGGAATGCGTCAAATTAAACCGCCGCTCAAGGAGGAGCTGAGCGAGAGGCGAGCCGGGTTTTCGGAGGCGGCCACTTAGGCTGTACAACCGTTTACTTTTGCCGTAGTTGCCCATTTTCAGGTGGAAAAAAAGCTTTTTTTGTCCATTTTCAGGTGGAAAAAAGGTTTTTTTGTCCATTTTCAGGTGGGGAAAAAAACTTTTTTGTCCATTTTCAGGTGGAAAAAAAGCTTTTTTGTCCATTTTCAGGTGGAAAAAAAAGCTTTTTTTGTCCATTTTCAGGTGGAAAAAAAGCTTTTTTTGTCCATTTTCAGGTGGAAAAAAAAGCTTTTTTTGTCCATTTTCAGGTGGAAAAAAAGCTTTTTTTGTCCATTTTCAGGTGGAAAAAAAAGCTTTTTTTGTCCATTTTCAGGTGGAAAAAAAGCTTTTTTTGCCCATTTTCAGGTGGAAAAAAAGCTTTTTTTGTCCATTTTCAGGTGGAAAAAAGGTTTTTTTGTCCATTTTCAGGTGGGGAAAAAAACTTTTTTGTCCATTTTCAGGTGGAAAAAAAGCTTTTTTGTCCATTTTCAGGTGGAAAAAAAAGCTTTTTTTGTCCATTTTCAGGTGGAAAAAAAGCTTTTTTTGTCCATTTTCAGGTGGAAAAAAAAGCTTTTTTTGTCCATTTTCAGGTGGAAAAAAAGCTTTTTTTGTCCATTTTCAGGTGGAAAAAAAAGCTTTTTTTGTCCATTTTCAGGTGGAAAAAAAGCTTTTTTTGTCCATTTTCAGGTGGAAAAAAAAGCTTTTTTTGTCCATTTTCAGGTGGAAAAAAAGCTTTTTTGTCCATTTTCAGGTGGAAAAAAAAGCTTTTTTTGTCCATTTTCAGGTGGAAAAAAAGCTTTTTTGGTCCATTTTCAGGTGGAAAAAAGCTTTTTTTGTTCATTTTCAGGTGGGAAAAAAGCTTTTTTTGTCCATTTTCAGGTGGGAAAAAAGATTTTTTTGTCCATTTTCAGGTGGAAAAAAAGCTTGTTTTCACCTGAAGAAGGACGTTTGTGTTGCGCCCGAAACATCGTGATTTATTTTATTTTCTACCTACGTGACTTTACCGAAAGAACCAAAGAGTATGGATTCCTGCAGTCACGAAAGCTTCAAATCAAGATTGCCGTAGTTGTTTAACGCGTAGTCGGAGGCTTTCGCGAACAATATCCATCCATAAGAGGTTTTTTTCTTGGGTTAGAACGCGTAAATATATAAACGTGTCGTTAAATCCGCCACCACCCGACACAGCCAACTAGTAAAGGTTGTCACGTAAACAGGACGTGCCGATTCGTTACTGGTACAGCACTAGTGTATAGTGTAGTGTATAGTGTAGTGTATAGTGTAGTGTATAGTGTAGTGTATAGTGTAGTGTATAGTGTAGTGTATAGTGTAGTGTATAGTGTAGTGTATAGTGTAGTATACTAGTACAGCACGACGGTTGTGTGTTGGAGAGCAAATCTACAACAATCTGAGTACGACGTTTCGCCAGTAATTACAACCGGCATCATCAGGCGACGATGGGGACGATGGGCGACGTCATAGACGAGACGATGGGGACGACGGTGATGATGGCGATGATGGGAACGATGGCGACGATGGTGACGACGGCGATGATGGCGATGATGGGAACGATGGTGATGATGGCGATGATGGTGACGATGGCGACGATGGTGACGATGGCGATGATGGTGATGAAGGCGACGATGGTGACGATGGTGACGATGGTGACGATGGCAACGATGGTGATGATGGCGATGATGGGGACGATGGCGATGATAGCGATGATGGTGACGATGGCGACGATAGTGACGATGGTGATGATGGTGATGATGGCGATGTTGGTGACGATGACGATGATAGTGATGATTGTGACAATGGTGATGATGATAGCGATGATGGTGACAATGCTGATGATGGTGACGATGGTGATAATGGTGACGATGGTGATGATGGCGACGATGGTGATGATGGTGACGATGGCGATGATGGTGACGATTGTGACAATGGCGACGATGGTGATGATGGCGACGATTGTGACGATGGTGACGATGGTGACGATGATAGTGACAATGGGGTGTCTACCTTTCGCGCCACGCAACACGAATCCGAAGCCGTCGCTGTCGCGCTTCTGCAGCACCACAGTGCGCTCTTCAATCACGAACTCGCTGCGCCGACAACGGGGAGGAGGAGGAGGAAGATTTTACAATCGCCCCCCCATTGCCCCCCCACCCGCACCTCACAATCCCCCCCTGACCCCCACCCCCCCAGCGCGTGCGTTGAGTCCGTGCCACGCGCCACCGACGCGCGGATCTTCGGCTTCGGCCTCAAAACGCCGTCAGCGTCCCCACTCCCTGGGGCCGCAAGCAGTGCGTGGGGGGGGGGTAAAAAAATAAATAAAAAAATAAAAAAACCTCACTCGGACGGCGGGGAAAGCTCGTGCAGCCGCGTTCGCTCGACACGACGTCCGACGTTTCGCTTCCGCGAGCTACAGGCTCCCCCCCTCCCGCACCGTGGTCTCAAACACTGACAAAGAACCCCCCGCAACAGCCGCCGACGGACTGTCGGGGGGAGGCAAGTGCTGTTGGCGAGCAGCGTCCTATGAAGGCCGGCACGGCGCACGAGGTGGTGGGGGGTGGGGGGGGGTGTGGGTGGCCAGCACCACGCCCGACCGCCTTTGTCTCCCCCAGCGCCGTTGGTTTAACACATCGCACCAGGCACTCGTTTAAGGCCGAGTCGACCTAGGGGAGGCGGCGCACGATCGAATCCGGGACGTGAGCAGGAATCGAACTCGGGCCGGCGGGTTCGTAGCGCCGCGCGCCAACCCATCACGCTGCCCGCTACCCGCACGCACGCACACAAAGATCCCCCGTGTAGCCTTAACAGACTGTATGGGCAAGTGCTGTTAGCGAGCAGCACCTATGAAGGCCCGAACGGTACACGAACGAGGGGGTGGGTGGCCAGCACCACGCCCGACCGCCTTTGTCTCCCCAGTGGCGATGTTTACGCACCGCACCAGGTACTCATTTAAGGCTGAGTCGACCTAGGGGAGGCCCAGCACCGGTTCAGATAATCGTCACTGGTGTTGGCCGTGAGCGGGAATCGAACCCGGGTCGCCAGGTTCATAGCGCAGCGCGCTAACCGCTACACCACCGCTCCCCATACGCACACACACATACATACACGCGCGCGTATGCGCTCACACGGACGAACTTGCGCGCCAACGTGCGGATCACTCGCCTGGCGAACACAGACTCACCTGGAGGAGCTGACGCTGTTGTAGGAGCTGACCGTGTAGTGCCTGAAGAGTCTCTTAGACCTGTCCTCCCTTGTTTCTGCAAGGAGGCGAAACACAAACACGCTGGCACCTGCCACACGAACGTGGAATGTCCGCTTCGTAACAAGCGGGGGGGGGACGGGGGGACTTTAAAAGGACGTGGCGAAGGGCCCGCTGCCTGAAAAATCAACGATTACGTCTCTACTCTTAGGTTTTTTCGGTAAAGTCACGTAGGTAAAAATTTAAATTAATAAAAGTAATATAAAAATCACGACGTTTCGGAGGCAACACAAGCTTCCGTCTTCAGGTGGAACCGTCACAGCACGATTGCTGTATCAAGTAAGAGTCTTACTTGCTGTATCAAGTAAGAGTCTTACTTGATACAGAAATCGTGCTGTGACAGTTCCACCTGAAGACGGAAGCTTGTGTTGCCTCCGAAACGTCGTGATTTTTATTTTATTTTACTTTTATTAATTTTATTTTTTACCTACGTGACTTTACCGAAAAAGCCTAAGAGTATGAATCCTTGCAGTCACGGAAGCTTCACATCTAGAATTACGTCTCTCTCTCTCGACGGGCTCAAGCCTCCAGTAAAACACGTGACTCCCGTGTGGCCACGCCCACTCTGAACCCCTCCGCCCCTCTCCCCTCTGCCACCGCCCACTCTGAAAACAGACTCCTCCTGCCACCTCCCCACTCCTCCTCCTCCTCCTCCCTCCCTCCGTTCTCCTCCCCACTCCTCCTCCTCCCACCTCCTCCCTCGTCCTCCAACCTCCCATCTCCTCCTCCCTCCCTCCCAACTCCTCCCACCTCCTCCCTCCTCTCCACTCCTCCCCACTCCTTCTCCCTCCTCCATCCATCCTCCTCCCTCCTCCTACATCCTCCCACCCTCCGTCCTCCTCCCACCTCCTCCCTCCCACCTCCTCCCCACTCCTCCTCCCTCCCTCCTACCGGATGGCGACCCGCAGAGTGCCCACCTCCTAACCGCGGCCACAACCACCGCGCTTAGCAGCAGCGTGCACGCGGCCCCCGAAGCGGTCGCTGACCCCGAGAGCCCTCGTTCTTGTGCGTCCGCACGTGCGCGTGAGTGCACGTGTGTGCACGCGCGTGTCTGCGTGAGTGCACATGTGTGCACGCGCGTGTGTCTGCGTGCGTGCACGTGTGTGCGTGTGCGCGTCCTTGTGGCGTGGTTGCCGGCCACCCTCCGGCCTCGTGCGCCGTGCCGGCCTTCGTAGGTGCTGCTACTCCGCTAACAGCACTCGTCCCAACAGTCTGTTACAGGCTACACGTGCGTGTAGCGTGTGCGTGTCTGTGTGCGCGTGAGTGTCTGCGTGCGTGCGCGTGAGTGTCTGTGTGAGTGTGCGTGTGTGTCTGTGTGCGTGTGTCTGTGTGCGTGCATGCGTGTGTTTGTGTGCGTGTGTCTGTGTGTGTCTGTGTGCGTGAGTGTCTGTGTGCGTGCGTGCGTGCGCGTGAGTGCGCGCCCACCTGGGGGGGTTTCCGCCGTCCTCATCTGCACCTCCTGCACGCAGTCGGCCGGGAACCAGCCCGTGCGTCCGTGCACACAGCCCTCCCAGTACCCGGCCTCCCCCACGCTCAGCACTGCGCGCACGAGACGGGTCGGACGTGGACAAATCCTGAGCGCGCGGGGAGAGCGATGCCGGCGACGGGAGCCGCGGCGGTGGCGGGCCTGGCGGTCGCGGGGGTTTCACGGTTCCAACTCCTGTGGCCGCCCCCGGTCAACGCTGCGGTTGGTGCGAATTCACCGTAACGCTGGCAACGCGCCGGACGTGAGAGACGTGGCGACGCCGTTGGCTAGGGTAATCACGGTCCAAAATTTGCCACGCTTTGAAAAGTTACACCGCAAGCTGCTCAAATTGGGATTACGCACAAAGACAAAGATCCCCCCCCCGTAGCAGACTGTAGGGGCAAGTGCTGTTAGCGAGCAGCACCTATGAAGGCCGGAACGGCACACGAGGGGGTGGGTGGCCAGCACCACGCCCGGCCGCCTTTGTCTCCCCAGTGACGATGTTTACACATCGCACCTGGCACTCATTTGATGGGGGGGAGGCCTAGGACCGGTTCAGATAATCGTCACTGGGTGTTGGTGTGTGCGCGAGCGGGAATTGAACTCGGGTCGCCGGGTTCGTGGTGCAGCGCAGTGCTAACCGCTGCGCCACCGCTCCCCCAAATAGGGATCGCGCGCACACACACACACACAGAGGCGGCGGAAATCACCGGCCCGCCCCTTGAGGACCGACGCCCCCAGGGCACTCCTGCAAATGAAAAGCACCGTGGTCTCTGGAGCTCCCATGGCCGGGCCTGCATTGAATTAGCTGCCTCGTAGAGTTATGAGAATCTCGACGATCGCCGTAATCCGCCGTGTGGACGCGGGCGCCACCACGGCACGCGCGCAAAGTCCCCGCTCGTTCGCTGCGGGCGACGGCAGCGGCACGGTTCGGCTTCCGCGGTGGGAAAACGTGGCCCTGGTGTGGCCCTGGTGTGGCCCTGGTGCGGCTTGGTTGTACCAGTGGAAAAATCCCTGTCATCCACCCACCAAACCCCATCCATCCACCAAACCCCACCCACACACCCACCCACCCACCACTCACCCACCCACTCACCCACCACACCCCACCACCCATCCCCACCATGCTCACCCACCCACCACACCCCACCACCCACCCACGCACCCACCATGCTCACCCACCCACCCACCCACCATGCTCACCCACCCACCCACCACACCCCACCACCCACCCACGCACCCACCACGCTCATCCACCCACCACGCTCACCCACCCACCCACACACGTACCCACCATGCTCACCCACCCACCCACCACACCCCACCACCCACCCACGTACCCACCCACCCACCCACCACACCCGCCCTCCCACCGTACCTTGCACCTGCTCCCCGGCGGCGAGTGCGATCTCCCCGTGGGAGTGCGGCTGGTACGACCGCACGGCCACGAAGGTGCGGCCCGGCACGGCGCTGTACAGCCTCCGCTTGGCCGCCGCCGCCGCGGCACTGAGACGGGGAGACGAAGGCACAGACACGGAGAGACGGAGGCACTGAGATGGAGAGACGGAAACACTGAGACGGAGAGACGGAGACACAGACACGGAGAGATGGAGACACTGAGATGGAGAGACGGAGACACTGAGATGGAGAGACGAAAACACTGAGACGGAGAGACGGAGACACACTGAGACGGAGAGACGGAGACACAGACACGGAGAGATGGAGACACTGAGACGGAGAGACGGAGACACAGACACGGAGAGATGGAGACACTGAGATGGAGAGACGGAGACACTGAGATGGAGAGACGGAAACACTGAGACGGAGAGACGGAGACAAAGACACGGAGAGACGGAGACACAGACACGGAGAGATGGAGACACTGAGATGGAGAGACGGAAACACTGAGACGGAGAGACGGAGACACAGACACGGAGAGACGGAGACACTGAGACGGAGAGACGGAGACACTGAGATGGAGAGACGGAAACACTGAGACGGAGAGACGGAGACACAGACACGGAGAGACGGAGGCACTGAGACGGAGAGACGGAGACACTGAGACGGAGAGACGGAGGCACTGAGACGGAGAGACGGAGACACAGACACGGAGAGACCGAGACACTGAGACGGAGAGATGGAGACACAGACACGGAGAGACGGAGGCACAGACACGGAGAGACGGAGGCACAGACACGGAGAGACGGAGGCACTGAGACGAAGAGACGGAGACACTGAGACGAAGAGACGGAGACACTGAGACGGAGAGACGGAGACACTGAGACGGAGAGACGGAGACACAGACACGGAGAGACGGAGGCTCAGACACGGAGACAGAGAAACGGCACTGCGGTGATCCGCACGGATTTTCTCTGCAGAATAAACCGCGAAAGTTTGAACCCTTTATGGCAATAACACGGATCGTGCGTTAAGGTGTTCGAACACCAAACAGAGAAACCTTTTTTTGGTTTAACACGTAGAAGGCTTTCGCGACCAATCATCCATAAGGTGTTTTTTTGGGGGGTTAGATCGCCACGTAAATATATAAATGTGCCGTTAAACCCCGCCACCACCCGACATGGCCAACTAGTAAGGGTTGTCACGTCAACAGAACGTGGCCAATTCGTCACTAGTGCAGCACAAGTGTGTAGTGTAGTGTGTAGTATAGTGTATAGCGTAGTGCTGTACTAGTATACTACACTATACACTACACTATACACTACTATACACGACACTATACACGACACTACTATACACTACACTATACACTATTATAGACTACACTACACTATACACTACACTCCTATAGACTACACTACTATACACTACACTATACACTACACTATACACTATTATAGACTACACTACACTATACACTACACTCCTATAGACTACACTACTATACACTACACTATACACTACACTATACACTACTAAACACTACTATACACTACACTATACACTACACTATACACTACACTATTATACACTACACTATACACTACTATACACTACACTATACACTACACTATACACTACACTATACACTACACTATAATTGTAAATGTTGTAGTGGGGTTTACTCTCCAACACACAACCAGCGTGGTGCTGAACCAGTAACGAATTGGCCACGTTCTGTTGACGGCTTTCGCGACACATTGATATTTACGCGATCCAACCCCCCAAAAAAGAACTCTATTATGGATTGATAGCGCGATTACAACCGTTCCGCTGGTAACTAAAACCTGCAGCAGCACCTTGCAGTTGCATGCGACAATAGGTGGTGGTGGTGACATCACAAACGTAACCTTCACAATCGGAATGTTCATTTCATGTCGGAGGAATCCGATGAGCTACGAAGCTCGTCCAGGAGACGCGCAGCGCGACGGAGCCGTGACACGCAGCTTGATCACGAGTACACGGCACGCTGACGCAGCGTACCGACACGGCCCCCGCTGACCAGAGGTCGCAAACGGGTTTTGATTCCTTACCCGTACCCGGCCGCACCAAGGTCGCAAACGGGTACCCGTACCCGTACCCGGCCGTACCCGTACCCTACCCGTACCCGGGCCGGGTACGGGTAGGGTACGGGTATCGGGTACCTAATTGCGACCTCTGGGATGAAGCCATGTTGCAGGCGCGGGTGGGTTGATTCTAGGAACTTGAATTGTGAGAAGAGACAAGACGTTGGGAAATGAGTGACATACAGTTACTTACCAGTGACTCACGGCATACCCGTACCCGGCCGCACCAGGGTCGCAAAACGGGTACCCGTACCCGTACCCAGCTGGGTACGGGTAGCCGGGTATCGGGTAGGGTACGAGTATCGGGTACCCGGTTGCGACCTCTGCCGCTGACGCAGCGTACCGACACACCAAATGGCACGGCACACGGACAGACTGATGGGCGCACAGCCTACTGGGTATGCAGCGCGACAGGACTCCCCGCTGGCAAGCAGCCGTCATAGATTTTTGGGTCAAGTGCTGTTAGCGAGCACCTATGAAGACCGGCCTGGTGCACGAGTGGGTGGGTGGCCAGCACCACTCCCGGCCGCCTTTGTCTCCCTAGTGGCGATGTTTACTACACACCGCATCAGGTAGTTATTTGAGGCTGAGTCGACCCAGTGGAGGCCGAGGACCGGTTCACATAATCGTCAGCGGTGTTGGCTGTGAGCGGCAATCGCCGGGTTTGTAGCGCAGCGTAGCGCTAACCGCTGCACCGCCGCTCTTCATGCCAAGACTAACACACTCATACAAGGAACACGCACGCACGCGCACACACGAAGACACAAGCACACACGAACACACCACCACACACGAACACACATGAAGACACAAGCACACATGCACACACGCGCACACCCCATGCACACACGAACACACAAGCACACACACGCACACACGAACACACGCGCACACACGCGCACACGCGCACACACACACACACGCACGCACACGCACACACACGAACACACACGCACACACGCGCACACACGCGCACACATGAACACACGCACACACGAACACCAGCACACACGCACACACGAACACCAGCACACACACACACGCGCGCGCGCGCGCGCAGCAGCAGCCTTGCGCTGCCAGCCCGTGGTCCCCGGCGACTCCGCGCCGTGCCACCGCCGCGCGCTAATTTGTCCGCGCGCTAATTTGACGATCGCTGGCGGAGGAGGCAGGAGGGGTGGGGGTGGGGGTGTCGGCTCTGCCGGGAGCCGCTGATCGCCCCCCCTCCCCCCCTCCACCGCGCTCGACGTTCAATTATTTTGTCATTCCCCAACCAGCGAGCCGGCAGAAACGCTGCTGCCGGCGGCAGCGGCCTCGGTTCCGATCTCCCGGCGCGGCGGTCTGAAGCAAGATCCCAGCTGCACCGCCTCGGTCGACGCCATCGGCGCGCAAAGCGGCGGCTGCGGGCGCCGGTTAGCCGCGTCGCCCGGCGCGCGCGGGTTGGTGGGGTCGGGGGGTGAAGTGCGGGCGACTCTTCGCGCGTGGAAGATTAGGCCAAGTACCCTTGAGAAGGGGCCGGGGGGGGGAGGGGCGAGGTGGGGTTTTACGTAACTTCTCCACCCCCCCCCCTCCCCCACCTTCTGCAAGCGGCGGTTCGAGCAAAGCAACTGCGATCTTGACACCCACCGATATTAATAATATTAATAATAAACAACAAGAGAAGGCGTCTCGTAGCGTGACACTGCTGGGGAGAAGTCATAATTTAAAACATCGGTCGCACACCCCACGCCCTCGCAGGCAAGCAGCCACCCGCCCACTCGCCCCCCCCCCTGCTCCCCCCACCCCCCCCCCCCCCAAATCCCTTGCTTCCACACTCCACTAATGAATTCCGCGGGGACCCCCCCGAAGAAACGTGACGGGCGGAAATCTCGAACGCAAAAAACGGTGGAGCCGCATGGAGCGGCCGCTCAACGACTTCGGCCATGACGATGACGACGACGACGACGACAAATGTCCACGTGATGACGAGCCCAGAGCCGTCATTCGTGGCCAGGTCGTGTTTGAAAACGAGCCGCCGTGGCTCACGACGGCCGCACGACCGTCTCCTCCTGGCGCTGGGGGGCGTTTCGCAGGCCATCTCTGCGGCGATCCGCCAACCCTCGCCGCCGCCGCTGCCTCCGACAGCGCTGGATCGTCGCAGGCAGCGGCGCGTGGCCACCGGCAACACCGTCCCCACGTCCGAGCGAGCCTTCTGAGAATCAACGACGCTCTCCGCGCCACCCACCCACCCACTCCGCCCCAACCTCCCCCGGGGCGGACAACTTTGACGAATCGCGAGGACTCCTCGGCCAGGGCCATCGGCCGAGAGGCCCGAGGATTCTTCTTCCGTGCCGTTTGGCGGCAACCCAACCGCGCCGGCGGCCTCGCGAAACAAACCCGTGCCGGCAGCGGCACGTCTGGCCGCGCCCGGCACAGCGCAAACACACCGGGGCGGGTGGGGGGAGGTGGGGGTGGCGGGCGACCGTCGTTCTGAATGATCATTTCTCCCCAGCAGCGTCACGCTTCGAGACGCATTCTCGTCGGATCCTACTGGGCCAAGTATGTCGTCGTTGTTGTTCATTATTAATAGTATTAATATAGGTGGGTGTACAGATAACAGGCAAAGGCGCTGACCCCCCCCCCCCCTCTGCAGTTGCTTTGCTCGAAGGTGGGAGGGGGGGGGGAGAAGCTACAGAGAACCCCACCCTGCCCCTCCCCCCCCGGCCCCTTCTCAAGGCTACTTTGGCCTAATCTTCCACGCGCTGGCCGGCGACGCGGCTAACCGGTGCCCGCCGCCGCTGCTTTGCGCGCCGCTGGCGTTGACCGAGGCGGCGGAGCTGGGATCTTGCTTCAGACCGCCGCGCCGGGAGATCGGAACCGAGGGGGGGGAGGAGGTCACGGCTAACATCGCTGTGGCGCCGCGATAAGTAATCCCGGCTGGTCCTGCGCCGACAAGCACGGTGAAGTATGGTTAAACATATTCTTAGGTTTTTTCGGTAAAGTCACGTAGGCAAAAGATTTATAAAAGTAAAATAAAATAAAAATCACGACGTTTCGGAGGCAACACAAGCCTCCGTTTTCAGGTGGAAACGTCACAGCACGATAGCTGTATCAAGTCTGTGACTTCTTGTCTCGTCTGTTTAAAACTCTAACAGATAGGTGAAATTCCTTATTAATTAGAGTTTTTAACAGATATCGAGACAAGAAGGCTTGTGTTGCCTCCGAAACGTCGTGATTTGTATTTTAATTTTACTTTTATTAATTTAAATTTTTAACCTACGTGACTTTACCGAAAAAACCGAACAACATGAATCATTGCAGTCACGAAAGCTTCAAATCTAGAATTATGGTCAAACAGCCCCCCCCGCCCGCCCCCACGTGACCGACACGGCATGGGCGGGTTTGGATTGCCCTCCTGGCCACCATCCAAGCAGCAGCGAAACGAGGAGGAGACGACGGTTAATTATTTATATGCAGATTTTCTTTCGGGTCCCCGCGATTCTCATCGCCCTGGCACGGCCGCAGCCGTTTCCTTGCACCCTCGCCTCCCACGGACGCCAACGGCGAAGGCTCCGTGAAGCAACAACGAGGGCCAGGGCACCACCCCAAGAATAACAACAAACAATAACGATTGTTGGTGTTGTTGTTGTTGTTGTCAACTTGTAAGGCTACGCCGCCGCCGCCGCCAAGTGCGCGGGATTCGCTCCTCGCTCTCGGAGAGACACACAGAGAGAGAGAGAGGGGGCGATGATGACAACGTCGTTCAGAAATTACACCGAACACTCTCACAGTCTAAACCTCACCACCACGCGAGCATTGATGATGATGACAATGATGATGATGACAATGATAATGGCAATGACGACGACGACGACGATGACAATGATGATGACGACGATGACGACGATGATGATGACAATGACGACGATGATGACGACGATGATGATGACAATGACGACGATGATGACGACGATGATGATGACAATGATAATGACAATGACGATGACGACGACGATGACGACGATTGTCTTGCTATTTCTGGCAACGTTTACCCCAGAATGCACCTGAACCTCACCACCACATTAACATTGATGATGCCGACGATGACGACGATGACGACGACGACGACGACGATGATGACGATGCCGACGATGCCGACGATGCCGACGATGCCGACGATGACGATGACGACGACGGTGATGACGACGATTTTCTTGCCATCGCTGGGCACGTTTGCCCAGCAAAGCTCCGGTGAGAGTCTCAAGGCCACACCGGACGCTTTACACCGACACGGACCGCCGGTGCCAATCTCGGCCAAACGGACACCGCCGGCGACGACAACGCAACGGAGACGGCCACGGTCGATAGTCACCACGTCGGCAAAAAAACGCCGCCGGCGCTCATCGGCGCGCCCACACGCCGCTGACCGCCCCCCCCCCCCCCGCCCGGCTCCCTCCCCGAGACGCTCCGTAACGAGCGCTCGCTTGGCAATCCGTGCGCACGCTCCTCTCTGTAGACGATCGCCACCACCGTGATCACAGCCGCCACCACCACCATCATCATCACCGCCACCGTCGCCACCAACACCACCACCACCACCATAATCACCGCAGCCACCACCACGACACGATATCCCCCCGCCACTAACACCATCACCACCACCACCATCATCAAGACCACCACCACGACGATCGCTCCCCACCACCACCACCATCATCAAGACCACCATCACCGCCACCAGCACCACAATCATCACCACCATCATCATCATCACTATCACCACCACCAGCACCACAATCATCACCACCACCACCACCACCACCATCATCATCACCATCACCACCACCAGCACCACCATCACCACAATCATCACCAACACCATCACCATCATCCCCACCACCGCCACCAACACCATAATCACTACCACACGATCGCCACCACCGTCAAACAACAAGCTCTGCCGTATAGCCTTAACAGACCTCCGATGACCACGGCTGGCCACGCACGGCGCTGAACAAGTCAAACGCACGCACAGACTGTCGGGGCAAGCGCTGTCAAGCGAGCGCCTACGAAGGCCGGCACGGCACACGAGGCGGAGAGAGGAGGCCGCCACCACACCGGGCCGCCTTGGCCTCCCCGGTGCCGACGTTTCCACACCGCGCCGGGCCGCTCATTCGGCGCGAAGTCGACCGCTTCGGGAACGGTCGTCGCCAACGGCCCGGCGGCAAAGCGGGACTCGATCTGGCGTCTCTGCCGGGCAGGCTCGTGAGCGCGGCGCTAACCGCCAGAGGTCGCAACCGGGTACCCGATACCCGTACCCTACCCGATACCCGGCTACCCGTACCCAGCCGGGTACGGGTACCCATTTGCGACCCTGGTGCGGCCGGGTACGGGTACGGGTAAGGAATCAAAACGCGTTTGCGACCTCTGCTAACCACCGCTGGGGCACCGCTCCCCACGCCGACACTCACTTGATGGCGATGGCTTGCGCCTGCTGCAGGAGCTGTGGCGGCAAACTGCGCAGCGACGGCGCGGGCGAGTGTCCCGCCGGCCCGTCGAAGTCACCGGTGCCGCCGCCGGTGCAGCCGCCTGTGCCGGAGCCGCCGCCGGAGCCGCCGGCCGCGGTGTTGCCGCGGGAGCACGGGTGGAGGCCACGGTCGCTGTTGGAGCGCGTGAGGTTTCGCGACGCAGCCGACAGGGTGGCCTGGCTGCAGCGCCGGCGGTTCGTGTACGACGGAGTCTCGGTGAACGGCGCTGCCGGGGAAGATCGGGGTTCGTCGGTTGGAGGCGGTGGTTGGTGGGAGAGGGAGGAGGCGGTGGCAGTGGTGGTGGTGGTGGGGGGGAGCGAGGGGGGAGAGAGAGAGGGGGTGGGAGGTGTGCAAAGAGAGGAGCAGAGAGATTTTTCTTTTTTTAAAACGAGACACAGAGACGCGTGACTCACACGCGCGCACAAAGATAAAGGAACAGATCCCCCGTGTAGCATTAACAGACTGTTGGGGCAAGTGCTGTTAGCGAGCACCTACGAAGGCCGGCACGGCACACGAGGGGGCGGGTGGCCGGCACCACGCCCGGCCGCCTTTGTCTCCCCAGTGGCCATGATTTTACCCACCCCACTGGGTACTCATTTGAGGCTGAGTCGACCTAGGGGAGGCCCAGGACCGGTTCAGATAATCGTCACCGGTGTTGGCCGTGAGCGGGAATCGAACTCGGGCAGCTGGGTTCGTAGCGCAGCGTAGCGCTGACCACTCCACCACCGCACACGCAAACACGCACAGGCAAACACGCACACGCGCGCAGACACAGGCAGGCACACACACACGCACACGTGAGGACGCGTGCTCTCTCCCGCTCGCTCTCTCCTCTCGGCGCTTGAGGTGGGAGGATTTTGATGTGGGCTGCCCACGCACACGCGCGCAGGCACACACACGCGTGCACACACACACGCACACACACGCGTGCGCAGGCAGGCACACACACACGTGCAGGCACACACACGCACACACACGCGCGCGCAGGCACACACACACACACGCGCGTGCAGGCACACACACGCACACACACGTGTGCCGCGCTCGCTTGAATAGAGGGAGCGGTGGCGGTGGGGAGGGGGGCGACGGGAGAGGGGGTGTCGGAGAGCGGGAGGAGGAGTGGGGGGGGGGCAAGCGAGCGTGAGTCACTTGCAAGAGGAGGTAGCAGCAGCAGCAGCACCGCTGTGAAACAGCACCACTGCACACCACGGCAGAAGTTTTTTTTGTTGTTGCAAAATGTTAACTGCCTCGCCTGGTACGCAGGAGGTCGTGGGTTCGATCCCGACCCCCGACGCCTGCTGCTGTATATCTGGAGTTTGAGTCTCACGGTCTCTGCTTTGCGTGGATTTGTCTCCAGGCCCCCCCAACCGCATGTGCAATCAACGTCACGACGCGTTTCAAGAGCCACTTGGCCGCTGCCATGAATTCCACGCGATGACGACAATAATAACTAAAATTCATGAAAGTAAAATAAAAATAAAATAAAAATCACGACGTTCGGGAGGCAACACAAGCTTCCAGGTGGAACCGTCACAGCACAATTGCTGTATCAAGTAAAGAGAAATTCCAACAAAACAGTCCTTGTACGAGGACTGTTTTCTTGGAATGAAGCCATGTTGCAGGCGCGGGTGGATTGATTCTAGGAACTTGAATTGTGAGAAGAGACAAGACGTTGGGAAATGAGTGACAAACGGTTACTCACCAGAGACTCACGGCCTACCCGTACCCGGCCGCACCAGGGTCGCAAACGGGTACCCGTACCCGGCCGGGTACGGGTAGCCGGGTATCGGGTAGGGTACGGGTATCGGGTACCCGGTTGCGACCTCTGGGACACCCCCAGCGAGCAGTCGTCTCCCCCCCCCCCCACTGCCACCTTCCTTGGCGTTGAACTCTGGCGCCCGAGTTTCAAAACCGCCGCTTCTCCGTCTCGCCGTGTGACAGGGGGAAGTGACACGCTGGCCGCCGTCACCGTTCGCATGACGGTGGCCGCCGTTACCGCTTGCGGCGAGGCTGGCTGCGGTTACCATTTGCAGCGAGATTGCGGTTACCATTTGCGGCAGGCTGGCTGCGGTTACCATTTGCAGCGAGGCTGGCTGCGGTTACCATTTGCCGCAAGGCTGCGGTTACCATTTGCGGCAGGCTGGCTGCGGTTACCATTTGCGGCGAGGCTGCGGTTACCATTTGCGGCAGGCTGGCTGCGGTTACCATTTGCAGCGAGGCTGCGGTTACCATTTGCGGCGAGGCTGCGGTTACCATTTGCGGCAGGCTGGCTGCGGTTACCATTTGCGGCGAGGCTGCGGTTACCATTTGCGGCAGGCTGGCTGCGGTTACCATTTGCGGCAGGCTGGCTGCGGTTACCATTTGCGGCGAGGCTGCGGTTACCATTTGCGGCGAGGCTGGCTGCGGTTACCATTTGCGGCAGGCTGGCTGCGGTTACCATTTGCAGCGAGGCTGGCTGCGGTTACCATTTGCGGCGAGGCTGCGGTTACCATTTGCGGCGAGGCTGGCTGCGGTTACCGCTTGCGGCGCGCGCGCACACCGCACCGAAAATAACTAAACGTTGGACGGCAGCTGCGAATTATTTCCTTGGCCGTGATTTTATTTCCCGGCAATTTGCGCAGACGAGCGCCACGACGACGACGACGAGGAGGAGGAGGATGAAGAGGAAGTCGATATTTTAACGGGAGAACATGTTGCGGAGAAACCACGATGTGTTCCGATCGAGGAGAGACCCCCCCCCCTCCCACCTTGCGCGCTGTCTTGGCTGCGGTGGTGCGTCAGAAGCGACCGTCGCCGGATGTTATTTTCCGCGAGGAATACAACCTCATGCTGCAGCCGATTTAATCACGTCAACTTGAAACGCTGGCGCCACCGTTGGCAACGCCGTTGGCACCACCGCTACCGCCACCACTGGCACCAATTGCTACCGCCACCACTAGCACCACCGTTGGCACCACCACTAGCACCGCTCGCAACACCACCGCTGCCACCACCGCCGTTACCACCACCGCTACCAAAACCATTAGCAGCACCGCTACCACCACCACCACTACCAACACCGCTGCCACCACCATTGGCACCACCACTACTACCACCACCGCTGGCAACACCGCCGTTACCACCACCGCTACCACCACCATTGCCAACACCATTGGCAGCACTGCTGCCACCACCACTACCACCACCACTACCACCAACACTACCAACACCATTGGCACCACCATTGGCACCACCGCTACTACCACCTCTGCCACCACCACTACCACCACCACAACCACCACCTTTGCCACCACCATTACCACCACCACCACCGCAACCACCACCTCTGCCACCACCGCCGCCACCAAGCGGGTGTAACTGGTGCCACCGATTCCCCAAGCTCTGTGGTTCTCTATATATCGGGGCGTTATCGGACAATGAATGAGCGATACGCAACGGCCGTGCCAGGGCTGTGCGTACGATCAGCACGAAGGTGGCGTGGGGTGGTGGTGACGGACACGCCTGGCCTGGTATTAATAGGCGCTCGCTAACTCGCAGCTAAATGGGCGGTCTTTGTATTTTTCACTTAAATCTTCGGAGAAAAGGAATTTCAGTTCTGGACTCACTCAACACCTCCGACCAAATAGTCAAGCAGGCGATCTTCCACACGTGGTGTGAAAACAATGACGCAATGAATCTGTCCCATCAGCCACGCGGCCCTCTGGGAGTGCGTAACTTCAGCAGCAATGGTTCCACACGCGGGCAAACGGAAAGCGCTTGACTTCAGTGAAAATTCATGCACGGAGTCACGGGATTAAAATTACAGTCGCGCGGATACGACACGTATAACCGAATTGTTATTTAACAACAACAACAACCGCCATTCGCCACTAAGTGGCGGTGACGTCACCACGACGCTTGTGCCAGGCCACGTGCACCTTATTTTACACAGCCGACAACACAAACGTAGAGATTCTGCGTGAAATATTGATGCAGAGAAAAACACTAACTGTTCCCGTGCGTGCGTGCGTGCGTGCGCGCGTGTGTGTGTGTGCAGGCGTCTATGCGAGTGAGTGCATGTGTGTTTGTGAGTCTATCGATGCGAACAACAGAAACGCGGTCTGGCAGTATGTGCATTGTCTTTGAAGCTGATTGGCCCACGCCGGAGACAGAAGACGGCTTTGTTTAGAGGCCTGGTCTCAAACTGCTTGAGCCCAGAGGCGTCTTCTGGTCGATGGGACCTCCCTTGCCAGTATCAAATGATCAGAACAGCTTTTACCCTTTTCTGGCAATGCAACAGCTGTGTTAAGACGCGTAAAACACCAAACTGAAACCTTCTTGCAAGGAATCGTCGCGCTGCGTTAATCACACATGATACTTGCGGTGAACGTGCAAACAAACAAACACTAAAAACCATGCTCCGGCCGTGCCTGATGCATCGTCTTTGAAACTGATTGGTCCACAGCAGAGACCGCTTTTCTTTAGAGCCTCGTCTCAAACAAATGTCCGCACCGCACCGCCGTTCGGGGCCGAGCTGGACCTGAGAGAGGCTCGACATTTGTTTCGGGTGACCGTGGCCGGGTGACCGTGGCCTGGTGACCGTGGCCTGGTGACCGTGGCCGGGTGACCGTCGCCTGGTGACCGTGGCCGGGTGACCGTGGCCTGGTGACCGTGGCCAGGTGACCGTGGCCAGGTGACCGTGGCCAGGTGACCGTGGCCGGCTGTCGATCGGGGATCGAACTCGCGCGGCGGGGTGAGAGGGAGTCGCGCGCAAACAACGTGCGTAGGCGCCGCTCGAGATCTTTCTATTTTATATTATTTCAGAATCCCCGCGCTGTCTCGGCTTTAGCAGCGTGCGCGCGAGAGAGAGAGGAGGGGGGCGAGCGAGCGAGCGGATTGAGATTTTTTTGTTGTTGCAGCGGCAACGATGTCGACGCTGAGTGCGCGGCAATGATTTCACAGCCAAGGCCACGCGATGCAAAAGCAAAAAAAACGCGCGCACACACGCACACACGCACACACGCACACACTCGCATGCACACACGCACACACTCGCATGCACACACGCACGCGCGCGCACACGCACACACTCGCACGCACGCGCACACGCACACTCGCACACGCACACACGCGCGCACACGCACGCGCGCGCACGCGCACACACTCGCACGCGCGCGCACACGCACACACGCACGCGAAGCGCACACGCACACACGCACGCACGCACACACGCACGCACGCACCCACGCACACACACACGCATGCACACACGCATACACACGCACACACACACACGCACACACGCGGCGACACGCTGGCGCACGAACGCACCGACGCTGCGAACGAGGACAAAAAACGCGTGCACCAAGTCACGGAGAGGCACGGCCAACGCACGCCAACGCACGCCAACGCGCGTGCACACATCCACGCCAACGCGGGCGTGCGCACAGGCGCGTGTACAATCTCGAACCAAACGCGCCGCAAATTTAAAAGCGTCGACGCGCACTTGCGTGCGTGAACGCTCAAAGGCAATGCACACACACACATGTGCACACACACACGCGTACATGCACGAACACACACGTGTACGTGCATGAACACACACACACGTGTACGTGCATGAACACACACACGTGCACGAACACACACACACACACACACGTGTACGTGCACGAACACACACACACGCGTACATGCACGAACACACACGCGTATGTGCACACACACACACACGTGTACATGCATGAACACACACACACGTGTACGTGCACGAACACACACACACGTGTACGTGCACGAACACACACACGTGCACGAACACACACACGTGCACGAACACACACACGTGCATGAACACACACACACACACACGTGCATGAACACACACACACGTGCATGAACACACACACACGTGCACGAACACACACACACGTGCACGAACACACACGCACATGCACAAAACAAACACACACGCGCGTGCGTGCACGAACTCACACACAGGAACATGTCAACGATCGAGCGCGCGGAAGCTGACGCACGTACGCACCCACGTGCGGCGGCTGCTGCTGCTGCACGTGGCTGGCGTGATTCATCGTGATGCACAAAGACAAAGTACCCCCGCGTAGCCTTCGCCAGACCGTCGGGGCAAGTGCTGTTCGCGAGTAGCGGCGCCTACGAAGCCCTGAGGCCGAGTCGACCTCGGGGAGGCCCGGGACCGGCTCGGATGGTCGTCACCGGCGCTGGCGGCCGTGAGCGGGAACGGAACTCGGCTAGCGGGGGGGGGGGGGGGGGGGGGGTTCGCAGCGCGGGGCGCTAACCGCTGCGCCACCGCTCCCCCATAGACGCGCGCACCGCGCGCCGTTCACGTGCAAACCTTGAGCCACGTGCAGGATGGGGGGGGGAGGAAGAAGTGGGAGGAGCAGGAGGGGGGGGGCAGGTGAGAAAAGGTGGGAAGAGGAGGAGTTGGTGGGAAGAAGAGGTGGGAGGAGGAGGAGGAGGTGGGAGGAGGTGGGAGGAGGTGGGAGGAGGAGGAGGTGGGAGGAGGAGGTGGGAGGAGGAGGTGGGAGGAGGAGGGAGGAGGAGGTGGGAAGAGGAGGAGGTGGAGGAGGAGGTGGGAGGAGGAGGAGGAGGTGGGAGGAGGTGGGAGGAGGAGGTGGGAGGAGGAGGTGGGAGGAGGAGGTGGGAGGAGGAGCTGGTGGGAAGAGGAGGAGGTGGGAGGAGGAGGTGGGAGGAGGAGGTGGGAGGAGGAGCTGGTGGGAAGAGGAGGAGGTGGGAGGAGGAGGTGGGAGGAGGAGGTGGGAGGAGGAGGTGGGAGGAGGAGGAGGAGGTGGGAGGAGGTGGAAGAGGAGGAGGTGGGAGGAGGAGGTGGGAGGAGGAGGAGGTGGGAGGAGGAGCTGGTGGGAAGAGGAGGAGGTGGGAGGAGGAGGTGGGAGGAGGAGGAGGTGGGAGGAGGAGGAGGAGGAGGTGGGAAGAGGAGGAGGTGGGAAGAGGAGGAGGTGGGAGGAGGAGCTGGTGGGAAGAGGAGGAGGTGGGAGGAGGAGGAGGTGGGAGGAGGTGGGAGGAGGAGGAGGTGGGAGGAGGAGGTGGGAGGAGGAGGAGGTGGGAGGAGGAGGAGGTGGGAGGAGGAGGTGGGAGGAGGAGGTGGGAGGAGGAGCTGGTGGGAAGAGGAGGAGGTGGGAGGAGGAGGTGGGAGGAGGAGCTGGTGGGAAGAGGAGGAGGTGGGAGGAGGAGGTGGGAGGAGGAGGTGGGAGGAGGAGGTGGGAGGAGGAGGAGGTGGGAGGAGGAGGAGGTGGGAGGAGGAGGTGGGAGGAGGAGGAGGTGGGAGGAGGAGCTGGTGGGAAGAGGAGGAGGTGGGAGGAGGAGGTGGGAGGAGGAGGAGGTGGGAGGAGGAGCTGGTGGGAAGAGGAGGAGGTGGGAGGAGGAGGTGGGAGGAGGAGGAGGTGGGAGGAGGAGGAGGTGGGAAGAGGAGGAGGTGGGAAGAGGAGGAGGTGGGAGGAGGAGCTGGTGGGAAGAGGAGGAGGTGGGAGGAGGAGGAGGTGGGAGGAGGTGGGAGGAGGAGGAGGTGGGAGGAGGAGGTGGGAGGAGGTGGTGGGAGGAGGAGGTGGGAGGAAAAGGTGGGAGGAGGAGGTGGGAGGAGGAGGAGGTGGGAAGAGGAGGAGGTGGGAGGAGGAGGTTGGAGGAGGAGGAGGGAGGAGGAGCTGGTGGGAAGAGGAGGAGGTGGGAGGAGGAGGAGGTGGGAGGAGGTGGGAGGAGGAGGTGGGAGGAGGAGCTGGTGGGAAGAGGAGGAGGTGGGAGGAGGTGGGAGGAGGAGGTTGGAGGAGGAGGAGGGAGGAGGAGCTGGTGGGAAGAGGAGGAGGTGGGAAGAGGAGGAGGTGGGAGGAGGAGGTGGGAGGAGGAGGAGGTGGGAGGAGGAGCTGATGGAAGAGGAGGAGGTGGGAGGAGGAGGAGGTGGGAGGAGGAGGAGGTGGGAGGAGGTGGGAGGAGGAGGTGGGAGGAGTTGGTGGGAGGAGGAGGAGGAGGTGGGAGGAGGAGGTGGGAAGAGGAGGAGGTGGGAGGAGGAGGAGGTGGGAGGAGGAGGTGGGAGGAGGAGGAGGAGGTGGGAAGAGGAGGAGGTGGGAGGAGGAGGAGGTGGGAGGAGGAGGAGGTGGGAGGAGGAGGAGGTGGGAGGAGGAGGAGGTGGGAGGAGGTGGGAGGAGGAGGAGGTGGGAGGAGGAGGAGGTGGGAAGAGGAGGAGGTGGGAGGAGGTGGGAGGAGGAGGTGGGAGGAGGTGGGAAGAGGAGGTGGTGGGAAGAGGAGGAGGTGGGAGGAGGTGGGAGGAGGAGGTGGGAGGAGGAGGAGGTGGGAGGAGGTGGAGGAGGAGGAGGTGGGAGGAGGAGGAGGTGGGAGGAGGTGGGAGGAGGTGGGAGGAGGAGGTGGGAGGAGGAGGAGGTGGGAGGAGGAGGAGGTGGGAGGAGGTGGGAGGAGGAGGAGGTGGGAAGAGGAGGTGGTGGGAGGAGGTGGGAGGAGGAGGAGGTGGGAAGAGGAGGAGGTGGGAGGAGGTGGGAGGAGGAGGAGGTGGGAAGAGGAGGTGGTGGGAAGAGGAGGAGGTGGGAGGAGGTGGGAGGAGGAGGAGGTGGGAGGAAGAGGAGGTGGGAAGAGGAGGTGGTGGGAAGAGGAGGAGGTGGGAGGAGGAGGAGGTGGGAGGAGGAGCTGGTGGGAAGAGGAGGAGGTGGGAGGAGGAGGAGGTGGGAGGAGGAAGAGGTGGGAAGAGGAGGAGGTGGGAGGAGGTGGGAGGAGGAGGAGGTGGGAAGAGGAGGAGGTGGGAGGAGGAGGAGGTGGGAAGAGGAGGTGGTGGGAAGAGGAGGAGGTGGGAGGAGGAGGAGGAGGTGGAAGGAGGAGGAGGTGGGAAGAGGAGGAGGTGGAGGAGGAGGAGGTGGGAGGAGGAGGTGGGAGGAGGAAGAGGTGGGAAGAGGAGGAGGTGGGAGGAGGTGGGAGGAGGAGGAGGTGGGAAGAGGAGGTGGTGGGAAGAGGAGGAGGTGGGAGGAGGTGGGATGAGGAGGAGGTGGGAGGAGGAGGAGGTGGGAGGAGGAAGAGGTGGGAAGAGGAGGAGGTGGGAGGAGGTGGGAGGAGGAGGAGGTGGGAAGAGGAGGTGGTGGCAAGAGGAGGAGGTGGGAGGAGGTGGGAGGAGGAGGAGGTGGGAGGAGGAGGTGGGAAGAGGAGGTGGTGGGAAGAGGAGGAGGTGGGAGGAGGAGGAGGTGGGAGGAGGAGTTGGTGGGAAGAGGAGGAGGTGGGAGGAGGAGGTGGGAGGAGGAGGAGGAGGTGGGAGGAGGAGGAGGTGGGAAGAAGAGGAGGTGGGAGGAGGTGGGAGGAGGAGGTGGGAGGAGGTGGGAAGAGGAGGTGGTGGGAAGAGGAGGAGGTGGGAGGAGGTGGGAGGAGGAGGTGGGAGGAGGAGGAGGAGGTGGGAAGAGGAGGAGGTGGGAAGAGGAGGAGGTGGGAGGAGGTGGGAGGAGGAGGTGGGAGGAGGAGGAGGTGGGAAGAGGAGGTG
The DNA here is from genome assembly GCF_964198595.1 of Lampetra fluviatilis. Lineage (NCBI taxonomy): Eukaryota > Metazoa > Chordata > Hyperoartia > Petromyzontiformes > Petromyzontidae > Lampetra > Lampetra fluviatilis. The sequence continues at coordinate 2,244,256 of NC_136338.1, forward strand.
GTGGGAGGAGGTGGGAGGAGGAGGAGGAGGTGGGAGGAGGAGGAGGTGGGAAGAGGAGGAGGTGGGAGGAGGAGGTGGGAAGAGGAGGTGGTGGGAAGAGGAGGAGGTGGGAGGAGGTGGGAGGAGGAGGAGGTGGGAGGAGGAGGTGGGAAGAGGAGGTGGTGGGAAGAGGAGAAGGTGGGAGGAGGAGGAGGTGGGAGGAGGAGCTGGTGGGAAGAGGAGGAGGTGGGAGGAGGAGGTGGGAGGAGGAGGAGGTGGGAAGAGGAGGAGGTGGGAAGAGGAGGTGGTGGGAAGAGGAGGAGGTGGGAGGAGGTGGGAGGAGGAGGAGGTGGGAGGAGGTGGGAGGAGGTGGAGGAGGAGGTGGGAGGAGGAAGAGGTGGGAGGAGGAGGAGGTGGGAGGAGGAGGAGGTGGGAGGAGGTGGGAATGGAGGAGGTGGGAGGAGGAGGAGGTGGGAGGAGGAGGAGGTGGGAGGAGGAGGTGGGAAGAGGAGGAGGTGGGAGGAGGAGGAGGTGGGAGGAGGAGGAGGTGGGAAGAGGAGGAGGTGGGAGGAGGAGGAGGTGGGAAGAGGAGGTGGTGGGAAGAGGAGGTGGGAGGAGGTGGGAGGAGGAGGAGGTGGGAAGAGGAGGTGGTGGGAAGAGGAGGAGGTGGGAGGAGGTGGGAGGAGGAGGAGGTGGGAGGAGGAGGAGGTGGGAGGAGGTGGAGGTGGGAAGAGGTGGTGGGAGGAGGAGGAGGTGGGAGGAGGAGGTGGGAGGAGGAGGAGGTGGGAGGAGGAGGTGGGAGGAGGAGGAGGTGGGAAGAGGAGGTGGGAGGAGGAGGAGGTGGGAAGAGGAGGAGGTGGGAGGAGGAGGAGTTGGTGGAGTTTGCGGTGTCTCTCTCTCTCCCCGACAGACCTGGTCTTCACCTGAGGACGGCTGCTTGCGTTGTGGCCAAAACGTCGTGCGAATTATTTTATTATGTTTTATTTTATTATTTTATTATTTCCATTCTACGTGACTTTACCGAAAGAACCAAGAAGATGAATCCCTGCAGTCACGAAAGCTTTAAATAGCAATTTAAGTGTATAAAGCGACCTTAAGCAATCGTTCTCACGATGCGCTACTACGCTGTTCCACGCGCCTGCCTGCAATTCCAGAACCGCGGAACGCAGCGGCGAGGGTTTAGCCGGATCGCCGCACAGATGACAACAATTATTTTTGCGAGGAGCAGCCTCTGCCAGTAGAACGCGGGAACGAGCCAGCCAAAGTGCGGAGCGCGATGCCATC
>NC_136338.1:2245718-2329159 GCF_964198595.1 Lampetra fluviatilis
AGCGTGCACTGTCGCTGTGGGTTGGCGGGGGAGAGGATAGGGGGGCTCGGGGTGAGTGGAGGCGGGCGGGGGGGGGGGGTCCAGCACTGCTAAAGTCCTGGGTTCAAACCCTGGGTCTGGGTGTCTCTCTCAGGGGGCTCACATCGGCGGTCAGAGAAATTAAGTGCACAATGCAAAAATCCTGGGTTCAAGCCCTGGGTGTCTCTCTCGCTAAGGGGGATCACAATGGTCGTGTCAGATACACTAACTCATCACTGCCAAAATCCTGGGTTCAAGCCCTGGGTGTCTCTCTCGCTAAGGGGGATCACATTGGCCGTGTCAGAAACACTAACCCAGCACTGCTAAAGTCCTGGGTTCAAGCCCTGGGTCTGGGTGTCTCTCACTCCCAGAAGGTTCACAATGGCCATGTCAGAGACACTTAGAACTGCACTGCTGATGTACTGCGTGCGAGCCCTGGGGTTAGATGCATCTCTCAGGGGGTTCATAGTAGCCGTACAAATCACGAAGTTGTGAGCACAGTATCCATGAGTATTTTCTGATTTTGTTTAGGTCAGATTTAACTTTTTTTCATTCTTTAGAATTTAAAAACTATTACGTTTTAATGGCTTTAATTGCTCGCGCGCCAAGTAATTTTGTAAGTAAGCACGTGTGGAACCTTGATAATTGAAACGACGTCAATTTTGGCGGGAAAATAAAACATCCCTCAACGCAGGACCCCTCCCCTCACAAAGTCTCAGGGGCTCCCGTGACTCGAGCTCTGCGGCCTCTGTGTGCTCTGAAGGAGGGCCGTTGCCTGAAACGTCGCTATTTTTTCATCAACTTTATTCTTCTAAGGCCACACACAGTGTTATTGACGGGGCGCGTTGAGGTATTTTAAAAAGAAAATTAAGACTCAGCAAGGTTCTCGCCAGTAAAGCGCATCATCAAAATAATGAAAACAACAACAACACAAATCTTTGCTACTACCGTTATTGTGGCGAATGGCACGCGATGATGGGTCACTTTTGGCGGGAAAAAACTGAGGAGAGTGTCGTCTAACGCTAGTGACGTCATTCTCGCGACGTCATATTTGCGGATTGGGTAAAAGCCGCTGAGGAAATTAAGGTTTTTTAAAATATATATAAAATTTGCAACTATATAGTTAATAATATATAGTTAATAAAAAAAGTCATGTCTTCTTGGTTCTTTCGGTAAAGTCACGTAGAAGGGAAAAAATTTAATAATAAAAATAAAACGCAAGGACGGCTGCTTGCATTGTGGCCTAAACGTCGTGAAAATTGTATTTTATTATGTTTTATTTTTTATTATTTTATTATTTCCCTTCTACGTGAGTTTACCGAAAGAACCAAGAACATGAATCCCTGCAGTCACGAAAGCTTTAAATCGAAAAAAGTTATGCTTTCATGACCAACGTTGCCAGGTTTTTGACAGCAAAAAAAAAAGACAAGACTCACATCTCCCTCACATATATTCTCACGTAAAAAAAAAATGAAATAAAAGTTATTTTTACGAAAAATCCGAATCGGCGTTTTACCCTTTCTGGCAATGAAACAGGTGTTGAGATGGTCAAACACCAAATCAAGCAATCGAGTTACCCCATTAACCACACACACACACACACTGGTACTTGTGAACATGCAAACATAACATGGCTCTGATAACAACACATGGGGGCATTGACTTTGAAACTAATTGGCCTACAGCAGAGACAGAGAGCAGTACAAGGAGAATGCACTCAGAAAATTAACAACTCGGGGTGAGCAGCTACAACACGGGACCTTTTTGCCATCATCAAAGTATGAAATAAGTATAACCCGTAAAAACAAAGTTTTTCACTATAAATCCTTTATATGCGTGGCGGCTAGAGTCCTCTCGTCCTCTGGCTTGAGATGGCTGCCACCTATGGTCCTAAAAAGTGTCAAATTTTGGAAAAAAAATTTCACGAAAATAAATTGTCACGCACAACGAGTCTGTGTGGAAAATGTCAGCTCGATTGGATCACGGGAAGTGGGTTAAAAAACGACCGAAAGATTGGCACGGTCCTAAGCAAGCAAGCGAACTTAATATAAAGGATTTAAAAACAAGAAGAGGTTTTACGCTTTCTGCCAATAAAACAGGAGTTCTGTTCAGATGTTCAAACACCAAATAGGTGAAACCTTTTACAAAGGAATCAAGTTACCGCATTAGCCCCACACAGTACCTGTGGTGCACATGCAAACACGTGGCTCTGATAATAATCTATGGGCATTGACTTTGACACTGAGTGGCCTACAGCAGAGACAGCGGCCTTCTTTAGGGCCTAGTCTCACCACCAGTGTCAACCACTAAAAACTAAAAAATACTCAAAAATCACTAATAACTGAAAAAATACCCAAAAACCGGAAAAAACCCCAAAAACACTAAAAAAAACAGGCGAAAATACCCCAAAACCACTAAAAACTGAAAAATATAGCCAAAAAACACTAAAAACTAAAAAAATACCCAAAAAACACTAAAAACCGAAAAGAACCCAATAAACACTATGGGGTTAATGCAGACTTTTGACTCCTTGCAAAAGATTTCTATTTGGTGTTTGAACATCTTTTCACAACTCCTGTTTTATTGCCAGAAAGCGGTAAAAAACAATTCTTATTTTTCATACTTTGATCCGACCCGTGGCAGGTGCCACGGGTCGACTGACCGAGATGACCGGTAGATGCACCACCAGCTGTATCCCCTACTGTGCCAGGCTAGGTGCAGAAGGTCACGGGGCAGACCCAGCAGGTGCCACGGGTCGACTTAAGATGACCGGTAAATGCACCACCAGCTGTACCCCCTACTGTGCCAGGCTAGGTGCAGGAGGTCACGAGGCAGACCCAGCAGGTGCCACGGGTCGACTGCCTGAGAAGACCGGTAGATGCACCACCAGCTGTACCTCCTACTGTGCCAGGCTAGGTGCAGGAGGTCACGGGGCAGACCCAGCAGGTGCCACGGGTCGTCTGACTGAATGACCGGTAGATGCACCACCAGCTGTACCCCCTACTGTGCCAGGCTAGGTGCAGGAGGTCACGGGACAGACCCAGCAAGTGCCACGGGTCGACTGACTGAAATGACCAGTATATGCACCACCAGCTGTACCCCCTACTGTGCCAGGCTAGGTGCAGGAGGTCACGGGACAGACCCTGCAGGTGCCACGGGTCGACTGACTGAGAAGACCGGTAGATGCACCACCAGCTGTACCTCCTACTGTGCCAGGCTAGGTGCAGGAGGTCACGGGGCAGACCCAGCAGGTGCCACGGGTCGTCTGACTGAATGACCGGTAGATGCACCACCAGCTGTACCCCCTACTGTGCCAGGCTAGGTGCAGGAGGTCACGGGGCAGACCCAGCAAGTGCCACGGGTCGACTGACTGAAATGACCGGTAGATGCACCACCAGCTGTACCCCCTACTGTGCCAGGCTAGGTGCAGGAGGTCACGGGACAGACACAGCAGGTGCCACGGGTCGTCTGACTGAATGACCGGTAGATGCACCACCAGCTGTACCCCCTACTGTGCCAGGCTAGGTGCAGGAGGTCACGGGACAGACCCTGCAGGTGCCACGGGTCGACTGACTGAGAAGACCGGTAGATGCACCACCAGCTGTACCTCCTACTGTGCCAGGCTAGGTGCAGGAGGTCACGGGGCAGACCCAGCAGGTGCCACGGGTCGTCTGCCTGAGAAGACCGGTAGATGCACCACCAGCTGTACCTCCTACTGTGCCAGGCTAGGTGCAGGAGGTCACGGGGCAGACCCAGCAGGTGCCACGGGTCGTCTGACTGAATGAACGGAAGATGCACCACCAGCTGTACCCCCTACTGTGCCAGGCTAGGTGCAGGAGGTCACGGGACAGACCCTGCAGGTGCCACGGGTCGACTGACTGAGAAGACCGGTAGATGCACCACCAGCTGTACCTCCTACTGTGCCAGGCTAGGTGCAGGAGGTCACGGGGCAGACCCAGCAGGTGCCACGGGTCGTCTGACTGAATGACCGGTAGATGCACCACCAGCTGTACCCCCTACTGTGCCAGGCTAGGTGCAGGAGGTCACGGGACAGACCCAGCAGGTGCCACGGGTCGTCTGACTGAATGATCGGTAGATGCACCACCAGCTGTACCCCCTACTGTGCCAGGCTAGGTGCAGGAGGTCACGGGACAGACCCTGCAGGTGCCACGGGTCGACTGACTGAGAAGACCGGTAGATGCACCGCCTGTGCCCCTTCCTACTGTGCCAACTACCGCGACACACGCACCACCCCCCAAACACCAACCCTCCGGGACTCGCCCGCGAGTCGTCCAAAAATGTAACCCCGAGCGGGTTTCCACGAGAGAGAGCGAGAGAGAGAGAGAGAGAGCGAGAGAGAGAGTGAGTGAGTGTGAGAGAGAGTGAGTGAGAGTGTGAGAGAGATCGAGAGAGAGCGAGCGAGAGAGAGAGAGAGGGGAGAGTGAGAGAGTGAGTGAGCGAGAGCGAGATGGAGCGAGAGGGAGCGGCACCCACCCGCGGGCACAGAACACTCGCCGTTCAAGCACCACGACGCCCCCCGGCAGAGCGAACACACGGCGGCCTGGGCAGCGACAACTAAGTAGCGGCAGGAGCAGCCGGCGCTGAGGACGCGGGGGGGGGGGTGCGAGGAGGGAGCGCCCTGGCACCATCGCTTGGCCCGTGAGACCACCCAGGGTCATGCTTCAAGTCGTGGGGTGTCACTGCTACGGTGGACACACACACACACACACGCAACTCCTCTCCTCACCCACCCCACCATCCAAAGACAAATATCCCCCGTGTAGCCTCAACAGTCTGTTGGGGCAAGTGCTGTTAGCGAGCACCGAGGAAGGGCAGGCATGGGCGCACGAAGGGGTGGGGGTTTGCCAGCACCGCGCTCGGCCGCCTTTGTCTCCCCCACATTTTCTCACGGTCACTACTGCACACCGCACCAGGCACGCGTCCGAGTCCGGGATCGGTTCGTAATATTTGCCACTGTTACGCACGCACACACATACACACACACACATAGCAGTAGCACACACACACATTGCCGTAGCGCACATGCGCATGCACAAAAGCAAGCATGTTGCATATACGCACACGCATGCACACACATGCACACACGTGCACACACGTGCACACACGCACACACGTGCATGGACACGTGTGTAAGCATACACGCACAACGAAGACAAAGATCCCCCGCGTAGCCTGTAACAGACTGTAGGGGCAAGTGCAGTTAGCGAGCAGCAGCAGCACACGAGAGGGTGGGTGGCCAGCAACCACGGCCCGGCCGCCTTTGTCTCCCCAGTGACGATGTTTACACACCGCACCAGGTAGTACTCGTTTGAGGCCGAGTCGACCTAGGGGACCTAGGGGAGGCCCAGGATCGGTTCGAAAAATCGTCACTGGTGGTGGCCGTAAGCGGGGTTCGTAGCGTGGTGCGCTAACCGCTACACTACCGCCCCCCCGCCCCAAACATACGCACGCACGCACACCTACGCACGCACACCTACGCACGCACGCACACCTACGCACGCACACCTACGCACGCACGCACACCTACGGACGCACGCACACCTAAGCACGCACACCTACGCACGCACACACACCTACGCGCGCACACCTACGCACGCACACACGCACACCTACGCACGCACACCTACGCACGCACACACGCACACCTACGCACGCACACCTACGCACGCACACCTACGCGCGCACGCACACCTATGCACGCACACCTATGCACGCACACCTACGCACGCACACCTACGCACGCACACACGCACACCTATGCACGCACACACCTACGCACGCATGCACGCAAACCTACGCGCGCACGCACACCAAAGCACGCACACCGAAGCATGCACGCACACACGCACACCGAAGCACGCACACCTACGCGCACACACACGCACACCTATGCACACACGCACACCTACGCGCGCGCGCACGCACGCACACCTACGCACGCACACCTACGCACACACACACACCGAAGCACGCACACCTACGCACGCACGCACACACACCTATGCACGCACGCACGCACACCTACGCGCGCGCACACGTGCGTCACCACCGGAACACGCTCTTCGAATGCTAATAAACGAGAGGCACCGAGCCGATTGTCACGTGAGTCTCCGGAGACGTGGAACTCAGCTGCGACTCCCTCCTCCCTCCCCATCTACTCACCGCTCGCTGCACTGGCGCGCTCGAAGCAGGGCTCGGCAATGGGGGGTGGGTGGGGGGTGGAAGGAGGGAGACACGTTGAGAAGAAGGAGAGAGAGAGAGACGGGGCAATTGAAAGAGGATGAGGATGTGGAGTGAGGGAATGCGTTCGAGGATAGATTACAGAGAGGGGGGAGAGAGAGAGCGAGAGAGGGAGGGAGGGAGTGAGAGGCGGTAAGGAGAGGGAGATGGTGCAGAGGGATGGAAGGGAGATGATGATGATGAGGCAGCAGCAGCAGCAGCAGGAGGGATATGGAGAGAGAGAGAGAGCTGCAGTGGAGGAGAGAGTGTGAAGGTGGAGTCTAAGGTGTTCGGGAGAGATCGTGACGACGGCGATGACGGCGGCGGCGGCGGTGCATTTGTGATTGACAGCGAATGAGGTCGAGTGGAGGAAGAGGAAGAGATGGGGAAGAGGGGGGGTCGCAGTGGACTGAATCCCAGAATAAAAACGCTCGCAGACGACCAAACGAGACGAGCGATCAAACGAGCGAGCGAGCGAAGCGAAGCGAGCGACAGAGCGAGAGCTTTTCGAGAGCACCCTCTCTTCCAACCCCTCGCCACCACCGCCGCAAACACGCCGAGCGAGAGCGGGAATCGAACCTGTGCGCTTGGTGGAACACGGACATCCCATGGTCGTGATCCCCGATGCAGGTGGCAACCTCACTCCCAGTGCGGCCTTGGCACAGACGCACGCGCACACGCACGTACACATGCGAGCGCGCGTGCACACAACCCCGTGTCTTCCTCCTCCTCCTCCTCCCCCTCCTCCTCCTCGGGCTGCAGCCGCTGCATGCGACGAGCGCACACGCGTGTTGGCCGAATTTCCCCCCCCCCCTCTCTCTCTCACCCCCCCCCGGTTCTCGATTTAATTTCTCGAAGCCGACATGTTTACGGCTACTGCCGCCGCGTCCGTGGCGACGGCGGCTGCTCGCGAGCCGCTCGCTCGCTGCTCCCTCTCTGCTCTTCGTCCGAGCGATCGGCGTTGCATTTTAATTTCAAAAAAGCATTGCCATCCTCCCCCCCCCGCCACTCGCTCTCTCTCTCCCGCGCTCGCTCGCTCGCTCCACGAATCCTTCCCTCCAGGAGCGGCCGATTCCCCGGCTCATAGCAGTCAGTCGCGGAGCCTACCCATAATCCCTCACTGCTCGGGAGGGGGGCGGGGGGGGTTGGTGGCTCGCCGTTACGCGGACGGACAAACGGATGGACGAGTGGAAGGACACGCGCACGCGCGCGCGCGTGCGTGTGTGTGTGCAGCGTCGGTGTTGTAGCGCGTACGACATAAACAAACCCGCGCGCGTACACGAACACGCAGCGCACACGTGCGACCCATGCGCGCGCGAGTGTGTACGCAGCCAGGAAACTGATCAGCTCATATCAGGGGAGGGGTCGGTGGGACGTGGGATGATTGAAAACGCTGAAAGATGAAAAGTTGCAAAACTAGCTGCGTGTGCTGGCCGCAGTGACGCGCCAACTGGATCATTTCTTATCAATGTCAGATTTACTCAGTGGGCGAACGCCCCCAAAGCAAGACCCTGCTGAAAATGAATCTTGAGCCTCGGTTAAGGAGTAGCGAGCAGGCAACCTGCAAGATCTTGGAAATCCGTCCACGAGTGATGGGTTCTTCCATCTCGAGATTCATCTGACAATAAAAAAAAATAATTCCAGGAATCGGAGCAGAGATGCGAAATTTCGAAATGACCCGAAAAACGTTCCGTTTCGGATCGACCCGCAAATGTGCCGTCGCCGGAAGTGACGTCACTCCCTTATGACGTCAGATCCCGCGTTTTTCTCACCGCGTGGCACTGGGTGACACGCCACTTGCGCATACACGAAGAAACGTACAAAAATTATAATCCTGCGCATAATAAATTATCCGATAATCATTTACACCGACACGCTCGTGATTTTCTGCGGCACCGAGACCTGACCCCACGGCAACAAACAAGAGAGCGTGGCACGACTTGCGTCGACTTGCCACCGCCACCACCATGTGGTCCCTCCTCTACTCTTGGTTGTCCACCGTATCCTCTCCTTCCCTCCTGTCACCCTTCTCCACAGCAGCAGAGGCGCCACTCAAAACATCCCCCTCCTCTTCCTCTCCTACGCGACGGGCCGGCCATGGTCACTGCCGGGTGACATTTCTCTGCGGCAGCCGCCGCCGTCTGGAATGCGGCCATCATTGTTCCGCTGTTCAATCCACACCGACTTTTAAGAGACACTTAAAGGCCCCATCTCTTTCCGAAAGGTCCATCTCTTTGCTAAAGGTCCATCTCTTTGCTAAAGGCCCATGTGTTTGCTAAAGGCCCTTCTCTTTGTTCAAGGCCCATCAATTTGCTAAAGGCCCATCTCTTTGCTAAAGGCCCTTCTCTGCCATGAAGGCCCATCTTTTTCCTACAGGCCCATCTCTTTGCTAAAGGCCCATCTTAGTCCTAACGGCCCATCTCTTGCTAAAGGCCCATCTCTTTCCTAAAGGCCCATCTCTGCCCTAAAGACCCAACTCTTTGCTAAAGGGCCATCTCTGCCCTAAAGGCCCATCTCTACCCTAAAGGCCCATCTTTTTCCTACAGGCCCACCTCTTTCCTAAAGGCCCCACCTCCAGTGCCTGGCTTTTGAGTGACACTAAGCTTGGCTCCGCACCACAGAATCACGACCATTTACATCCGTGAAATATCGTGAGCGTTATAAAGTACATTACAATTATTATTATTACTACAATAACACCGGGTTCATATTGTATCAGCAGAGGTGGTGCTTGGCATATGCTCAAGGTGATTTTGTTTTACTGTGCGAGACGAGGTTAGAGCCTCATTTTCAACAGTGGGTCACCAAAATGGCAAAAGCGAAAACAAATATAAGCAATCAGGACAAAAACAAATCCAACAAACGCAAAAAGGCACGAGCAAACTCGGCAAAAACGATAGCTCCCCAAGCAACGCAAGGCCCCATCCCCCTTCCTGCGCGGCATCATGAACGAAACATGAGTGAACCCAAATGCCAGATCTAACTCAGATCCTTATCAATGAAAAACAAGTCTCCTAACTCTCGATTTAAAGCTTTCGTGACTGCAGGGATTCATCTTCTTGGTTCTTTCGGTAAAGTCACGTAGAAGGGAAATAAAAATAAAATAAAAAGAAAACATAATAAAATAAAATTCTCACGACGTTCCGGCCACAACGCAAGCAGCCATCCTCAGTCTTTCCGACAGACCTGTTCTTCACCTGAGGACGCTGCTTGCGTTGTGGCCGAAACGTCGTGAGAATTATTTTATTATGTTTTATTTTTATTATTTTATTATCTCCTAACTCTATTAACACTATTTAAAGCTTTCGTGACTGCAGGGATTCATATCCTTGGTTCTTTTGGTAAGGTCACGTAGAAGGGAAATAATAAAATAATAAAAATAAAACGATTCAATTCTCACGACGTTTCGATTGCAACACAAGCAATCATCATCAGGTGTGAAGACCACAGCAAAAAAAAATATTGCTGTGAAAATTGTATTGTTTATTATTTTATTATTTCCCTTCTACGTGACTTTACCGAAAGAACCAAGATTATCTTTTAACACTGTCGAACATAATTGTAATTAGTCAATTAAGTTTCATCATTTTACAAACAAACTATTACGTAGCTTGTCCATGGTATACGAAATCAGGATCTTTATTTATCCTGGAGAAATCCGATGGGCTATGAAGCTCATTTTCACCACAGACGTTCACTAGGGGCAGGTCAGAAAGTTACAACAAAAAAACAAAACGATAGGAGTACAAAGTAAGCAAATCATGATTTAAAAAAAAACACATAACTCACTTTATATTACCAGGTAAAGCCCCACAGCACCCACTGAGCTATTAGATTCGTTTTCAGAAGCGACCTGGCCACAAATGATAGCTCAACGAAGTGGCTTATCGCGTGGACATTTATAGCAGCCATTTGACACGCACAAAGGCAATGTATTCCGAGGGCCCACAGTGAGCCAACACCACCGCTGTGCGCATCAGAACCAGACAAATCAAATCATCGGGTGACGTTGCTGCCTTGGCAATGCACGTACGTATGTTGAACTTCGTTCACACCGTACGTAGCCAACCATGCTAATCGGAGGTGCGGGGGAATGACAACAAAACTATGGGTCTCTGTGTGAGTCTGTGGGTCTGTGTCTGTGTGAGTCTGTGGGTCTCTGTGTGAGTCTATGGGTCTCTGTGTGAGTCTACGGGTCTCTGTGTGAGTCTATGGGTCTCTGTGTGAGTCTGTGGGTCTCTGTGTGAGTCCGTGGGTCTCTGTGTGAGTCTGTGGGTCTCTGTGTAAGTCTGTGGGTCTCTGTGTGAGTATGTGAGTCTCTGTGTGAGTCTATGAGTCACTGTGTGAGTCTATGGGTCTCTGTGTGAGTCTATGAGTCTCTGTGTGAGTCTGTGGGTCTGTGTGAGTCTATGGGTCTCTGTGTGAGTCTATGAGTCTCTGTGTGAGTCTGTGGGTCTGTGTGAGTCTGTGGGTCTCTGTGTGAGTCTATGGGTCTCTGTGTGAGTCTATGGGTCTCTGTGTGTGTCTATGGGTCTCTGTGTGAGTCTATGGTCTCTGTGTGAGTCTGTGGGTCTCTGTGTGAGTCTGTGGGTCTCTGTGTGTGTCTAGGGGTCTCTGTGTGAGTCTGTGGGTCTCTGTGCGAGTCTATGGGTCACTGTGTGAGTCTATAGGTCTCTGTGTGAGTCTATGGGTCTCTGTGTGAGTCTACGGGTCTGAGTGTGAGTCTATGGGTCTCTGTGTGAGTCTGTGGGTCTCTGTGTGAGTCTGTGGGTCTCTGTGTGTGTCTGTGGGTCTCTGTGTGAGTCTATGGGTCTCTGTGTGAGTCTATGGGTCTCTGTGTGAGTCTATGGGTATCTGTGTGAGTCTACGGGTCTCAGTGTGAGTCTGTGAGTCTATGGGTAATGGTGCACAAGCACAATTAACAACAACTCAACAAAATCGGCGATAATTACAACGCCGCGTGTGTTGACGTTGTCAGGCGATGGCCCTTTTCTTCTCGCTATCAGCGTCACGCCGGAGCTCGGACAACGCGGGGGGTCACGACGACTGGGCAGGCGTGACGTCGCAAACACTTGCGTGCCGGCACGGAGACGCGGTCAATTACCGCATCGCGTGAATGACGCGCGGAAATCCACGAAAAGCTGCGGAAAATGTGCTTAAAATTCGGAAATCCCAAGTGTTGAAATCCTAAGCCTCATCCCAAAGACAAAGATCCCCCCGTGTAGCCTTTATAGACTGATGGGGCAAGTGCCGTTAGCGAGTAGCAGCACCTATGAAGGCCGGCACGGCACACGAGGGGGTGGGTGGCCAGCACCACGCCCGGTCGCCTTTGTCTCCCCCAGTGGCGACGTTTACGCACGGCACCAGGTACTCATTTTAGGCCGAGTCGACCTAGGGGAGGCCCGGGACCGGTTAAGATATTCGTCACCGATATTGTCCGTGAGCGGGAATCGAACTCGGGTCGCCGGGTTCGTAGCGCAGCGTAGTGCTGACCGCTGCTACACTACCGCTCCCCCACTAAACCCATCCATACCACACACATACACACACATGTAGATGTACCACGATTACAAGTTTCTCCGCCCCGCCCTCCCTGATGGGATCCATTAATAAAAGGCTCGATGCGTTGGATCGCTGCCACCAGCGCAAATTGTTTCCCGTGGACCCGTACGGAATTACGGCCGTAGGTGCCGTTAGCGAGCACCCCACCCCCAGTAAGGCTGGCACGATGTCAAGTGTATCGCGGAGACAATATCGAAAGTCACGATGTTGGCGGATTTCTATCGCTGCGTCCGATGCTCCCCCTGACTTTGTGACTTTTTTTGTGAGATCGTTTTTTTTTGCTGCTGCTGCTTCTTCTGCTTTGCAGTAACTTCCAGTGGCAATCCTCCACCACCCGACACGGCCAATCAGTAAAAAAGTGTCACGTTGACAAAAGACAAAATAGTTCACTGCTTTAAGCCCACCGGTGTGTTATGAAAGCGTGAAACCACAACATTTACAATTTTTGAGTACGACGTTTCGCTGGTAATTGCATCCAGCATCAACGGACAATTCGCTAAACCCAAAAACGTTGATTATGAATAATGTTGGTCGCGAAAGCCTGCGTGTTAAACTTCCAGTGGCAAATTAAAAAAATTGAAGATTTGGCGAAAATCTCTCCAACTTCAACTTGCTCGACGCACTCCTGCCATGGCGCGTTTTAATCGATAGAATAGCATCATCATCATCATCATTATTCCGCTTGTTCACCCACGGAAATCCTCGCCGAGTCTCACAACTTGTACGTGCCACCGTGATGATGATGAGAGAGAAACAAGCAAACTCCAAATATACAGCAGCAGGCGTCACAGGATCGAGATCGAACCCACGACCTCCTGGACACCAGGCGAGGTAGTCAACATCTCACCACTGTGACAGAGAGACACGCAAACTCCAAATATACAGCAGCAGGCGTCACAGGATCAAGATCGAACCCACGACCTCCTGCATACCAGGCGAGGTAGTCAGACATCTCCTAGCCACCGTGATGATGATGAGAGACGCAATCTGCAAATATACAGCAGCAGGCGTCAGGGTCGAGATAGAACCCACGACCTCCTGCATACCAGGCGAGGTAGTCAACATCTCACCACTGTGAGAGAGAAACACGCAAACTCCAAATATACAGCAGCAGGCGTCACAGGGTCAAGATCGAACCCACGACCTCCTGCACACCAGGCGAGGTAGTCAACATCTCCTAGCCACCATGGAGCCCCAAACGACGCGCAACACCCGAATCCACACACAGCGTGGGGGACATCGCGGCGAGGGTCCGCCGCTCCGCTACTCCCGTCGCGTTTCATCCGTTGCTCAACCGCCTGAATCTGTCGCCGCCGTAGCTCCGATTCCACACCGGCCGTCACGACGCACACACCGCCAGCGTTCACCGGGGCGGCCGCCGCATCCGCACCGCGAACCTCCGCCACGCGCCAACTCCCACGACGACCTCGTTATTTTTTTCGTTTGTTACATTTCACATTTTTTTGTCCGCTTCGCAACAGCGAATCACCTCCGTCCAGCGGTCTCCAGGGGACCGGGGCAGAGCTTGAAACGATGATACCCCGGGGAAATGCGTCTCTGCTCTGCCGTGAAGTGCGTGCACATCACGTGGTCCCCGCCTGTGCTGCCCCGGTGCTATTTCTCGGTCTGACGCGCTCACACGCGCGCACGGACTCTCCCCGGTGATGTATCCCTCTTTTTGAAGCGCTACCCTCCCTCCCCCCAACTTCCACCTCCACCTCCACCCACCCGCTCCTCCGTACGTATCTCACGGTGTATCTGTCTCTCCCCCCCCCCCGTGACACGTGTCGTCTCCCTCGCTTCTCTCACTGCGCACATCGCCCCGCCCGCCCACTCCCTGCTGCCCTCCCTCCCCCGCTCCCTCCCTCCCTCCCTTCCTCGTCCTCTCCCTCCATCCCTCCCTCGCCTCCTCCCTTCCCCGCTCCCTCCCTCCCTTCCTTCTTCCCTACCTCCCCCCTCCCTCCCCTTCTCCCTCCCTCACCCCCTCACCCTCCCTCACCACCTCCCTCGCCCCCTCACCCCCTCCCTCCCCCTCTCCCTCCCTCACCCTCCCTCACCCTCGCTCACCCTCTCCCTCCCTCTTCCTCCCTCGCCCCCTCACCCTCTTCCTCCCTCGCCCCCTCACCCTCTTCCTCCCTCACCCCCTCCCTCTCACCCTCTCCCTCCCTCACCCTCTTCCTCCCTCACCCCCTCCCTCTCACCCTCTCCCTCCCTCACCCTATCCCTCTCCCTCTCTCCCTCTCAGTAGTTTTTTCCCAAGCGGTCTCTTTCCCTTCCCGCAACACGAGATTTGAGCTCTCGAAGAAGGAAGCCGCCCCCCGTCCGCCCGTCCGGACGACCTCGTGCCGTGGACATCGCCCACCGGAGCCCTTCACGTTCCACGTCGACGCCTCCACCCCCCCCCCTTTCAACCCCCCACTCACCACTCCCCCCCCCCCCTCTCACCCCCCCTCTCACCACTCCCCCCCCCCTCTCACCCCCCCTCTCACCACTCCCCCCCCCCCTCTCACCCCCCCTCTCACCACCTCCCCCCCCACCTCCCCCCCCACTCACCCACATCGGTGTCCTTGTGGCTCCTCACCAGCTCGGCGAGGTCAAAGTTCCCAGCCACGATCGCCACCTGGAGACCACGCGCACAACAAGACGGCAGAGCCACTTACACACCAGGCGTGCCTACGGAGGTCCCCCGTGTAGCCTGTAACAGACTTCTAGATTTGAAGCTTTCGTGACTGCAAGGATTCATATTCTTAGGTTTTTTCGGTAAAGTCACGTAGGTAAAAAATAAAATTAATAAAAGTAAAATGAAAATAAAATAAAAATCACGACGTTTCGGAGGCAACACAAGCTTCCGTCTTCAGGTGGAACCGTCACAGCACGATAGCTGTATCAAGTGAGAGAAATTCCAAGAACACAATATTTGTATATATACTGGTTGAGGGTGGGAGGAGCCAAGGTAGGCACCTGGATATTATTTTTGTGAGGTTCGGTGCGGTTGAAGCATGCTGTTAGGAATGAGCCTTTGTTGTGTAAACTAGACTGTTGGGGCGAGCGCTGTTAGCAAGTGGCAGCGCCTATGAAGGCCGGCACGGCGCACGAGGGGGTGGGTGGCCAGCACCACGCCCGGCCGCCTTTGTCTCCCCCAGTGGCGATGTTTACTACACACCGCACCAGGCACTCGTTTGAGGCCGAGTCGACCTAGGGGAGGCCCAGGACCGGTTCAGATAATCGTCACCGGTGTTGGCCGCGAGCGGGAATCGAACCCGGGTCGCCGGGTTCGTAGTGCAGTGTAGCGTTAACCGCTGCACCACCGTCAAGATGTTAACTTCCTCGCCCGCTACGCAGGAGGTCGTGGGTTCGATCCCGATCCCTGATCATGTGGAGTTGGCGTGTCTCTCTCTCTCCCCGTGGTCGCGTGGATTTATCTCCGGGTCCTCCGGTTTCCCCCTCCACATTTAGAACCGACGCTGCTTTTTAGAGTGTTCGGCTGCCGCTATGAATGTCCACGCGGCGACGACGATGATGATCTCACTTCACCGAGCTACCATTCGTGATGGCCAGGTCGCCTTAACTGGTGAAACAGAAGTAGTTTGTTAGTTGAGTTTAATCTCGATTTGAAGCTTTCGTGACTGCAGGAATCCATACTCTATGGTTCTTTCGGTAAAGTCACGTGGGTAGAAAATAAAATAAATCGCGACGTTTCGGGGCGCAACACAAGCGTTCATCATCAGGTGGGAAAACTTTCCCATCTGATGACGGACGCTTGTGTGACTTTACCGAAAGAACCAAAGCGTATAGTTCAGTTTAGTTAGGGACACACGAGGGGGTGGCTAACACCACGCCCGGCCACCTTTGTCTCCCCAGTGCCGATGTTTGCCACCACAGCCAGGTACACATTGCAGGCCTTCATTCGAAAATGCTTGCTCATGTCCACTCACAACTCCAGAGGTAACATCTAATCGTGATGATGATAGATAGATTTTTCCGAATTTAACGTAAAATCTTGATCTGGAAAGGTCTCATCGAGTATCTTGGCTCACTGAGTCCTCGTTTCAGGCTGAGTCGACCTAGAGGAGTCCCTCACTGGGTCCTCGTTTCAGGCTGAGTCGACCTAGAGGAGTCCCTCACTGGGTCCTCGTTTCAGGCTGAGTCGACCTAGGGGAGTCCCTCACTGGGTCCTCGTTTCAGGCTGAGTCGACCTAAGGGAGTCCCTCACTGGGTCCTCGTTTCAGGCTGAGTCGACCTAGGGGAGTCCCTCACTGGGTCCTCGTTTCAGGCTGAGTCGACCTAGAGGAGTCCCTCACTGGGTCCTCGTTTCAGGCTGAGTCGACCTAGAGGAGTCCCTCACTGGGTCCTCGTTTCAGGCTGAGTCGACCTAGGGGAGTCCCTCACTGGGTCCTCGTTTCAGGCTGAGTCGACCTAAGGGAGTCCCTCACTGGGTCCTCGTTTCAGGCTGAGTCGACCTAGGGGAGTCCCTCACTGGGTCCTCGTTTCAGGCTGAGTCGACCTAGAGGAGTCCCTCACTGGGTCCTCGTTTCAGGCTGAGTCGACCTAGAGGAGTCCCTCACTGGGTCCTCGTTTCAGGCTGAGTCGACCTAGGGGAGTCCCTCACTGGGTCCTCGTTTCAGGCTGAGTCGACCTAGGGGAGTCCCTCACTGGGTCCTCGTTTCAGGCTGAGTCGACCTAGGGGAGTCCCTCACTGGGTCCTCGTTTCAGGCTGAGTCGACCTAGGGGAGTCCCTCACTGGATCCTCATTTCAGGCTGAGTCGACCTAGGGGAGTCCCTCACTGGGTCCTCCTTTCAGGCTGAGTCGACCTAGGGGAGTCCCTCACTGGGTCCTCGTTTCAGGCTGAGTCGACCTAGAGGAGTCCCTCACAGGGTCTTCCTTTCAGGCTGAGTCTACCTCGGGGAGTCCCTCACTGGGTCTTCCTTTCAGGCTGAGTCTACCTCGGGGAGTCCCTCACTGGGTCCTCATTTCAGGCTGAGTCGACCTAGAGGAGTCCCTCACTGGGTCCTAATTTCAGGCTGAGTTGACCTAGGGGAGTCGCTCACTGGGTCCTCATTTCAGGCTGAGTCGACCTAGGGGAGTCCTCACATCATAGTTCATTGACGCAGGGAAGGCCTCAATTGAGATCCCTCCACTGGACACGCAGCCAGGGATCGAACCCAGGTCACCAACCACTGCAGTTCCACTACAACCTCCCCCCCCCCCTCACGCATTGATGTGTCGGCAGGCAGTGAGAGCAAGCAAGCGAGCGACACCCTCCGGCTCCGATTGTCAATCCGCTGCGTCGCTCTCCATGAATTATTTAACATCATCCCCCACATCACACGCCCTGGCCTACGCACGCTCGCTCACGCTGCACACGGCAAGGCCAAGTGCGAAAGTGAAAACAAGCTTTTTCGATTTAAAGCTTTCGTGACTGCAGGGATTAATTTTCTTGGTTCTATCGGTAAAGTCACGTAGAAATAAAATAATAAAAATAAAACAAAATAATTCTCACGACGTTTCGGCCACAACGCAAGCAGGTCTGTCTCCTTGGCAGACCTGTTCTCCACCTGAAGACGGCTGCTTGCGTTGTGGCCGAAACGTCGTGAGAATTATTTTATTATGTTTTATCTTTATTATTTTATTTCTACGTGACTTTACCGAAAGAACCAAGAAGATGAAAACAAGCTGGAGAGGCCAGCCACTTCGGCGAGCCTCTGATATCACTTCACAAATATTGATACGCAGTTAATTCTGGAATATCCGTGAAATTCGTGCGCAACGCACGTAGCCAAGCGTACGAATCGGAGGTGCGGTGGTGGGAAGGAGAACAAACGAAACACAAAGAGCAGTTCTAAAGAAATGAGCTTTCAATCCAGATGATTTAAAAATCGCATAGGTTTCGGTGGGAGGAAGAGCGTTCCAGACGGCCGCGGGAGCGCATCTGAAAGCGGCGGGCGATGCGCGGTGACCACCGCCTTTGTTCGACGGCTTCGCCAAAAGCCGCCGCCGCCGCTACGAGGATGACCACCGGAGTTTGCGTGAGGAGCGGAGTTCGCGTGATCTAGGTTTGCGGATTAAATCGCGCTACGAAAAGCGTACAAAAAAACTCAACATTTCTAACCATCGGCCTCACTCCTCGAGGCTCCAGCGACCGCAAACGCCTCCGTCGAGTCAACCGACCGAGCACTTTATTTATTTATTAAATACATTCATTTGATTTTTTGTTTCATGGCTGCACACAACAACAACAAAGGCCTTGGCCGCTGCAGAACGTTGGGTGACAACAACAACTTAATTCTAGATTTGAAGCTTTCGTGACTGCAAGGATTCATATTGTTAGGTTCTTAGGTTTTTTTTTTCCGGTAAAGTCACTTAGGTAAAAAATTAAAATTAATAAAAGTAAAATAAAATACAGCGAGCGTGCTGTGACGGTTCCACCTGAAGACGGAAGCTTGTGTTGCCTCCGAAACGTCGTGATTTTTATTTTATTTTAATTTTATTTTACTTTTATTTATTGTAATTTTTTACCTACGTGACTTTACCGGACAAAAAAAAAACCTAAAAATAACAACAATAACAACAACCGCACGCGACTATCATTCGCCAGGCCGCATGTACCCGGCGCGTCCTGGTTGATGTGCGGGGGAGGAGGAGGCGGGAGGTGAGACAAGATGACTCGGGGAACCGATTCTACTGCATTTTGAAACGCAACGGCCACGTTTGGCTTGGGGGCCTGAGAGATAAAAGTGAGGGAGTGTGGGTGGAGAGCATTGGGGTAATGAGGTGGTCCGGTGGTGGGTGGCGGAAGCGAAGGGGGCCCAAAAGCACACTCGGTAGGCCGTCGCCGCCAGACATCAAATCACCTCGCCGTCAACCAGGCCTCGTCAGCTGGTTTAGAGGCACAGTCCACGCTCGACTTCCAACTCGTCGATTGTACGGCGTCCCCTCCGCACCACCCTCCCCCCCCCCCCCCCCGCGCTAACCGCCCGCCGCCATCTGCCGAACGCTGCTGGATAAAAACGCTGGGACCGGAAAGGCTCCATTCGTTAGGCCGCTGGGCCTAGATCCGACAATTTACGTTCCGTCGGCGAGACAAACCCTTGGGCCTGATGATCCGTCAAACGGGCGTAGAGCGAGCGAGGGAGCGTCGTGCGTTTAGCTGGGAGGCCGTAGAGTCAGCGAGACAGTGAGCGGGACAGCGAGCGGAGGAGGGAGACAGAGCGAACGCGGACGAGGGAGAGAGTGAGCGAGAGAGCGAGCGAGACAAAGCGAGCGTGGACGAGTGAGACGGAGAGAGAGCGAGCGAGGAAGCGAGCGAGACAGAGAGTGTGCGAGCAGACGAGGGCGACAGCGAGAGCGAGCGAGGGAGACAGAGAGCGAGCGAGACAGAGAGCGAGTGGACGAGCGAGACAGCGTGCGGACGAGGGAGACAGCGAGAGAGCGAGCGAGCGGACGAGCGAGACAGCGTGCGGACGAGGAAGACAGAGAGAGAGCGAGCGAGCGGACGAGCGAGACAGCGTGCGGACGAGCGAGACAGCGAGAGAGCGAGCGAGCGGACGAGCGAGACAGCGTGCGGACGAGGGAGACAGAGAGAGAGCGAGCGAGGGGACGAGCGAGACAGCGAGAGAGCGAGCGAGCGGACGAGCGAGACAGCGTGCGGACGAGCGAGACAGAGAGAGAGCGAGCGAGGGGACGAGCGTGCGTTCACCTGGAAGGCCGTCTGGCTGTTGAAGTTCTTGATCTCCTTGCTCGCGCCACGGTAGAGCAGCACCCGAGCACAGCTCTCCTGCGTGAGCACGGACACGCGGCGAGTGAGCCGTGGCCGTTCGTTGCTTCTGCTTTTAGAACCACCGTGGATTTAGAGCATTTGGCTGCTACGACAAATTTCCACGTCATAAGCCACTTCGCTGGCCTATCATTGGTAACAAGGTTGCTTCTGAAAAAGAGCCGAATAGCTCAGGAGGCCTAACTATGGGTCAGCTATGGCTGACCTCATGGCGACCACGAGATTCGTCGTCATCATCATCGACTGTGAAATTATTGCTGTCTTGATCTACATCGTCATTTTCACGTTTAGAAAATTCATCGTCGTCATCATCACCAGGCCTTGTGTGCTCAGTTGGTCTAACCTGGTAAAGAAAATTAAAATAAAAAAGTTGTATACAGTAAAATCATGGATTGCGAGTAACTTGGTCTGCGAGTGTTTTGCAAGACGAGCAAAAATTTTAAATTTAATTTGATCAACCAGCGAGGTCTTGCAATACGAGTAGTACGTGCATACGCTTTGTTTGCCGAGCGTCACGTGATCACAACTGATATACGAGTGCTTTGGATTACAAACACGTTTCCGGAACGAATTCTGCTCGCAATCCGATGTTTTACTGTAGTTTCACCTGGTTGTAGAGGGCACAGATGTGCAATGCCGTGTTGCCAGACGCATTCTGCGTGCTCATGTCGGCCCCGTAGAACAAGAGGTGTTCCAGGTGTTGCACGAGCCCGTGTCTGCAGGCCTGACAGAGACAAACAGACACCGTTGGGCAGAGGTCGCAACCGGGTACCCGATACCCGTACCCTACCCGATACCCGGCTACCCGTACCCGGCCGGGTACGGGTACCCGTTTGCGACCCTGGTGCGGCCGGGTGCGGGTACGGTTCGGCCGTGAGTCACTGGTGAGTCACCGTTTGTCACTCATTTCCCAACGTCTTGTCTCTTCTCACAATTCAAGTTCCTAGAATCAACCCACCCGCGCCTGCAACATGGCTTCATCCCAGAGGTCGCAATCGGGTACCCGGGTACCCGGGTACGGGTACGGGTAAGGAATCAAAACCCGTTTGCGACCTCTGCCGTTGGGGCGAGCGCAGCTTAGCGAGCTCCTGTTGAGGCAGGAAAACGTCGCACCGACGAGGCGGGCGGGCCCTCACCACGCGCCCGGCCACTTTAGTCCCCCCGGCGGCGATGTTTACACACCGCACCAGGTTTTTGGTTTAAGGCTGAGCCGACTTAGGGGTAGGGGGCCCAGGAACGGTTCAAATAATCGTCGCTCGGTGTTGGTGGCCGTGAGCGGGACTGGAAATCGGGTGGCCGGGTTCTTCATTTTATTCAAATTTATTGTTTTTTAATTAGGTAAGGCCCACTGAGCTACGTAGCGCTCTTTCAGAAGCGACCTGGCTACCACAAATGATGGCCTCAACGAAGTGGCTTATCGTCGTGGAAATTCCTAGCGGCCAAATACTCTGAAGCGCTTGTGTTTTTAACTGTGGAGGGAAAAACCGGAAGAAAAATCCACGTGACCAAGAGGATAGGGAGAGAGACACGCAAAATCCATAAAGACAGCAGGCGTCAGGGTCGTGGTCGAACCCACGAACTCCTGTACACCAGGCAAGGTAGTTAACATCTCCTAGCCACCGTGATGATGATGAGAGAGACACGCAGACTCCAAATATACAGCAACAGGCGTCAGGGTCAGGGTCAAACCCACGACCTCCTGCATACCAGGCGAGGTAGTTAACATCTCCTAGCCACCGTGATGATGATGAGAGACACAAACTCCAAATATACAGCAGCAGGCGTCAGGGTCGGGCTCGAACCCACGACCTCCTGCATACCAGGCGAGGTAGTTAACATCTCCTAGCCACCGTGATGATGATGAAAGACGCAAACTCCAAATATACAGCAGCAGGTGTCAGGGTAGGGCTCAAACCCACGACCTCCTGTGCACCAGGCGAGGTAGTTAACATCTCCTAGCCACCGTGATGATGATGAGAGACGCAAACTCCAAATATACAGCAGCAGGCATCAGGGTCGGGCTCGAACCCACGACCTCCTGTGCACCAGGCGAGGTAGTTAACATCTCCTAGCCACCGTGATGATGATGAGAGAGACACGCAGACTCCAAATATACAGCAGCAGGCGTCAGGGTCGGGCTCGAACCCACGACCTCCTGCATACCAGGCGAGGTAGTTAACATCTCCTAGCCACCGTGATGATGATGAAAGACGCAAACTCCAAATATACAGCAGCAGGCGTCAGGGTCGGGCTCAAACCCACGACCTCCTGTGCACCAGGCGAGGTAGTTAACATCTCCTAGCCACCGTGATGATGATGAGAGACGCAAATTAAAAATGTACAGCAGCAAGCATCAGGGTCGGGCTCGAACCCACGACCTCCTGTATACCAGGTGAGGTAGTTAACATCTCCTAGCCACCGTGATGATGATGAGAGACGCAAACTCCAAATATACAGCAGCAGGCGTCAGGGTCGGGCTCGAACCCACGACCTCCTGTGCACCAGGCGAGGTAGTTAACATCTCCTAGCCACCGTGATGATGATGAGAGACGCAAATTAAAAATGTACAGCAGCAAGCATCAGGGTCGGGCTCGAACCCACGACCTCCTGTATACCAGGTGAGGTAGTTAACATCTCCTAGCCACCGTGGCGCCCCACGCTCCCCCACGCCCCCCCCCCCCCACGCCCCCCCCCCCACGCCCCCCCCCCACCACGCCCCCCCCCCCCACCACGCCCCCCCCGCCTCCCCACCTGGTGGAGCTCGTTCCAGCCGCTCTCGTCGCTGCTGCCCACGGTGGCGTGGTCGTGCAGCAGCGTCTCGCAGCAGCGAGCGTCGCCCCCCGCCAGCACCGTGTAGTAGAGCGGCGTGAGTCCGCGCGCGTCCCCGTAGTCCGGCGACGCGCCCAGGTCCAGCAACGTCTGGGGAGGGGGTCAAGGGTCAAGAGAGGTCAGTCGGAGCTCAGCGGGTCAAGGTGGCCGCACGAGGTGGGGGCGACGGTGGCTGTGGTCACACGTGGAAGAGTAGGGGGTGTGTGTTTGTGCTCGTGAAGGACGCTGCTACTGGGCGCGCGCGCGTGTACATGTGTGCGCGTGCGTGCGTCTGCGAGCGTGTGTGTGTGTGCGTGTACATGTGTGCGTGCGGTGCGTCTGCGAGCATGTGTGCGCGTGTACATGTGTACATGTATGTGTGCGTCACCGAGAGCGCTTCGAGGTTGCGGGCGCGCGTCGCCTTGTGCAGCGCCGTGAGTCCGTCGCGCGAGCGGAAGTCCAGGTGGGCGCCGCCATTCTTCAGCGCCTTGATGAGCTCCGTGGCCCCGTCCAGGCCCACCGCCGCCGTCAGAGGCGACTCTAGACCACGTGGGGGGGGGTAGGGGGGGCGGTAGGGGGGCGGCCACCAGCGTCCACCGTCACCGTTGAGGCGATGCGTGCGGCGCCGTTGGGCGCCTCGGCGTGCCGTGGCGGGAGGACCGGCCGAACGGGGCACGTGATCGCGCCGACGTCGGAGCCGACGGGGCACCAGGCCGCGTGCACCGGAATCGACGTCGCGACGCTCGCCGGGTGCAGGACGACGAGCTTGCTGAAGCGGCGAAGCAGGAGGAGGGGGGTTTCTCCACAGCTCTGGTGATGATGCCGGGTTGTGATGACCGGCGAAGCGCCGTACTTTCAGGCTGTAAATGCCGCGGCTTTGCTCTCCGACGCACAACCGGTGTGCTGTACCAGTGACGAATCGGCTACGTTCCGTTCACGCGACGAAGCCCTTAGCCACCCAGCAGCATAACAAAAGGCGGCTTAATCCTAGCTGGCTTATCTACATATGCCATCTACATTACAAAGGCTCAGTTCCAGCAGCAGCACTGACCATCTCACAACTCCTCCTCTCGCTCGGCCCTTCCTGGTTCCTCCCCCCCCTTAGCCAGTATATAAGGTCGTGCCTCTTAGGACTTCTCTTCACTTGATACAGATTTTTTGCTGTGACAGTTTCACCTGAAGACGGACGCTTGTGTTGCCCTCCGAAACGTCGTGATTTTATTGTTTTAATTTTTTATTAATTTTAATTAAATTTTTTACCTACACGGTGACTTTACCAAAAGAACTAAGAGTTATGAATCCTTGCAGTCACGAAAGCTTCAAATCTAGAATGAACCCCTTAGCGATTGGCTGCGTCGGGCGGCGGCGGGTTTAACGACACATTCGTACATTTACGCGACCTAACCCACAAATCGTTGAGCCAACGGCACCAAACCGCGCAGCCCAAGTCAGCGGCGTTCCCGGCGGCCATTGACGTGCCTCACCTCCCGTGTCGGGGTCGTGGAAGTTGGGGTCGAGGCCTTTGTCCAGGAGCTTGGCGAGCTTCTCGACGGCGCGGTGAGCCACGTAGTCCATGCACCGCTTGAGGTTCGCCTGCACGCACGACGGGCGGCACACGGCCGCATCAACACACAGCACCCACCCCCCCACCCCTCCCCCCCAGGACGGTGGTTCGGAGATGTTGACTACCTCTCCAGGTACGCAGGAGGTCGTGGGTTCGATCCCGACCCTGACGCCTGCTGCTGCTGTATATTTGGAGTTTGCGTCTCTCTCGTCATCACGGTGGCTAGGAGATGTTAACTACCTCGCCTGGTATGCAGGAGGTCGTGGGTTCGATCCCGACCCTGACGCCTGCTGCTGGAAATTTGGAGTTTGCGTCACTCATCATCATCACGGTAGCAAGGAGATGTTAACTACCTCGCCAGGTATGCAGGAGGTCGTGGGTTTGATCTCGACAATTGTTTTGTAAATGTTGTGTGGGTTTACAATTGTAAATGTTGTGGGTTTACTCTCCAACACACTGGTTAGTGCTGTACTCGTAACGAATTGACATGTTCTGTTTACGTGACAAACCTTACCAATTGGCTGTGTCGGGTGGTGTCGGGTCTAACGTTTGCGACCCTGGTGCGGCCGGGTACAGGTACGGTTAAGGAATCAAAACCCGTTTGCGACCTCTGAGGAGGGAGCGGGGAGGATGGGGGAGGATGGGGGAGGATGGGGGAGGAGGTGGAGGGAGGGGTGCAGCGTGGGTGGCTGATGCTGCGCTCTCCTCTATAATTCATCAAACGCCGGAACGTGCCACGGAGCTCTGCTCAGCAGCGCCGGTGCGATGTTAACGAGGCGCGTGGCGGTGGCGGTGCTTGGGGGAGGTGGTGGCGGTGGAGGTGGTGGTGGTGGTTGTAGTGGTGGCAGTAGTGGTGAAGGTGATGGCGGTGGTGGTGCTGGGAGAGGTGGTGGCGGTGGAGGTGGTGGTGGTGGTGGTAGCGGTAGCAGTAGTGGTGAAGGTGATGGCGGTGGTGGTGCTGGGAGAGGTGGTGGCGGTGGAGGTGGTGGCGAGGTTGTTGTTGTTGTTATTATTATGAGAAGTGTTGGCCCTTCGTGTAAACGCGATTTGCGTGAGAAATCCGATGAGCTATGAAGCTCTTCGTCACAGATCTCCAGTACGGGCTGGGGTTCTCACAATTAAATTATCAATTTTTGTCGTAGCTAAAAAAAATATAGGAACGTATAATAACAATAACAACAACGTGGTAGGGGGCACGGGTTCAGTATTGATGCCCCCACCCCCATCCCTCCCCCCCCACTCACGCAATAGCTTTAGTAAGGGGGGGGGGGCACTGCACATGAATGGGGGGCAGAGTGGGGGGGGGGGGCGACGTTGAATCACCTTCGAGTGGAGCTTGGACAGCTGCTTGTCGTCCAAGTTGAGTTGCTTGTAAACTCGCTTCTTGTATCGGAACTGCCAACGACAGAGTCGCCCCCAGCCCCGGGGGGTTAGCAACGACGACGACAACAACAACAACAACGTCAGCGTCAACGACTGACAACAACAACAACAACAGCCGCATCTTCAACGTCAACAGCGGCGGCAACAGCTCCCACGAGAAATATCAACGCCAATTCATGATAGAGGTTTTTTTTTTGGGTTAGATCGTGTAAACATATAAATGTTGTGTCGTTAAAACCCGAGACCACCCGACACAGCCAACTAGTAAGGGTTTGTCACGTAAATAGAACGTGGCCAATTCGTCACTAGTACAGCACTAGTGTGTAGTGTAGTGTATAGTGTAGTCTATAGTAGTATAGTGTAGTGTAAAGTGTAGTGTATAGTAGTGTATAATGTAATGTATAGTAGTGTATAGTGTAGTGTATAGTGTAGTGTATAGTGTAGTGTATAGTGTAGTATACTAGTAGAGCACTAATACAGCACTAGTGTATAGTGTAGTGTATAATGTAGTGTAGAGTGTAGTGTATAGTGTAGTGTATAGTGTAGTGTATAGTGTAGTGTATAATGCAGTGTATAATAGTGTAGTGTATAGTGTAGTCTACTAGTAAGCCCTAACCGGTGTGTTGGAGAGCCAAGCCACAACATTTACAATCGAAGTACGACGTTTCGCCAAGAATTACAACCAGCTTCATCAGGCGACAGCCAGATTTGTGGAGAAGTCCACCTGTTTCGTTCCTTAAATAGAGGCGTAGATGTGGTGGGGGTGGGAGGGGATTTGAACGCCACATTTATATATTTACACGATCTAACTCAAAACAGCTCTATTATGGTTGACATTGGTCGCGAAAGCCTCCTACGCGTTAAACCAACACCATCATCAACACCATCATCGTCGTCGTCGTCAATGACAAGCGCCGTCGGATCTCTGGCGTCCAATCCGCACGGAGGAATGCGAAGCGGGTGGGGGGGGGGGGGGAGAGAGACGAGGAGTGGTGGAGGAGGAGGTGGGAAGAGGCAGGAGGAAGGAAATCAGTCGGCCACCGCCGCGGTCATCACCACCGCCAGAGCCGTCCCCCCGGGGGGTACACGGCTAACCCGGGGCGACCTGCCCCGGGCCCCGCGTTTTGGGGGGGGGGGGGTTGCCCGCCCCCCCCCCCCCCCCGCGTTTCCACGTCACGACACACGACCGGCGGGCTGTGGGAGTCGGACCCAGGGCCACTCGGCGGCGCCGGAATCGAGTGCCGAGCCGACGCTGCCGTCGTGAGCGGCCCGTGTGACCCCCCCCCCCCCCCAGCCCATTCCTCGTCGCCCGCAACGGGAGGATTCCCGCCGTCCCCCCGTCCTGCGCGAGTGGAATGGCTCCCCCCGCCCCCCCCCCCACCGGCGCGTCGTCTCGTTCGTGTCGCTCGGCGCGCTCTCGACCCGAACGAAGCGGAGAAATTGTTTCTTTGATTTTTTGAGCGCGTGAGCGTGTGCCGGTGTGCGTGCGTAGCGCGCGCGATTCACGCTCACGGCCAACGCCGGTGACGATTATCTGAACCGGTCCTAGGCCTCCCCCTAGGTCGACTCGGCCTCAAACGAGTACCCGGTGCAACGAGAGAGAGAGACAAAGGTGGCCCCCGGGCGTGGCGCTGGCCCCCCTCCCACTCGCGTGCCGTGCCGTGCCGGCCTTCACCGACGCTTGGAGGGGCGGGGTAGTGGACGGAGCGTGCTCGACGCCGGACGTAGACAAACACGAGCTCGTCGGCGGTGCGAGCGCGGCGAGGGGCGAGTTCACGACCGGTGCCATCCGCGCCCGACGGACCGCAACGCCGTTCGTCGAAGAGCCGAGCTGGGACAGAGAACGTCGCGTCCGGTTGCAGCGCCCGGGCGAGACGACCGAAACGACCGATACGACCGATACAACCGATCCAACCGATACCACCGATACGACCGATACGACCGATACCACCGATACAACCGATACCACCGATACAACCGATCCAACCGATACCACCGATACGACCGATACGACCGATACCACCGATACAATCGATACCACCGATACGACCGATACCACCGATACAACCGATACCACCGATACAACCGATCCAACCGATACCACCGATACGACCGATACGACCGATACCACCGATACAACCGATACCACCGATACAACCGATCCAACCGATACCACCGATACGACCGATACGACCGATACCACCGATACAATCGATACCACCGATACGACCGATACCACCGATACAACCGATACCACCGATACAACCGATCCAACCGATACCACCGATACGACCGATACGACCGATACCACCGATACGACCGATCCAACCGATACCACCGATACAACCGATCCAACCGATACCACCGATACAACCGATCCAACCGATACGACCGATACGACCGATCCAACTGATACGACCGATACAACCGATACCACCGATACAACCGATCCAACCGATACCACCGATACCACCGATACAACCGATCCAACCGATACGATCGATCCAACAGATACGACCGATATGACCGATACGACCGAACCGACCGATACGACCAAAACGACCAATACCACCGATACGACGACCGATACGCAGTTTGAAAACACCGGCAAACTGCGCGTCCGGGCACGGCAATGGACTCCCCCGTGTCCCTGCGAACCCGGTCGGTTTTCTCCGGGTGCGCCGAACGCCGCCTAATCGTGTACAGCGCGAACCCCCCCCCCCTCGCCCCCCTCACCCCCCCCCCCCCCCAGCGGACACAATGCAGGAGGCTGCTGTAAACACAAAGTGAGTCTTGAGCCTCTGCTGTTGAAAACTTTCACACTCCGGCGGCGAGCGTCGTCCCGGCGTCATGAATAGCGACGTGACACCGAGCGACAGGGGACGGGGGGGAGGGGAGGGGCGGAGGGGAGGGGAGGGACGGGGGTGAGGGGGGGGGCGGGGGGTTACCGTGCGTCGTTCAGCACGATGTCCGACGTTTCGGTGCCGTGCCGCCGCCGGCTACCCTTTCCGAAGCTCCTCCCGCCCACCGAGTTTTGCCGGAGAAGCTCGCGCGGGCGGGGGGAGGGTGGAGGGGGGAGCAAGGAGGGGGGGAGCAGGGAGGGGGGGAATCGTCGGTGAAATCGAGCGCCAGACGACACCCGCCCGACGTCGCGTCGGAGAGACGAGAGCAGAGCGCTGCATGGCAGCGTCAAACGCCACGTCTCGCCAGCGCACCTTCAGCAGCAGCAGCAGCAGCAGCTGCACAGGTAGAGGCATGGCCGGCGGGAGAGGACGACGAGGGGCGACGGTCGAAGCCGGCGAACCCCCCCCACCCCCCCTTCTTCTCGCGAGTCACCAACTCCAAAGCCCTCACGCGTACACCACCCCCCACCCCTCCCCTCCCTCCCCTCTCCTCTCACCGCCGCCCTCCTCCGTTGCCGAGGCTCCGTTGCCGGGGCGCCGTTAACAAGGCTCCATTGCCGGGGCTCCGTTGCCAAGGCGCCGTTGCCGGGGCGCCGTTGCCGGGGCGCCGTTGCCGGGGCGCCGTTGCCGGGGCTCCGTTGCCAAGGCGCCGTTGCCGGGGCGCTGTTGCCGGGGCGCCGTTGCTGGGGCTCCGTTGCCGGGACTCCGTTGCCGGGGGGCCGTTGCCAAGGCGCCGTTGCCAGGGCTCCGTTGCCGGGGCTCTGTTGCCGGGGCGCGAGCACCGGCGGTGACTCGAGCGGGAGGAGCCGAGAAGATCTTTGACCATTCTAAAATGTTGTTTTTATTTCGTTAGACTCCATTTGTTTTTCTCATCAATCCATCGCTGCGGCTGACTTGGGGCCGACTTCACCGCCCGTCAGGGTTTAGTTTTCGTCGTATAAATATCCCCACCTTCTTAGCGGCAGCTCACATTACATCCCTGCCTGCCTGCCTGCCCGGAGCAGCACTGGCACAAGCGCGGGCTCCGTGCGTGGCGTAGCCAAGAGCACACGTGCACCGCGAGCCGCCTCTCCCTCCCTCCCTCTCGCTCACTCGCTCCATCGTGGGGGGCGGTGGTGGAGTGGGTTGTGGCTGGAGGGGGAGGTGACGGGCGACGTCCGACCAGCGGGCAGGCAGTGCGATCTACTGGCTGCGCGGGGGACAGCCCCACGATTATCTTCTCGGTTCTTTCGGTAAAGTCACGTAGAAGGGAAGTAATAAAATAATAAAAATCAAACATAATAAAATGCAAATCTCACGACGTTTCGGGCACAACGCAAGCAGCCGTCCTCTTAGGTCCGTTCGGGGCTCCGACAAGCTGAGGCCGATGGGCGCACGCGTGCAAAGACAAAGATCCCCCCCCGGATAGCCTCCAACAGGCTGTCGGGGCAAGTGCTCTTAGCGAGCAACGGTGGAGTGTCAGAACGGCAAACGCCTATGGAGGGGTTGGTGGGCCAACGCCAAACCCAGCCACCTTTGTCTCCCCAGTGACGATGCCTCCACACCACACCAGGTGTGGTGGTACCAGCACTCAAGGCGGCCATGTGGACCTAGGGGTGGCCCAGGACCGGTTGGGATCATCGTCACCGGCGTTGGCCGCGAGCGGGAATCGAACTCGGGTCTCTGGGCTCGCAGCTCGGTGGGCGACGTCACCGCGGCGCTTGTGCCAGGCTAGGTGCACCTTGAGGCCACGTGAAGTGTTGAACGCCCGCTGCCAGGAGGTCACGGGGCAGACCCAGATGCCACAGGTCGACTGATTTGAGACAACTGGCTGATGCACCAACTGTGCCCCCTACTGTGCCAACTTGCTGTGCTTTAGCCACCCGGTGCTCCGCTCGTTGTTGTGAGCGTCGCTCCTCCGCCCTCCGTTGTTGTTGAAGGGCGACTGCCTCCAACTGCCCAGTAGCAGCGTCCTTCACGAGCCTCCTCCACAGAGGCCGATATTGACACCGCTGGTACCAGTCATCGGCAAGTCCACTCAGCTCCACGTCCTCCTGTACCACGTCACTCCATCTCTTCTCTAGCCCGTGCCGCGAGGGGAGGAAGGGCTCGCTGCCGGCAGGAGGCCTCGGCACGGACCCCAGGTGCCATGGGTTGCCCCCCAAAAACAAAGATTCCCACCCCCCCCTCCCCCCCCCACCGTATAGCCTCAACAGACTGTTGGGGGCAAGTGCCTTTAGCGAGCAGCGACCTTTGAAGGCCGGCACGGCACACACGAGGGGGTGGGCGGCCAGCGCGCCCGACCGCCTTTGTCTTCCCAGTGGCGATGTTCAACACACCGCTGCAGGTACTCATTTGAGACTGAGTCGACCTAGGGGAGGCCCAGGACCGGTTCAAATTATTCGTGCTGGGGGGAGGGGGGGTGGTGGGGATTTAAGAATCTTTGGTTCTTTCGGTAAAGCCACGTACATGGAAAATAAAAAAAATACAATTAAAAAAATATTAAGCAAAATCCCACGACGTTTCCATCGCAACACAAGCGGTCTGCTGCTGCTGCTGCTACTGCTGTTGCTGCTGCTGCTTCATGAAGACCGCTGCGCCAGGAGGGTAAAGTGTGGGCGGACTCTTCAAAGACGTCTTGGCGAGCGTGGAAAGAGAAGACCAAAACTACCCACGCTGCCTTTGGGCACAAGTGACAATTGCGCGTGGCAGCAATGAACACGATTATTTTATTGACTGACAGGGGACTGCGGCGTTCCCTCCCTCGGCGACCGTGACTCGTCCAGAGGGGGCTCCTCCCCACCCCGAGCCTCTCGCCTCCGCGCCCCGTTTCAAAATCTGGCGCACTCTTGGGACACGACGCCTCGTCTATAAATACAGAAATATGATAAAGCCACCGCCACCACCGCCACCACTACCGTCACCACCTCCACCGTCACCACCTCCACCACTATCGCCACCTCCACCACTACCGCAACACACCTCCACCGCCACCACCTCCACCGTCACCACCGTCACCACCTCCACCACTACCGCCACCTCCACCACTACCGCCACCACCTCCACCACGACCGCCATCACCTCCACCACTACCGCCACCACTGCCACCACAGTCAGCACCTCCACCGCCACCACTACCTCCATCACCTCCACCGCCACCACTACCTCAACCACCTCCACCGCCACCACCTCCACCGCTACGCGGGCGCAAACCTGGGTCGTGGATTTGTTTTCTCTCCGGGTCCTCCGGTTTCCACCCCCACTCTCACCCCCAACATTTAGAATCGACATCACGCGTTGAGGGCGTTTGGACGCCGCTATAAAAATGCTCCATGTGGCGAGCCAATTGGGGTCGGGCGATCGTCTGTGGCCGAGGTCGCCTCTGAGAAGGAGCTGCCACGGGTATCAGCGGGGGCCTCCGTCACCTGGTAAACAAACTTTTAAAAAGTTTGGGTGTAAAGTTTCAAAGTATCCTGGGGGCAATTCAGTTTCCTCGCACAAAAAGCCAACTCGTAACCCATCCAAGCTGTCCTCAAAGCTACTCGCGGGGGTACATCCTGAAAGCGAGACTCTAAAGAGACACGTAGATACTTAATTTGGAGCTTTCGTGACTGCAGGAATTACTCTTTGGTTCTTTCGGTAAAGTGACGTATAAAGAGAAAAGAACAAATTAAATACTACCATACAAATATTTAATTTATTATTTTCTCTTTATACGTCACTTTACCGAAAGAACCAAAGAGACACGTGGATCTCTCCGTCTCTCTCTCCCCTGCGACGGTGGGACGTGAGCCTCTCGCGTCACGGCCGTGCGGCTCGCGAAAGCTTCCCGCGGGATTAGTCGTTGGGTGCTCGCCGCCGGCTCGAAGTCATCCGAGGGAGATCGCAGCCAACGGAGCGGGGAGGGGGTGGTGGGGCGGGGGGAGGGGGAGGAGGGAACTCAACCCGGCGGGGATTTACTCCAGAAAGAGCCCCCCGGCTCAAGCGCTGGGAGACGGGGTCCCACGGCGGCCTCACAGCTCCCCGTCGCCGCGACAGCGAGCGGCGCGCACTGGACACTCGTGACGCACGGCGACAACAGCGATGACAACGACGACAACAACAACAACAACGATGACAACAACGATCACAACAACGATGATGACGCCAACAACGCGAACAACGACACCAACAACAATGACAACAATGACAATGACGACTTCAACAACGACAAGAACAAATGACGACGATAACAATATCGACGACAACAACGACGACAACAACGACGACAACAACAACGACAGACAAACAGACGACGACGGATTCGGCCCGTTCGCCGCCGAGTGCCAGGCTAGGTGCACTTCGTGGCCGCCACGTGACACTGCCGGCGGGCAGGAGGAGGAGCGTGGTCACGTGACAGACCCCGGCGGGTGCCACGGGTTGACCGACTGAGATGACTGGCAGATGCACCACCTGTGCTCCCCCACTGTGCCAACTGGCACAACAAAAAAGACAAAGATCCCCCGTGTAGCCTGTAACAGACTGTAGGGGCAAGTGCTGTTAGCGAGCACCTATAAAGGCTGGCACTGCACACGAGGGGGTGGGTGGACAACACCACGCTCGGCCGCCTTTGTCTCCCCAGCGGTGATGTTTACTCGTTTGAGGCCGAGTCGACCTAGGGGAGGCCCGCGACCGGTTCAGATAATCGTCACCGGTATTGGCCGTGAGCGGGAATCGAACCCGGGTCGCCGGGTTCGTAGCGTAGCGTAGCGCTAACCGCCGCACCACCACTCCCCAACTGGCACCCACCACCACCACACACACCCACACACGCGCTGAGTCATATACACACACAGGGACCGCCAGACAGACACGTGAGACACGCACAAAGATCCCCCGTGTAGCCTACGTACAAATTCGCGGCAAGTGCTGTTCGCAAGGCCAGCCGCGGATCCGATGGGGGGATGGGGGGGGGGGGATATTTTATTGATACCTTAGGAAATATTGGGAATGTTATGATTATAACACTGGTCAACACACTTTTTCTGGCATAAGGTATTCCAGAGGTTTAAGGTAATGTTGGGGTGCTGATTCCAAATCTGGCATCAGTTTTTGTCTATCACATCAGGTTTTTGAGATATCAAATATTGCATTTTCAATAAAAACTGCGGAAGAAAAATATTAAATAAATGTGGATATCTACATAAAATGATATTTTAAAAACACACTATCCTAAAAATACAGCACCGTATTTTAGCACTAAAGCAGTCACTGACTCGCAACAACTCGCAATCATAAGTGACAGAGTTAATTTCGGGTAAAATCAATGAAAATGGGGTATGCCGATAGCATAAAAATGAGATGTGATAGAGCAAATCCGAGATCAGATTTGGAATCAGCACCCTGAAATTAGTCTAGAACAGCTGCAAAGTCCAGGCCAGAATTTTTTTTTGTGTGGACCAGTGTAATTAATTTAGGGGGGCCCCTATTTAAAAGGCTTGGAATTTTGGGACCTCCCAACCATCCCACGCCGCCTCCCCCCGGAAAGTTTCTACATCCGCCTCTGATGTCGGCTGCCAACCCTCCCCGGCACTGATGGCGTTATGCACTGCAACAGCTCACCAGGCACCAGAGGTCGCAAACGGGTTTTGATTCCGTACCCGTACCCAGCCGCACCAGGGTTGCAAACGGCGACCCGTATCCGTACCCGGCCGGGTACGGGTACCCGTTCCCTACCCGTACCCTACCCGAAATGAGTGACGAACGGTTACTCACCAGTGACTCACGGCCTACCCGTACCCGTACCCGGCCGCACCAGGGTTGCAAACGGCGACCCGTATCCGTACCCGGCCGGGTACGGGTACCCGTTCCCTACCCGTACCCTACCCGAAATGAGTGACAAACGGTGACTCACCAGTGACTCACGGCCTACCCGTACCCGTACCCGGCCGCACCAGGGTCGCAAACGGGTACCCGTACCCGTACCCGGCCGGGTACGGGTAGCCGGGTATCGGGTAGGGTATGGGTATCGTGTATCCGGTTGCGACCTCTGCCAGGCATTCGATCGTACGCACGGTGCGCGCTTTCAAGTTGCCGCGGACGAAGGCCTTACTCCGACTTGGGAACGCATCGATGCTCGTGAACGTGACGCCAAGGTCGATTTTGTTCCAACGCGCAAGCTTTTGTTTAACTTGCCCTGCCGTCCGCGCATATCCTTTCAAATCTACCGACGCTTTAATATGTTCGGATCACCGGAGCCTTAACGAGCTGAAATGTTGCACGCACAGATTCGTCTACAGCGTGAGAATTCCAGGTCCCCCGACTATCCTGTACCTCTCTTGGTGGTTAATCATTTTTTTACTCAATTTCTTTATTGCACTAGATTTGAAATACATTGCTAGAATTATCCAGACAATAATGAACTCTTGCTATCGGTTGGATTGGGACCTGAGAATGAAATGGCACACGTGCAAATTGTGTTTTTACAAGATTAACATTAAAATAAATTAGGTGATGAAAACTACAAGTTGCTTCAATGCGATTTAACGCTTTCGTGACTGCAGGGATTCATTCATCTTCTTGGTTCTTTCGGTAAAGTCACGTAGAAGGGAAATAATAAAATAATAAAAATAAAACATAATAAAATAATTCTCACGACGTTTCGGCCACAACGGCTGCTTGCGTTGTGGCCGAAACGTCGACAATGATGACGACGACGACGACGACGACGATGATGACGACGATGATGACGACGACGACGATGATGATGATGACGATGGGGTGGTGGTGTTCCATCGCGCAAAGAATGTAAAAAGGTACAGCCCCTGCAACTGCTCGCTCGCACCACCGCTTGAGGTGGACGCGTCTCTAGAGCAGTGGGCGACTCTCTAGACTCTGGAGCATTTTGGTTTGCCGACCCCTCACTATGGGAGTCGAATTTACCATGGGAGTCCAGTTTACTATGGGAGTCCAGTTTACCATGGGAGTCCAGTTTACCGTGGTAATCCAGTTTACCATGGGAGTCCAGTTTACCATGGGAGTCCAGTTCACCATGGGAGTCCAGTTTACCATGGAAGTCCAGTTTACCGTGGGAGTCCAGTTTACCATGGCATTCCAGTTGAACATGGGAGTCCAGTTTACCATGGAAGTCCAGTTTACCGTGGGAGTCCAGTTTACCATGGGAGTCCAGTTTACCATGGAATTCCAGTTTACCATGGCAGTCCAGTTTATCATAGAATCCAGTTTACCACGGAATTCCAGTTTACCATGGAATTCCAGTTCACCATGGGAGTCCAGTTCACCATGGGGGTTCAGTTTACCACGGAAGTCCAGTTTACCACGAAATTCCAGTTTTGTCTCGTATTCACCACACAGTGGCATTGGCGACTCAAAATATCGAGCTTTTTTTTTTGTTTGTTTTACAACCGAATTCGAACCAAAAAATGGCCCCGCTCGTTCCTCTGGGTTTGCCGACCGCCCCCTTGGGTCTCGCAGCTCCGGTGGCGTTATCCTGTCGCCTACTCTCACCCCAACGGCTCCAAACGTTTCCGGGAGAGAAGAGGCCCACGCTTCACCACGCCCCCGCCCACCGTGTTCCGACGCCGCTCGCGGGAACGTCCGGCACGCCGCCGGGACCGTGCCGGGCCGGGAAGTCGATCGTGCCCGGCTCGCTCAAACTTCCTACGCAGCCGTAACGCAGCCGACCGCGACCGATCGCGGAGACCCCCGCACCGCAGACCGAACGCAAGTCACAAGGCCCCCGGGGCACGGGGAAACTGCACGCTCCGCTACAAATTGGGTCCGGTGCAGCCACGAGGAGATGACGTTTCGCGACGACCGGCGGGGCGGCGAACATCCCCCGGCACGAACGGGGAGCGGCGCATTGCCGCGAGGGATGCACCGCGGAGAGGGGGGGGGGGCCGGGGGGGGGGGGGGGGCCGGGGCAGCGCAAAACCCGAGGACGCTGGGGCGGCAGCGCCACGCGACACAAAGCGCAGGGAAGCAGGGCCTACGGGCGGCGAGGCACGGTAGGACCAGGGCTGGGCAGGGTGGGCAAGGGTAGGACGAGATGGGGGGGACGGGAGGGGAGGCGAGGGGGGGGTGAGGGCAAGTCAGGGCAGGGCAGGGTGGGCAAGGATAGGACGAGATGGGGGGGACGGGAGGGGAGGCGAGGAGGGGAGGGGAGTGAGGGCAAGGCAGGGAAGGGCAGGGTGGGCAAGGGTAGCGCGGTAGAGAGAGGGGGCAAGGTGCGTGAAGGCAGGGCAGCACCTCCAGGTAAGGCACGCCGGTGTTGGGGGGCTGCGGGTAGTCGTGCAGGGGCCGCTCCTCGTCGAAGAACTTTCCGGCGCGGCCGTTGCAGGCGGGCTGGAAGAGGCCGTAGTTGAGGGCGTCGCTGAGGCTCTGCGTGAGTGTCTGCAGGATGCGCTGCTTGGCCTCGCGCACCAGCGCGTCCGGGTTGAAGCGTAGGCACTTCTGCGAGCGAGCAAGAGAGAGCACGAAACACGTGTCATTCCTCTTGTAGCGCCGCCCACCACCACCACCACGTTCCAATCCCTGGTTACCACATTCAGATAAGCCCCTCCCCCCCCCCTTAACTTGTATTTAAGGGCTGGTCTCTTGGAGTTTTGCCTCACTTGACGCGGTAATTTTAGCCGTGACGGTCCCACCTGCTGACGGAGACTTGCGTTGCCTCCGAAACGTCGTGGTTTATTATCTTATTTATATTATTACTTCCATTAATTTTATTTTTTACCCATGTGACTTTACCGAAAAAGCCTAAGAGTGCGAGTACATCTTCTTGGTTCTTTCGGTAAAGCCACGTAGAAGGGGAGTAATAAAATAATAAAAATAAAACATGATAAAATAATTCTCACGACGTTTCGGCCACAACGCAAGCAGCCGTCCCTCAGGTGAAGACCAGGTCTGTCGGGGAGACAGCGTCTGAAAAGTGTGAGTACAGATCATCGGTTGACACGCAGGTGCTTCGCAGCCAACGTTACGATTCGTTGCCAAGCAAAACGACGCTCGTTTAACCCGGGAAAAGCCTCGCCGAGTCTCAAGACCCAAGAGGGTCCTGCCCAGCTTTCCCGCTCCTTTGCCCGGCGCCGCCCCCGTTTGACCGCCCTCACCGTCTGGTGGAGCTCGGGCACGCCGACGCGCACCACCATCGTGTTGAGGCCGGCGTCTTCGCCCGCGGCTCCCGGCGTTCGCTCCGCAGTGGCGCGGATCGTGTCGTAGATGGTCTCCTCGCGCGACGACCCCTCCCCGTCGGACTCGCCGCCGCCGCCGCCGCTGCCCTCCGAGCCGCTGGCGGCCGCCTCATCCTCGCTGGGAGGGGGGCTCACAGGCATGGCTGCCGCCACCGCCGCCACGTTTCACATCACTGCGGGGGCGGGAGGGCGCGCGACGACACCGGCACACGGTCACTCACGGGGCGGGTCACGGACGGCGACTCCACTGGCACGGCACGGTGTCCGACGTTTCGCGCCACGCGCCGGGGGCGTCTCGTTCTTCTTCTTCAGGATCGAGCTTCGTTCGCCCGGCAAAAGCGGAACGGAATGCCGGGCAGACACACGGCGGTTTGGTTTCGCTGTCCTTCCCACGCGCACCTCCGATTAGCGCGGCTGGCTACGTACGGTGCGAAAGAAGTTCAACACTATGAGACCTCCTTTGCCAGTGGCAAATTATAGTAATAGGTTTTTACCCTTTCAACTGATACAAGAACTGACACCTTTATACAAGCGATCATGTTTGCAATAACCACAACACAAGCAGTCAAAATGCAAACAAAAAGAAACAACTCTGATGATGATAATGATATGCACTGTCCTTGATGTTGATTGGTCCACACCCGAGACAGCTTTTCTTAGAGCCTAGTCTCCATTGGTGTTGGACCAGATGACGCCAAAAGGCGTACAACTCAAAGACAGCGCACTATCAGAGTATTGAGAGCTCGGGGTAAGCATTTACACTATGAGACCTCCTTTACCAGTGGCAAATTGTAGTAATAGGTTTTTACCCTTTCAACTGGTACAAAAACTGACACCTTTCTACAAGGCATCATGTTTGCAATAACCACAACACAAGCAGTCAAAATGCAAACAAAAAGAAACAACTCTCATGATGATAATGATGATGCCTTGTATAAAGGTGTCAGTTTATGTACCAGTTGAAAGGGTAAAAACCTATCACTAGAAGTTCAAAATTCGAACAATACGTACATCCGCCCACAGCTAATGCCGAGTTAACTGCAACTCAAGCGATTGTTTGACGGACAGAGAGCGGCGGATGGACAGGCAGACACACAGACAAGCACGTGGGTGGATGGAGGAATACAATGCACGGACAGAATGGAAAAACTTAAGCTTGCACGACAACCACAACCGCTATTCACCACAAAGTGGCGGTGACGTCACCATGGCTATCGTGTCGTGGCGAGGCGCTGGTGCCAGGTTAGGTGCACCGCGTAGCCTCGACAGACTCGCTCGCTCTCGTAGAGAGACGACGATGATTATGATTACGACTGCCGTAAGTCGCCGCTCACCCGACCCAGATTCACAGAGGCCTCGGAAATTCCCCGGCGCGCACAGTTGAGAGCGGTGGCACGGCAGTTGGCGCACCTGCGCTACGTAATGTGACAAGCTTGATTCGATTTTCCGGTCACGGACAATATCAGTGGCGAGTGATCAACTGGTCCGAAGTCTGAGACTCACACAGAGATAACACAGACTCACACAGAGAACTATAGACTCACACAGAGACCCATAGCCTCACACAGAGACCCATAGACTCACACAGAGACCCATAGACTCACACAGAAACCCATAGACTCAGACAAAGACCCATAGACTCACACAGAGAACTATAGACTCACACAGAGACCCATAGCCTCACACAGAGACCCATAGACTCACACAGAGACCCATAGACTCACACAGAAACCCATAGACTCAGACAAAGACCCATAGACTCGTACAGAGACCCATAGACTCACACAGAGACCCATAGACTCACACAGAGACCCACAGACTCGCACAGAGACTCATAGACTCACACAGAGACCCACAGATTCACACATAGACCCACAGACTCACACAGAGACCCACAGACTCACACAGAGACCCACAGACTCACACAGAGACCCCCAACACCTCCGATAAGCACTATTGGCCACGTACGGTACGAATGAAGTTCAATATAAATACACACACATTACTTGTATTATTCCCATGATCATCAGCATCATCACTCTATCATTATATTTATTCTTCGGTTCGTATTTATAGCCACGGCGAGCCGATGAGTGCGAGCGAGCGAGCGAGAAAGGGGGAATTAATCAATGGCCCCCTTAGGTAAGTGACGTTCACTCTTCAAGGGCAGGGGGAGCGGGGGGCGGTGGGGGGAGCGGTGACTCCGTGTGGCTCGCGAGTCACGTGACGCACCGCGATTTTCCGGTCACGGCCAACATCAGTGGGGAGTGATATATCAACTGGTCCGAGGTCTGAGACTCACACAGAGACCCACAGACTCACACAGAGACCCATAGACTCGCACAGAGACCCACAGACTCACACAGAGACCCACAGACTCACATAGAGACCCATAGACTCGCACAGAGACCCACAGACTCACACAGAAACCCACAGACTCGCACAGAGACCTATAGACACACACAGAAACCCATAGACTCAGACAAAGACCCATAGACTCACGCAGAGACCCACAGACTCACACAGAGACCCACAGACTCATCGACCGGCCCACGAGCCGACCCGGTGCTCGTGGTCGCCTTAAAAACGACGCCGCCGCCGCTGCCTTCCCGACAGCCGTACGTGCGCGTGTCGCTCGCTCGCGCACCCACGCACGCACGAACACTCGGCAAGAGAGATTCATTCGTGGGGGGGGGGGGCAACTCGGGGCTTATTCGTAAAAATAAATACAATCGGAGGGAAATGAAACGTCAGCTCAAATTCAGACCAGGAATAAACGCACCATGCGGTAATTATTGTAATGACGATGATTTCGACGCGTGACGCGCCGCTGCAGATTACTCACTCGCTCTCGATGAGAGAGAGGACGACTCGGAGAGGATCTGCGGGTCTCTGCGTGAGTCTATGGGTCTCTGTGTGAGTCTATGGGTCTCTATGCGA
This sequence comes from Lampetra fluviatilis, assembly GCF_964198595.1. Lineage (NCBI taxonomy): Eukaryota > Metazoa > Chordata > Hyperoartia > Petromyzontiformes > Petromyzontidae > Lampetra > Lampetra fluviatilis. The sequence continues at coordinate 2,286,079 of NC_136338.1, forward strand.
GTCTATGGGTCTCTGTGTGAGTCTATGGGTCTCTGTGTGAGTCTGTGGGTCTCTGCGCGAGTCTATGGGTCTCTGCGTGAGTCTCCGAGTCTTTGTGTGAGTCTATGGGTCTCTGTGTGAGTCTATGGGTCTCTGTGTGAGTCTATGGGTCTCTGTGTGAGTCTATGGGTCTCTGTGTGAGTCTATGGGTCTCTATGCGAGTCTATGGGTCTCTGTGTGAGTCTATGGGTTTCTGTGTGAGTCTATGGGTCTCTGTGTGAGTCTATGGGTCTCTGTGTGAGTCTATGGGTCTCTGTGTGAGTCTATGGGTCTCTGTGTGAGTCTATGGGTCTCTGTGTGAGTCTATGGGTCTCTGTGTGAGTATATGGGTCTCTGCGTGAGTCTATGGGTCTCTGTGTGAGTATATGGGTCTCTGCGTGAGTCTATGGGTCTCTGTGTGAGTCTATGGGTCTCTGTGTGAGTCTATGGGTCTCTGTGTGAGTATATGGGTCTCTGCGTGAGTCTATGGGTCTCTGTGTGAGTCTATGGGTCTCTGTGTGAGTCTGTATATACGTTTAACTTCTTTCGCACCGCCCTACGTGGCCGACCGCGCTCATAGGGAGGTGCGCGTGGGGGAAGGACGAAACAAAAACCCAAACGCAAAGAAAGCGGCGCTCAAGAAAAATTCGTTTCCAGCCCAGATTTAAAGGCGCGCAGATCCCGGTGGCTTCCGAATGTATCGGCGGCCTTCTCGGCGCACGGCGAGGCGCGGTGAGCGACGGCGACGGTGACCGGCAGCGGTATTTTTCACTCCGCGCGCCGTTGCCAGAGCGCTCCCGTTCGCGGCAGCGGGGATATTTTGGCGAGCGAGCGAACCGGCGAGAAACTCACCGCGCGTCGTCAACAACTTCCCAACGAGAAGCCCATGTGTTCGTCACTAGTCCCGGCTCATTGTCGCCCCCCCGACCGTGCCCAGCAAGCGTCGCCCGCTGTGCCGGGCAATTGTCGCCCGCTGTATCCTGGCAATTGTCACCCACTGTACCCGGCAATTGTCACCCACTTTACCCGGCAATTGTCACCCACTGTACCTGGCAATTGTTGCCCACTGTATCTGGCAATTGTCACCCACTGTACCCGGCAATTGTCACCCACTGTACCCGGCAATTGTCACCCACTGTACCCGGCAATTATCACCCACTGTACCTGGCAATTATCACCCACTGTACCTGGCAATTGTCACCCACTGTACCTGACAATTGCTGCCCACTGTACCCGGCAATTGTCACCCACTGTACCCGGCAATTGTCACCCACTGTACCTGGCAATTGTTGCCCACTGTATCTGGCAATTGTTGCCCACTGTACCCGGCAATTGCTGCCCACTGTACCCGGCAATTGTCACCCACTGTACCCGGCAATTGTCACCCACTGTACCTGGCAATTGTTGCCCACTGTATCTGGCAATTGTTGCCCACTGTACCCGGCAATTGCTGCCCACTGTACCCGGCAATTGTCACCCACTGTACCCGGCAATTGTCACCCACTGTACCTGACAATTGCTGCCCACTGTACCCGGCAATTGTCACCCACTGTACCCGGCAATTGTCACCCACTGTACCTGGCAATTGTTGCCCACTGTATCTGGCAATTGTTGCCCACTGTACCCGGCAATTGCTGCCCACTGTACCCGGCAATTGTCACCCACTGTACCCGGCAATTGTCACCCACTGTACCTGGCAATTGTTGCCCACTGTATCTGGCAATTGTTGCCCACTGTACCCGGCAATTGCTGCCCACTGTACCCGGCAATTGTCACCCACTGTACCCGGCAATTGTCACCCACTGTACCCGGCAATTGTCACCCACTGTACCCGGCAATTGTCACCCACTGTACCTGGCAATTGTTGCCCACTGTATCTGGCAATTGTTGCCCACTGTATCTGGCAATTGTCGCCCACTGTATCCGGAAATTGCTGCCCACTGTACCCGGCAATTGTCACCCACTGTACCTGGCAATTGTCACCCACTGTGCCTGGCAATTGTTGCCCACTGTATCCGGCAACCGTCACCCACTTTCTCCTGCAACTGTTGCCTCCACTGCCTAGCACGGGGCAGGCGCAGCCCTGTCCATGCCGATGGGGAGATGGGGGGAGGGCAAGGACATTCAAAATCTCAGGGGGTCGAAGGCCACGACACGGTCAATGTTAAGCAAACTTTAAACACGTGTCGAAATATGGAATGGAACGAGTGGCTGGCGGTTACGACGATCCGCGTCTGCCGATGGGCGCATTCCGCTCCGGCTCTCACTCCCCGTGTCGCCGCACTTTTCGGCGTTGCAAGATGCTTCCCCAAAAAACCTCGAACGCCGTCGTCAATAAAGCGTCATGCAGATCTTGGTTACGTGCAAAGATCACCCCCTCTCCGCGTAGCCTGTAACAGATGGCAGGGGCAAGCGCCGTTAGCGAGTAGCACCTATGAAGGCCGGCACGGCACACGAAGGGGTTGGGTGGCCAAGCTTCACGCCCACCCGGCCGCCTTTGTCTCCCCAGTGGCGATGTTTACTACTCACCGCACCAGATGCTCATTTGAGGCAGGGTGAGGCTTTCGCCTGCAAGGTTAGGCCCCCGCCTCGCGACAGACCCGACTAAACTAATCTATTTTTATTTATCTGTCTCGTATTGGTTTACCATGCATGCACACAGAAAACACACGTAGCTACGCACACATACCCACGGTGCCCACAGTACCCACGGCACCGGCGATACCCATAGCACCGTACCCACGGTACCGACGACACTCACGGCACCCACGGCAACCCACGGCAACCCACGGCAAGCCACGGCAACCCACGGTACCCCCCGGCAACCCACGGCAAACCCACGGTACCCCACGGCAACCCACGGTACACACGGCAACCCACGGTACCCACGGCAACCCACGATACCCACGGCAACCCACGATACCCACGGTACCCACGGCACCCACGGCAAGCCACGATACTCACCGTACCCGCGGCGCCTACGGCCACCCAGAGAGTCAAGCGAACAAAATGATCGGACGACACCGGCACCGAATTTCGTCGCACCAGAACTCGCCAGCGGTCCGCCACGCACGCAAACCACCGTCGCTCTCTTCGGCTAGTCGCCCAGCTCGCCCGCCTCACTCGCTCGCCCGCTCACCCGCCCGCCTCGCCTCGTGGTTCCCTCTCAACGGGCGTGACACCGCCCCCCCTCCCTCTCTCTGCCAGCACGCCTCACCGTCCGGCAGCCGGCATTCCAGCCCCCCGAGGCTAAATTCGCCACGGCCATGTGGCCCCGCCGTTGGTGACGGTGGGTGCCGCGATCGGGCACGTCCGATCGGGCGCGGCGAATTATTTTTATTTTACCAGGTAAGGGCCCCCCGCCCCTCCCGTCCCCCCCACGCCACTGAGCTACGTAGCTCATTTTTGCAGAAGCGACCCTGGCCAACAAATGATAGCTCAACGAGGTTAGTTGGCTTATCGTCATCGCGTGCACATCTGTGGCAGGCAGATACTCGCGAAACGCACGTTGTTCATTCTAAATACGGAGGGCAACAAAAAAAGAAACAGGGAGGGCACGGAGACAAATCCACGCGACCACTGGGGAAAGAGAGACACCGCAATCTCCAAATATACAGCAGCAGGCATCGTCAGGGTCGGGATCGAACCCACGACCTCCTGCATACCAGGCGAGGTAGTTAACATCTCCTAGCCATCGTGAGGATGATGAGAGACGCAAACTCCAAATATACAGCAGGCGTCAGGGTCAGGATCAAACCCACGACCTCCTGTATACCAGGCGAGGTAGTTAACATCTCCGAGCCACCGTGATGATGATGAGAGACGCAAACTCCAAATATACAGCAGCAGCAGGCGTCAGGGTCAGAATCAGACCCACGACCTCCTGTATACCAGGCGAGGTAGTTAACATCTCCTAGCCATCGTGGCGCCCCAAAGATGGAGCCTCTGCAGCTGTTTATCTGGGTCACTGCCAGCAGAAGATGCCTCCACCAGAGGAAGCTCCCAGGGAGCCTCTCCAGGCGGAGAGGGAAACCGTTGGCCTACTCTTCCGCGCCAGCCAGCAACGTCTCATCGCAAGAGGTGCGAGTTATCCCGCGCATTACCCCACCACACGTGGTCACGGGGTGACCACGTGTAGAGCGAGGTGCATTCTGGATGTGGTGTGCCAGGGTTGCGCCGATATGATCCCAGTCGGCGAGCCAGATGGCACCGGCTGAAACTAAACCCGGCTCATGTAGAAAAAAGTCAAATATCCGCCCCCCCCCCCCATAGACTTGAGGAAGCCGCTGGGAGCGATGCACTTTTAAATCATCTACGTTGAAAACTCACACAACGGACTGTTAGAAGCGAGCACCTATGAAGGCCGGCACGGCACACAAGGGGGTGGGTGGCCAGCACCACGCCTGACCGCCTTTGTCTCCCTAGCGGCGATGTTTACACACCGCACCGGATACTCATTTGAGGCCGAGTCGACCTAGCGGAGACACAGGACCGGTTCAGATAATCGTCACCGGTGTTGGCCGTGAGCGGGAATCGAACTCGGGCCGCCAGGTTCGTAGCGCTGGCTGCTACACCACCACTACAATAGCACTCCCGGAACACATACGCACGCACACACACACATACACACGCATACACGTACATTCTATGGGCAGCAGAGGGCATCGCAGATGAAGCCACCGAACTATCCACTCACATCGAAGCTCCCCACCTTCGCCAACACGCATCTACCGGCGTGGTGGAGTTTGGCCACAACAACCTCATCCAGCAGCAGATTGGCCAGGGCCAAGGACGATATAACGATGGCGACGATTTACTATTGCAACAGAATCACGCAACTTCGTTGGCACCGCCGTACGTAGCCAACCGTGGCTAATGGTAAGTGCGGGGGAAGGACAACAAACGATGGGTCTCTGTGAGTCTATGGGTCTGTGCGTGACTCCATGGGTCTCTGTGTGAGTCTGTGGGTCTCTGTGCGAGTCTATGGGTCTCTGTGTAAGTCTATGGGTCTCTGTGCGAGTCTATGGGTCTCTGTGCGAGTCTATGGGTCTCTGTGTGAGTCTATGGGTCTCCGTGTGAGTCTATGGGTCTCTGTGTGAGTCTATGGGTCTCTGCGTAAGTCTATGGGTCTCTGTGTGAGTCTGTGGGTCTCTGTGTGAGTCTGTGGGTCTCCGTGTGAGTCTATGGGTCTCCGTGTGAGTCTATGGGTCTCCGTGTGAGTCTATGGGTGTATGTGCGAGTCCATGGGTTTCTGTGTCAGTCTATGGGTCTCTGTGTGAGTCTATGGGTCTCTGCGTGACTCCATGGGTCTCTGCGTGAGTCTATGGGTCTATGTGTGAGTCTATGGGTCTCTGTGTGAGTCTATGGGTCTCCGTGTGAGTCTATGGGTCTCTGTGTGAGTCTATGGGTTTCTGTGTCAGTCTATGGGTCTCTGTGTGAGTCTATGGGTCTCTGCGTGACTCCATGGGTCTCTGCGTGAGTCTATGGGTCTCTGTGTGAGTCTATGGGTCTCTGTGTGAGTCTATGGGTCTCCGTGTGAGTCTATGGGTCTCTGTGTGAGTCTATGGGTCTCTGTGTGAGTCTATGGGTCTCCGTGTGTGTCTGTGGGTCTCTGTGTGAGTCTGTGGGTCTCTGTGTGAGTCTATGGGTCTCTGTGTGAGTCTATGGGTCTCTGTGCGAGTCTATAGGTCTCTGTGAAAGTCTATGGGTCTCTGTGCGAGTCTATGGGTCTCTGTGCGAGTCTATGGGTCTTTGTGTAAGTCTATGGGTCTCTGTGCGAGTCTATGGGTCTCTGTGCGAGTCTATGGGTCTCTGTGTGAGTCTGTGGGTCTCTGTGTGAGTCTATGGGTCTCTGTGTGAGTCTATGGCTCTCTGTGCGAGTCTACGGGTCTCTGTGTGAGTCTATGGGTCTCTGCGTGAGTCTATGGGTCTCTGTGCGAGTCTGTGGGTCTCTGTGCGAGTCTACGGGTCTCTGTGTGAGTCTATGGGTCTCTGCGTGAGTCTATGGGTCTCTGTGCGAGTCTATGGGTCTCTGTGTGAGTCTATGGGTCTCTGCGTGAGTCTATGGGTCTCTGCGTGAGTCTATGGGTCTCTGTGCGAGTCTATGGGTCTCTGTGTGAGTCTATGGGTCTCTGTGTGAGTCTATGGGTCTCTGCGTGAGTCTATGGGTCTTTGTGCGAGTCTATGGGTCTCTGTGTGAGTCTATGGGTCTCTGCGTGAGTCTATGGGTCTCTGCGTGAGTCTATGGGTCTCTGTGCGAGTCTATGGGTCTCTGTGTGAGTCTATGGGTCTCTGCGTGAGTCCATGGGTCTCTGTGCGAGTCTCCGTGTGTTGAACTTCTTTCACACCGTAACGCGACCAACCGTGGCTAATCCGAGGCGCGTCTCACGGCATCGAAATCGCGACGGAGCAATCCGCCCGCTAACCTGCGCGCACGGCGCTTCGCCGTTCAATTATTCAAATTGAAAATGAACCAGGGCTGAGGCTCGGGGTACGGCGTTTGTTTACGTCGTCGTCACGGCTACGACGGAGGGGGGGCGGCGGGGGGGGGGGGGGCGGGGGGGGGGCGGGGGGGGGGGTCACTTGGCCATCAATTATGGATGAGGGGGGAGAGGGGGTACATTGAGGGTGGAAGGGGGGAGGGGTCGTGTAAGTGACCGGGCGACTCACAACGGCCCCCGTCAAAAAGACAACGAGCTGACGGTGACGGTGACATCCGAGTCAGCGGCGCGTCTCGTCAGGTCGTCGAGGGGATTCTCAACTGCCAGGTCGGAGGCCGCCGGTGAGCCGGCCACTCGCGGTTAGCCCCGGTGCTCTCAGCTGCGGCGAGTTGACGGTTTCTCGGTCCGGTCGCAAGTGACTTACGTAGAGACTCGTAGACTCACACAGAGACCCGTAGACTCGCGCAGAGACCCGTAGACTCACGCAGAGACCCGTAGACTCACACAGAGACCCATAGACTCACACAGAGACCCATAAACCCACACAGAGACCCATAGACTCCCATAGAGACCCATACACCCACACAGAGACCCGTAGACTCACACAGAGACCCATAGACTCACACAGAGACCCATAGATTCACACACAGTCCCATAGATTCACACACATTCCCATAGATTCACACAGAGACCCATAGACTCACACAGAGACCCATAGACTCACACAGAGACCCATAGACTCACACAGAGACCCATAGATTCACACACAGTCCCATAGATTCACACACAGTCCCATAGATTCACACAGAGACCCATAGACTCACACCCATAGAGTCCAATAGATTGACATGCAGATGTGGGGGGTGGGTGGTGGAAAGGATTTAAGACCTCGGCGTGCTAACCACGGCAGCAAGCGCTGCAAAAACTCTCGGGTCCGAAAGGCCTAAATAACAAAAATAACAAAAATAACTAAAGTAAGACGGCCCGGGATGGGGGTGGGGTGAGTGATGAATTGCCGCGTCTACCCCCACGGCGGCGTGCCAGAGATGCCCTCTGCCCCTCAATTACCGTCAATCGAGGGGGCGCTTTGCCCGCGTGTGTAATTGTTGCTCGATGGAACGTCACCGCCGCTCCCCCGAGCAAAAACTGCCGGGCCGGGCAGGGGGCCATGGGGCGGTGCGGGATTTTTTTTTGTTATCGTCGAGATCGTTCCAGCGCCGCCGACGACACAAGGACCCCACCCCCCACCCATAGACTCACACAGAGACCCATAGACTCACACAGAGACCCATTGACTCACACAGAGACCCATAGACTCACACAGAGACCCATAGACTAACACAGAGACACATAGACTCACACAGAGACCCATAAACTCACACAGAGACCCATAGACTCACACAGAGACCCATAGACTCACACAGAGACCCATAGACTCACACAGAGACCCATAGACACAGAGACCCATAGACTTACACAGAGACCCATAGACTCACACAGAGACCCATAGACTCACACAGAGACCCATAGACTCACACAGAGACCCATAAACTCACACAGAGACCCATAGACTCACACAGAGACCCATAGACACAGAGACCCATAAACTCACACAGAGACCCATAGACTCACACAGAGACCCATAGACACACACAGAGACCCAGAGACACACACAGAGACCTATAAACTCACACAGAGACCCATAGACCCACACAGAGACCCATAGACCCACACAGAGACCCACAGACTCAGACAGAGACCCATAGACTCACACAGAGACCCACAGACACAGAGACCCATAGACTTACAGAGGCCATTACCGCCATCACCATCATCAGTGTCATCACCACCACCACGATCATGGCTACCATTGCTATCGCCACCACCATCGTCGTCATGACCATTTATATCGTCATCGTCATCGCCATCATCACCGCCCTTATCACCATCATTACTACCACCGCCACCATCATCATCGCTGCCGCCACCACCACCATCGCCATCATCTCACCACCAAAGACTAAAGTGCGTACCATATGTGTACGCACACAAAATCAATGAAAATGCCGCTGTGACTGTCATGCAGGTTACTCTCAATCGGCAGGGCTGTTGCGCGTCGCTTGAAGAAGAACAATGAAGTGGATCTCCGAGGTAGCTCTTTGAGATCCGCCTCCGTTCGCCAACACAGGAAGGGCTGCGCCGCTCGGCGTGACGACGCGATGCCGATGGGGGGGGGAGCTGCAGGAAACCGAGGGCGCCTCATCATTTTGTATCGTCCAGGGTCAACGCGGGGGGGGGGGGGTAGGTCTGCTCACCGCCGGTGGCACCTCTAGCGCCCCCCCCCACCACCACCAAGCTCCCCTCCCCCCATATCCCCCCCCCCCGTACCCCCACCCCCTACTTCCTGGCTCCGGCGCCGTAACTACGCCGCTGCGCTTGAAAGAACCCGCCCGGTCCTCTTCTCGTTCACATTTGGTGGTGGCCGGTCGGGCGGTCGGGCGGGCGGGGGGGGGGGCTGAGAGGGGGGCTGAGAGGGGGGCTGAGAGGGGGGTCACGCGAGAGAGGGACAGCAGGGGGGGGGAGAGGGGGGGGGCATCTGGGGGTGGGAAGGGGAGGACGCGCACAAGAAGCACTCCCGCGGCCCGCGCCGCACCTTGAGGCCGTCACGCGGGGCGTCCAAAGGGGGCTCTCGGCCGCTGGCGAGGAGGTCACGGGGGTGGGCAGGCCCCAAGCAGGCGCCGTGGGGCTGCTCGACCGAGATGACCGCTCCTGGCCGATGCACCCAGAGAGCCGTGCTCCCCACTGCGCCAACACTCGCCACCTTTTATCCGGCGCTCCGCTCTCCGCTGCGAGCGTCGCTCCTCCGCCCCCCCCCCGGTGTCAGTTGCCGGAGGGCGACCGCCTCCAGACTGCCCGGTAGCTTCCCTTTCGGCGTGTGTGCGTGCGTGCGTGCGTGCGCGCGTGCGTGTGTGCGTGTGTGCGTGTGTGCGTGTGTGTGTGTGCGTGCGCGCGTGCGCGTGCGTGTGTGCGTGTGTGCGTGTGTGTGTGCGTGTGTGCATGTGTGTGCGTGCGTGTGTGCGTGTGTGTGCGTGTGTGCGTGTGTGTGTGTGTGCGTGTGTGCATGTGTGTGCGTGCGTGTGTGCGTGTGTGCCGAACTTCTCTCGCAACCGTACGTAGCCCGCCGTGCTGATCGGACAACGACGTGACCCCCCCCTCCCCTCCTCCCCCCCTCCCCTCCTCCCGCTCCTGTCCTGCTGCTCGTCCGCAGAGGCCGATCTTGACACCGCCGGTTACCGGTCATCGGCAAGTCAACTCAGCACGCTCAAAAAAAGACACGGATGCCCCGTGGGGCCTGTAACCGACTGTTGGGGCGGAGAGTAGCACCGGCTAAGGCCGGCACGGCACGCGACGGGGTGGGTGGCCAGCATCCATGCCCGGCCGACTTTGTCTCCCCAGTGGCGATGGTTTTTTTTTTTTCACACGTCGCACCAGCTACTCATTTCAGGCCGAGTCGATCTAGGGGAGGCCCAGGACCGGTTCAGACAATTGTCACCGGGGGTTGGGCAGCCGCGGAGCCGGGGTTCGTAGCGGCGCGGAGCAGCGGCTCGGAGCGGCGGCGCTAACCGCTGCGCCACCGCTCCCCACGCGCGCGCTAAAAGGGGCGGTTGGGCGAGGCTGGGTCGTCGTGTCCGTCGGGGTAATGCATACACGCCGGGAAGTGTTCCATTACCCTCCACCACCACCACCACCGCCCCCCCCCCCCGTACACCACCGTCCTCTCGTGCCAGCGGCCTCGGTAAAAATAGCCGGGGGGGGGGGGTGGGGGGGGTGGAGACGGGGCAGAAGGGGTAAGGGGGGGTGATGGCCGTGCGTCTCTCCGGAGCAACGGTGACGCCGCCACCGCTCCCACCGCTCCCACCGCTCCCTCGGCCTCCCTCGGCCCCGACCCTCGAAGGCAACTTGAGCCGCCCGCGGCCCCCGTCCGCGAAGGGGCCCGTGGTGGTCTCAGCGTGCGTGGAGGGGCGGCTGGTGACGACGACTGTGACGATGATTGACGTAATGACAGGCCGACTCGCTACATGCCTGCCTGACTAAAAACTCACCTATCTGTATACCGAGCCAACCACCCACTCACCTACCTGAATGTGTAGCCCAGCAGCTACTCACCTATCTGTATACCTAGCCAACCACCCACTCACCTACCTGAATGTTTAGCCCAGCAGCTACTCACCTATCTGTATACCTAGCCAACCACCCACTCACCTACCTGAATGTTTAGCCCAGCAGCTACTCACATATCTGTATACCTAGCCAACCACCCACTCACCTACCTGAATGTTTAGCCCAGCAGCTACTCACCTATCTGTATACCTAGCCAACCACCCACTCACCTACCTGAATGTTTAGCCCAGCAGCTACTCACCTATCTGTATACCTAGCCAACCACCCACTCACCTACCTGAATGTTTAGCCCAGCAGCTACTCACCTATCTGTATACCTAGCCAACCACCCACTCACCTACCTGAATGTGCAGCCCAGCAGCTACTCACCTATCTGTATACCTAGCCAACCACCCACTCACCTACCTGAATGTCTAGCCCAACAGCTACTCACCTATCTGCATACCTAGCCAACCACCCACTCACCTACCTGAATGTCTAGCCCAGCAGCTACTCACATATCTGTATACCTAGCCAACCACCCACTCACCTACCTGAATGTTTAGCCCAGCAGCTACTCACCTATCTGTATACCTAGCCAACCACCCACTCACCTACCTGAATGTTTAGCCCAGCAGCTACTCACCTATCTGTATACCTAGCCAACCACCCACTCACCTACCTGAATGTTTAGCCCAGCAGCTACTCACCTATCTGTATACCTAGCCAACCACCCACTCACCTACCTGAATGTTTAGCCCAGCAGCTACTCACCTATCTGTATACCTAGCCAACCACCCACTCACCTACCTGAATGTTTAGCCCAGCAGCTACTCACCTATCTGTATACCTAGCCAACCACCCACTCACCTACCTGAATATCTAGCTCAGCAGCTACTCACCTATCTGTATACCTAGCCAACCACCCACTCACCTACCTGAATGTTTAGCCCAGCAGCTACTCACCTATCTGTATACCTAGCCAACCACCCACTCACCTACCTGAATGTCTAACTCATCAGCTACTCACCTATCACCCAATATAACTATCAACCTAACTACTCACTCACCAAGCAATATATCTAACTAACCGGCTAGTCACCTATTCCCCAATATGACTATCCACCTAACCACCAACTCACCTACCTGCATGGCTAGCTAACCAACGACTCACCTATCACCCACTATAACTATGCACCTAACCAACCACTCACCTACCAATATATCTTAGCTACCTGACCATTGCACTCACTTATCCCTTTCACCTAACAATCCACCTACCCACTCACGGACTCTCTCATCCACCCACGCACATAATTACCTTTCAAAACACTCACCGACTTGCAAGCCCAAATACCCAATCACTTGATTACCCACCAGCTGAGCCAATTCATCAACCCACCTACTTGCCTTCATGTACTAGATACCGGTACACCAACACCCCACCACCAACACCCTACTTATCCCACACACTCGACCAATTTTACAACCCACTCCCCTCTACTGCCCAATTCCTGACGTTGGGAATCAGCAATTGATCACTGGTTTAACCGGTGATAGTTCAACAACCCTAGTGACTACCCAGCTACTTGCCTGTCTGTCTGCCTGTATACCGATCAACTTATACAGGTAGGAACAACAGGTTCCACACTGCCCACCAGGGATTATTTGCCTGTCTGTCGTGCATATTTGTCTGTCGTGCAATCTACGCAGTTCAGTGACTGTGACTGTCTTGGCATATTGCAGTTTGCTTGACTGCATAAGTTTTCTGTCGCGATCGCCAACGTTCAGTCCAACCATCGGCGGTGTGGAGATAGTTGCGGTGTTCGCAACCTCCAACACGACTATGGTATCCAACACGGATCGCACGAATGCGCTGGCCAACCAAGTTCCTACCTGCCCACTCCGAAGGAACGTGCTATACAACGCACCTATCGATTGACCCATTCCCTCTCGATTGCCGATGGCCTGTACATTTAACAATGTACACAGACGCTGTCTTTCCGACAGACCTGTTCTTCACCTGAGGACGGCCGCTTGCGTTGTGGCCGAAACGTCGCGAGAATTGTATTTTATCATGTTATATTTGTATTATTTTATTATTTCCCTTCTACGTGACTTTACCGAAAGAACCAAGAAGATGAATCCCTGAAGTCCACAATGTACATAATGTAGCCTGCCTGCCTGCCTGCTATTAGAGACGGGCCATTCCCAGAAACGTCACCAATTACATATTTGTCATTTAAAGGCCACAGAGAGTTACTGACAAATGTGTTGAGTTGTATTATTATTTATTTATTTGCCAATGCAGCAGCAGCAACATCGGCGGATAATTTGTCTCAAATGTAAAAGTTAGGCTCGGGCCTGCGCTAGGCCCAAATAACGTCAGCGCCACGTCTTGCGGGTCGGAGAATTTCTGGATAACGGAGCGCTCGGCTCTGCGGATTATAACTTTTATTAATTCGAGTTGAGAATGGATTAGTGTAATCCATTCGTTATTAAACTATTTGATTTAATTTTGCGTCGAGCGTGGAGTTTTTTGTCCTTTCCCCTCAGAGGAATTACACGAAAAATTTTAATTCAACAAATTATTTGGCGACGCTTTTGCACGACACTGCGATGGTGAGCGAACTAGCAAAAACTTACGAGTTTTATACGTGGCTCCTTTCACACACACACACACACGCGGGCACGTCCTCCACCCGGTGCCTTACAGAATATAACCCGAAGCCTTAGCAACACCTTAACCCTTAAGAGGTAGTTACTGAATAGAACCCTTTACAAGTAATAAATAACCCGTTACAAACAATACTGAATAAAACCTTCAACGAATAGAACTCAATCAACCCCTCAACAATTAATCTGGTACAGGGACTGCACTCTACTTACGAACATTCGACTTACAAACTTTCAGAGATACGAACAAACCTGTCCATATGTCCAGTTGCATGTTCAGACCGAGAGTCGTAAGTTCAACCGCCGCGCATTAGACGAGCAGTGGTGGCATCTACATCTGCAGAACGTAAAACAACAGTGGCATCTACATCTACAGGAGATTATAAAACCTATAAAGCCATTCTTCGTGTTTAGTGTACACGCCGTACAACACATGTCTGCGTGCACGCTCGTGTCCGTCATTCAACAGGAGGCGTGTACCGGATTAATTGCTCCTGTGGCCAAAGCCACGTTGATAAGACGAGACGAATGATCAGCGTGCGACTAAAAGAACACCAACGAAATATTAACTGTCGGCAGTTGCAGATCACGCGTGCCAAACAGGACATTCAATTGATTTTGATATTATGCATACGAGTTTTTTTTATTAGATCGCCTAAATATACAATGTATTGTTAGACCCGCCACCACTCGACACAGCCAAATAGTAAGGGTTTGTCACGTAAACAGAACGTGCCAATTCGTTACTAGTTCTGCACACCGGTTGTGTGTTGTAGAGTAATTCCACGACAACATTCACAATTTGAGTACCACTAATACGGTTTTTCCCCTTTTTTTGGCAACAAAACTGACATCTTTTGCAAGGAATCATGTTTACATTAACCACAATACTTGCAGTCAAATGCAAAAAAAAACAATACTCTGATAATTTATGCATTGTCCTTGAAACTGATTGGTCCACACCAGAGACAGCTTTCTTTAGAGCCTAGTCTCATATGGTGTTCGACCAGATGACGCCAAAAGGCGCACAGTTCAAAGACAACGCATTATCAGAGTAATGAGAGCTCGGGGTGAGCAGCTACTTCATGTAGCTATTAGTATATTTTGGTACTGGTGTAATGCGGGCGTAAACGGCTTCGCGGATATGACGTCATGGGGGGGAGGAGTTAGGTCACGTGTGAGAGAGGGGTGAGGTCTTAAGGGAGAGATACCGGAAGAGACGGGAGAGTGTGGGAGAGAGAGTTAGAGTGAGGCCACGCAGGGCGGAGGTTGGAGAGTGGCGAGATCGCCACACACGCAGAGTAAGACTCGGCACCGTCGGCCAGCGGTGACCGAGCACGGGGGAACGCGGAGCAGCGGTGGAGCTGCGGTGAGGGCAGCCGGAGGACTGCACAGGGGATCTGCAGCGGAGCTGCAGAGGCGAGGAGGCTACGGGAGCGAAGGCAGCTGTGGAGTTGCCAAGCGGAGGGGCTCTGAGCGAGGGCCGTGTGGGACAAGTGTAAGAACCCAAATAAAGGACAACGGAGACAGACCCGGTGATCGAGTCCTTTATTACACTGGCAAAGGAGGTCCCATGATGTAATTTGAGTACCGTGAGATTTTTCCGGCACATTACAACCACCAGCATCATCAGACTGTATCCTGACGAGGCCGGTTGCAATTAGCGAATTGTAAATTTTGAGGTTTTGTGTAAAACTAGTTACTACTGGCCAAGACTAATTAGAGAATCTAAATGAAATTGAGAGAAGTAAAAATAACTTATTTTAACGGCCCTGACAGCTACAGGCTTAGTGCTGCTTGGAAGCTTATTATTAAGTGATACGCCGTTTAATTGCATGCTTTTGCGGGTCATTCCACCGCATGTTGATAAACTGTGAGCAGCCAATATCAGATACTGCATATCCTTCGATCAATACAATGTACACACATTATGCACGTTGATCAACTGTGATTAACCCAACCAATAATTAGTGCTGCATTTTCCCAGATTCAACGCGATCCATTGTAACTACCATTGGAACCTCATTTGCCAGTAAAGAAATATGATAATTGGTTTTTTACCCTTTTATCTGGCAACAAAACTGACACTTTTTTTTTGGCGTCATCTGGTCCAACACCATGTGAGACTAGGCTCTAAGGAAAGCTGTCTCGGGTGTGGACCAATCAACTTTAAGGACAGTGCATACATTATCAGAGTTGTGGTTTTTGTTTGCATTCCAACTGCAGGTATTGTGGTCTATGCAAACATGACTCCTTGTAAAAAAGATGTCAGTTTTGTTGCCAGATAAAAGGGTAAAAAACCAATTATCATGATAACTACATTAACGACACCGCCCCCCTCTGCTCTTCACACATGATAGGCCCGCAGTGATGACATCACCTTCACCCCTCGATCTACGACCGAAACGGGAGGAAGACTTCTTCACAATTCTCGCTAATCGTCCGATGAAGCTGGTTGTTGATAATTGTTTTTTTACCCTTCTATCTGGCAACAAAACTGACACCTTTTTACAAGGAGTCATGTTTGCATAGACCACAATACCTGCAGTCATAATGCAAACAAAAAACACAACTCTGATAATGTGCACTGTCCTTGAAGTTGATTAGTCCACACACCGAGACAGCTTTCCTTAGAGCCTAGTCTCACATGGGTTGGACCAGATGACGCCAAAAGGCGCACAACTCAAAGACAATGCACCATCAGAGTATGAGAGCTCGGGGTAAGCATTTACACCATTGGAACCTCATTTGTGTTTTTGTTTGCATTATGACTGCAGGTATTGTGGTCTATGCAAACATGACTCCTTGTAAAAAGGTGTCAGTTTTGTTGCCAGATAAAAGGGTAAAAAACCAATTATCATATTTTTACAGGCAAATGAGGTTCCAATGGTGAAGCTGGTTGTTGTTGTTGTAATCACCAGCGAAACGGCACGGTGCTCGTAAGCGTTGTGGGTTTACTCTACAACGCACGGCCGGTGTGAGTCCTGAACTACAACCTTGACTCTCTCCTCCGGTTGCCAGAACATTGCTCCCGGGACAGAAGCTCCCTCCTTCACTCAGCTCTCCGGATAATGAAAACTGCCTCCACCTGATGAACGCACCGTCAGCGAAATCACCGTCGAATGCCGAGCGGAGCACACACGCACGCAGAGCATCTCCTAACTTCACCGCACGCCTAGTAGGGGGGGGGCGGGGAGAACTTGTGAGTCGTTGACCTGCGGTGAACCCAATGATTGTGCCGATTAGATGTTGCCACTAATGTCCGCTGTGGCCGTTGTTCGCAACTGAACCCGATGGAAATCACGACAAAAAAATATATCTAAAAACTGGCACGTTTCGTTCACGTGGCCGCCGGGTGACGGCGGGTTTAACGACGCGTTGACGTTCACACGACGTAGAAAAACCTCGATGACGTATACACACTGGGGAAGAGCGGGGAGGGAGTCGTCAGAGCGGGAAGAGCGCACGCCGAATCGTTCGAATGAATTCGCGAAACGCCGGCCGCGTACCCGTCGCCACGCTGGCGGCGACGAGGAGGGAGAGCGAGTCAACGAGAGCCGGCGGTTGAGGTCCCCGTTCCCAAGGGAATAGATCACTCATTGGACGTGACCCCCGCTTCGCCCCGAGGGCACAGGTCATCGCAACGGCGTCACGTGACCACGTGACCGCCCCCTCCACCCACCCCCCTCCCGGTGACTCTTGGACACGATGCCAACGTCAGGGCAGTGAACCTGTAACCACCCCCACCACCACCACCCTCCTGCGCTACATTCCTCGTGACCAACCGCGCAGCACGTCAAGTTTTCAATGAGCGACACGGGCTGTCGCAAAAATTTTAACGAAGTGGCCTCGTCGTCGTGTGGAAATTCACAGCGGACAAATACTCGAAACGCGTGACGTCGATTCTAGACATGGAAGGACAAACCGGAGGGCCCGGAGATTAACCATCGCGACCACGGGGAGAGAGACAACGCAAACTACAAATATGCGGCAGCAGGCGTCGTCAGGGTCGAGATCGAAGCCACGACCTCCTGCATACCAGGCGAGGTAGTTAACATCTGCGAGCAACCGTGATGATGATGATGATGACAGAGAGCGATACACCACCAATTCCAAATAAACAGCAGGCATCGTCAGGGTCGGGATCGAACCCACGATGTCCTGTACACCAGGCGAGGTAGTCAACATCTCCGAGCCACCGTGATGATGATGATAGAGAGAGATACACCACCAATTCCAAATATACAGCAGGCATCGTCAGGGTCCGGATCGAACCCACGTTGTCCTGTACACCAGGCGAGGTAGTCAACATCTCGTCACCATGGCACACAATGGCAGCACCACTGTGTGGTTCTGGATCTCGATGCCACTGTCAAGGTCTGCTGCTGATGATGCTGCCACGATGAGAGGGCTTCAGCAGAGAGAGAGTTCGTGTGGTGTCGCTGTTCCTCCTCCTCCTACGCTGAAGGAGCGCAGGCCACAGTGGGTTCACCGTGCGGTCTGGAGCGTGGGTTGCAAGGCCACAGTCACACTCCTGCGGCTTTGAAGCCTTAAATGTAACCCTACGAATATCTGTGGGTCTCTATGCATCTCTACGAGTCTCTTGAGTGTCTGCTATCGGTCTCCATGAGCTTGCTATACGGTCCTTAGGTTGGGTCGCAAGGAACACTACCGTAGCTCGTTTACTTTTCCCGTTCGCTAAAGGGGATGAGCGCATCGGCCTGGTTTTTCTTCCGACTCCGTACCGATGACGTACTCGTACGTTGTTGTGCGATTCCGTACAGACGACGCGCAAACGTACGTGTGTACGTCATCGGAACGGAATCGGAAGAATAATCGCAAGAGAACGTGAAATAAAATAACTCAATCGGCACCGGGGCTCCCACAAGGCCATGCGGGGAGGGACGTGCGGCAGAGTTTTGGCGCCCCGGCTATCGTAGAGTGGCGGCGGTCGTGTCGCTACAGTTCTCCGCGGTGAGCAAAGACGTACTCTTTGGTTCTTTCGGTAAAGTCACGTGGGTAGAAAATAAAACAAATTAAATGACGACGTTTCGGGCGCAAAAACAAGCGTCCGTCATTAGGTGGGACAACCACAGCAAGAAACAATCGCTGAAGCGATGACGGACGCTTGTGTTGCGCCCGAAACGTCGTCATTTAATTTGTTTTATTGTTCTACCTACGTGACTTTACCGAAAGAACCAAAGAGTTTGGATCCCTGCAGTCACGAAAACTTCAAATCTAGAACGCAGAGCCGCTTTCACGTGTTCTGACATTCGGCGGTGAAAATGGGACACCCACACACACACAGACCCACACACACACAGATCCACACACACACACACAGACCCACACACACACAGACCCACACACACACAGACCCACACACACACAGACCCACACACACACAGACCCACACAGACCCACACACACACCCACACACACACACCCACACACACACCCACACACACCCACCCACACACACACACACACCCAGCCACACACACACACACCCACACACCCACCCACACACCCACACACACCCACACACACCCAGCCACACACACACACACCCACCCACCCACACACACACCCACACACCCCCACACACACACCCACACAGACCCACCCACCCACACACCCCCACACACACCCCCACACACAGACCCAACCCTGCAACTTGCAGGCATCTCGGACACGGGGAAGAAGGTTGGTGGGTGGTGGTGGTGGTGTTGGTGGTTAGACGCGTCTCGCAGAAAAACGACGCCGTCAATGAAAATCTAGGCCGAGGTCGTTCCGCAAGCTGGGGGGGGGGGGAGAGGAGGAAGGGGGGGCTCCCTAGCCGGTCCGGACTGCCAAGCGCGACGTTCTCATGGCGACAAGGTTCCGAGGCACCGTGCCAAGGAGACGGGGCCCCGGCCCCCACGTCCTAAATCGCCTCGAAGTCGTCAACGAGGAAAAGGGTCTCCCGGTGCTAGCGGCCGCGCTGCAACGGTGCGTCGTCTCCATTGTGAGCCGGACCCCGGGACCGTAACTCTACGCACCCCACCCCCTGGCCACCACCCCGGGGGCCGGCGCTTCTTTATACTCGTACACGCTCACGCTCACACACGCTCACACTCACTCTCACGCTCTCACACACGCACACGCTCACGCACGCACACACTCACTCTCTCACGCTCTCACGCTCGCACACGCTCACGCTCTCACCCTCGCACACGCGCACGCTTACGCACTCACTCTTTCACGCACACACTCTCTCACGCACACGCTCACGCTCTCACCCACGCACGCACTCTCACGCTCTCGCACACGCTCACGCACTCTCACTCTCTCACGCTCTCACCTACGCACACGCTAACGCCCTCACACACGCACACATTCTCACACACTCTCACCTACGCACATGCTCACGCACGCACTCTCACACACTCTCACCCACGCACGCACTCACTCTCTCACGCACTCTCTCACGCACTCACCCACGCACACGCTCACGCACACACTCACTCTCTCACGCACGCACACTCTCACCCACGCACACACTCACTCTCTCACCCACGCACCCACTCACTCTCTCACCCACGCACCCACTCACTCTCTCACCCACGCACCCACTCACTCTCTCACTCTCTCACGCACTCACCCACGCACACGCTCACGCACACACTCACTCTCTCACGCTCTCACGCACGCACACTCTCACCCACGCACACACTCACTCTCTCACCCACGCACCCACTCACTCTCTCACGCACACACTCTCTCACGCACACACTCACTCTCTCACGCTCACTCACACACTCACACGCTCACGCACGCACACACGCACTGACGCTCTGCGCGCTAACCGCTAACACTACCGTCACACACACACACAAACACACACACACCACCAACTCCGCGAACAGCAAATCACGCCGCTGGGGCGGACGGTTGTGGCTGCGATGTCTTGCGGCGAAGGATTTATCCAAGAACCCTGCGCCGATATTTCACCCGCTGGGGGGTGGGGTGGGGAGCGGGAGGGTTGAGACGGAGCCAGAAACGGCGACCGCCCGATTGCAATTCCGGCTGCCCGCTACTCCACACACCACACACCGCCACCACGGCCATCCATGGGGCAAGGGAGTGTAGGTGGGGGGGGAGCCGAGCCGAGGCCCCCCAAAGCGCGGGGCCCGGGGCTTTCGCCCGCCCGCGCGCCCACCCACCCCCCACGCCCACCCACCCCCCACGCCCACCCCCTCCTAATTCAAGCTCATGTATTAGGTATAGCCCTGTGAGCCATTCGGCTCTTGAATCGGGTGCAACCGCAACAAACAAACAACAAAAACATCAACAAAAAACACCTTAAAGTGAATATGTGACTAAGTGCAAACAGAAAATCCAAGAAAAGACAGCAAAATATTGCAGAAAAAAGCACCGTACACCAACGCTGTGTGCAAAAATCTCAGTGGGATGCAAGTCAAACAACAACAACAACCACAAGACAACTTAGATTAAGGCCATCAGTCTAACTCTGTCCTACAACAATCAAACATGGCTAAACCAATACACTTTTCGAAATCACCAAAATAAAGCCATGAAAGCAATGAAAAGGCGATCATAGGAACTGTGACGGAATTTTCACAATAAATGGCATAAACAACATCCTAGAAGGACGGCTGGACGTTGAGTCCCATTGGGACGTTTGCTCTCGGTTCGATTCCCTCCGCTGTGCTTCCAGCAGTGGAGGGGGAGGAGGTAAAGGCCCCCCCCCAGCCCGCCCCTGAAGTGGTAAAAGGGGATGGTATTGATTGCACTAAACTCGCATCAAAGGCGATCCCCCACCGGGCCCCTTAAGATGTAATTTCACAGTTTGGCGAGGCTCTCCGCAAGTCAACCCCGCGCGCAAACAGCGAGGAACGGCGTGAAGATTACACAGAGAGCGGGAGAGGCACGGGGAGGGTCACGCGGTGCGTGTGTGCGTGAGATCTCCCTGACGAAGCCCATCGGATCGTGCTGTCACCGTCGTCACCATCACCGCGGCCACGGGCCGGGGTTTGGGAGCCCGACACACGGAAGGGGCCGTCCATAAATGACGTCACGCGATATTGAACGATTTTTGACCCTCTTCTTGGTTCTTTCGGTAAAGTCACGTAGAAGGGAAGTAATACAATAATAAAAATAAAACAATAAAATAATTCTCACGACGTTTCGGCTACAACGCAAGCAGCCGTCTTCAGGTGAAGAATGAGACACTGCCAAGCTTGGAGCTCATATATAAGCTGGGTTGGAGGTGGAAGAAGAGCTTATATATGAGCTCCAAGCTTGGAAGTGTCTTATTCTTCACCTGAGGACGGCTGCTTGCGTTGTAACCGAAACGTCGTGAGAATTATTTTATTATGTTTTATTTTTATTATTTTATTACTTCCCTTCTATGTGACTTTACCGAAAGAACCAAGAAGATGAATCCCTGCAGTCACGAAAACTTTAAATCGAGATTTTTAACCCTCCTCCCTCCCCTTCGTCACACACGGTGTCACAAAAAGTCAGACCCCCCCCCCTTCTCAAATATGACGCCACAAAGCTCTGCCCCGTCCCCCCCCCCCGCCAAAACCATATTTCCATTTTGAAAATAAAACATGCTTCGAATCGCTTCATTGTGGTGCGTATTTAATGTGGCGCTGCAACTCTGATGTTGTAGGAGAAAACATTTATCAAAAAGTGTATTTAATTAAGTAGAACGTGTTGTCTATATTTATTTAAAGTTACGCATTTTGATGTGACGTCACATTTCTCAACCCCCCCCCCCCCACCTCGTCACACGGCGTCACAAAAAGTCAGACCCCCCCTCAAATATGACGCCACAAAGCTCTGCCACCCCCCCCCCCAAAAAAAAATAAAACATGCTTCAAATCGCTCTAAACTATTGTCATTGTAGTGCGTATTTAATGTGGCGCTGCACTCTGATGTTGTAGAACACATTTATCAAAAAGTATATTTAATTAAGTAGAACGTGTTGCCTACATTTACTTAAAGTTGCAGCATTTTGATGTGACGTCACATTTCTCAAACAACCCCCCCCCCCTCGTCGCACATCGTCACAAATGTCTGACCCCCCCCCGCCCCCTCCTCAGGTGCGTGACGTCATTTATGGACGGCCCCTTGATGGAGCCACCCCCAGTGGGAGCCCTCAGAACAAACGGGCTCACTGTCTCTGCTCGGGAGCAGGCCGCGTTGATCGGCACCGCGCAAGAGAGAGGAATTCGCTTCCACGGGGCTCTGTGGGGCCCCCATCGATAGGGAGGTGTTTACCTGCACGGCGGGGTGGTGGGGGGGGGGTGGTGGGGGGGGGTGATGGGGGGGGGTGGTGGGGGGGGGTGGTGGGAGGGGGTGGTGGGGGGGGTGGTGGGGGGGGGTTACACACCTTTACGTGAGTGCCGCAATTCCCTAGCCCCTGCGACGCTGGCGGCAGAGGCCGCAACCGGGTACCCGATACCCGTACCCTACCCGATAACCGTACCCTACCCGTACCCGGCCGGGTACGGGTACCCGTTTGCCACCATGGTACGGGTAGGCCGTGAGTCACTGGTGAGTCACCGTTTGTCACTCATTTCCCAACGTCTTGTCTCTTCTCACAATTCAAGTTCCTAGAATCAACCCACCCGCGCCTGCAACATGGCTTCATCCCAGAGGTTGCAATCGGGTACCCGATACCCGTACCGTACCCGTACCTAGCCGGGTACGGGTAGGGTACGGGCACGGCCGGGTACGGGTACCCGTTTGCGACCCTGGTGCGGCCGGGTACGGGTAAGGAATCAAAACCCGTTTGCGACCTCTGGCTGGCGGGGCTCCCAACGAAGGCCAAGACCCTCAAGAAATCCGCGAGGGACGTCCGCTGCTCATGGCACCAAGTCTCTCCCGTCGTTCAAGCGCCTGAATGGGGGGGGGGGGTGGGGGTGGCGGGGGGGGGAGAGTCAAACCTCGCTCAGCTTCCGAGATCCGACGAGATCGCACGCGTCGGATTGTGCGGCTGATTTGATGACGATGATGACGATGAGAATAACGATCACCATCATGTTGATGATGACGATGATGTAAATGGCCATGGTGATGGCAAAACAAGGATTACGATAACGACGATGATGATGATGATTACGACGACGACGACGATTTGAACGATGGCAATGACGACGACAATCGATGATTCTAACGATGACATCGATAACGACGACGACGATGATGAATACCGCGACGGTGACGATGATTGCGACGATGACGACGACGACGATTCTAACGATGATGACGACGACGATGGCCCAGCTGGACGCGTCATCGCCGAGAAGGTAACCGCGAGGCTGCGCGGCCCCCTCCCACCCCCCCCCCCACAACCCCCCAGCCCCCCACCCCACAACCCCCCAGCCCCCCACCCCACGCGACCGTCGCCGTGAGACTTTGCCGCCGGTCAACAACAGGAAGGCGGTGACGGGGGGGAGGGGGTGAAAGGGGGGTGCGGTGGTGGTGGTGGGGGGGTAACCATGATGAATGCCATTCCATTGTGTGGACAAAACAATGGGCGCGGGTGGGAGACGGGTGGAGAGGGGAGCGGGTGGGGGGGTCAGGACCACTCTCACCACGGCGACAGCCGCACGAGGTGGGGGGAGGGAGGGGAGGGAGGGTATCGGTTGCACTCGAGGGTACGGGCGGGCGGACACACGCGGAGGGAGCTCCGCTCGTGTGTCTGCACGCACGCGCACGAGGCACACGCACACGCACGAGGCACACGCACACGCACGCACGTGTAACGCACACGCACGCACGTGTAACGCACACGCACGCACGTGTAACACGCATGCACGTGTGACGCACACGCACACACGTGTAACGCACACGCACGCACGTGTAACGCACACGCACGCACGTGTAACACACACGCACACACGTGTAACACGCACGCACGTGTGACGCACACGCACGCACGTGTAACACGCACACACGTGTAACACGCACGCACGACGCACACGCACGCACGCGTAACACGCACGCACGCGGAACACACACGCATGCACACGTAACGCACACGCAACACATGCACACGTAACACACACGCACACGTAACACATGCACACGTAACACGCACGCACGCACGTGGAACACACACACACGGTGAGCTACGGCGTTACGTTGGCATTGCCGACTTGTTAAACTGTGGTGGTGGCGGTGGTGTCTGACGGTGGTGGTGGTGATGATGATGCGGAGAGCCGATGGCGCAGTGGTTATCGATTCCCGCTCACGGCCACCAAGACCTGTGACAGATCATCCGAGCCGGTCCCGGGCCTCCCCGAGGTCGACTCAGCCTAAAAAAAAAGAGAACCTGCTGCTGGCCACCCCCCCCCCCCCCGCCCTCGTGTACCACAGGTGCTCTCTCTCAAACAGCACTTGCCCCAAAAGTCCGTGAAGACTATAGGGGGGATCTTTGTCTTTGTGCCAGTGGGGTGCGATAGTCGTCGTAGTGGCCGTGCTGTCTGATGGTGATATTGACTGGATCTAGTATAGATGAGGATGGCTGTGATGGCAGTGATGGTCAAAGTAGTGATGATGACGGCGGTGGTGATGTTTGTAGAAGTGATATTCATCGCACGGCGCTTTCAAATGCGCTTCTGCGGCCGTCTGGAACGCTCTTCCTTCCGATATTCGGAAGCCACTTGGAGCTATGATGCACTTTTAAATCATCATCTACATTGACAAACTCATTTCTTTAGAACTGCTCGTTGCGTTTAGTTCGTTGTCCTTCTCCCGCACCTCCGATTAGCCACGGCCGGCTTACGTACGGTGCAAAAGAAGTTCAACGTACACACATATCGCTGGTGACGATAGCTGCAGGAGTGATGATGGTGGTGGTGGCGGTGACGCCTGTACAAGTGATGGTGGTGGTGATGAGAGCTGTGGAGGTGACGATGGTGGCGGTGACGTCGGCCGAGGCGATTCCGTCGGCGATGACAGCTGTAGAGGTGACGGGTGGCGATGGCGTCCGTAGACGCGACGGCAGAAGCGATGGTGGCGGCGGTGGTGACTGCGGTTGAGGTGGTGGCTGCGTAAGTGATCATGATGGCGCTGCCGGTAATGGCAGCAGCTGTATCGGCGCCCCGGATGAATCTGGACCCTCACTCCCCACGCCTCCTCCACCTTCTTCTCCTCCTCCTCCTCACGGAGCGTTCCCCACGTTCCTCGGCCTCACCCGTCACTGGCATCTTCGTAAAAATCACATCCCACCCCCACCCCCACCACCTGCACCCTGCTCCCGGCCGCAGAACGGCCGGTCGCCCCGGCGGGATGCCGACAGAGCCCGGCCGCGGCGCGATAAATCCTCCGCCGCGCGTTCCCGCGTGGCTGAGGAAGCGTCGCCCGAAGAGTTGAACGGCGGGCGCCGGGGCGCTCCGACCGGGCCTAACCGCGCGCACGTGCGGGGCCCGCGTGCGGGGTACACACGTGCGGCGAGGGGGGGGGGGCACGTGGGAAGGCGTGGGAACAGGCGTGAGGAATGCCGCTGGCAAGGCCCACCCCCCACCCCCCACCCCCCCGAGGTTAAACCTCTCGCTCGCTTGAAAAGTCATTCCGTCCGTCCGTCGTTATCCTCCGCTGTCACGGAGTGTCACATGGGGGGGGGGGGGGCTCGAGAAAATAAATAAATATTTATCAAGTTACGTATAAATCTTCAAGTAAAAAAAATTGCAGGTAAAGCCCACTGAGCTATAGAGCTCGTACCTGCAATTTTTTTTTGTATTTATAATGATACCTTTTGCAAATGAGTCAACTTACTGCATTAACCACAATCACAGTAATTGCGGTGAACATGCAAGCCACCACGGCTCTGCTAAGAACACATGGCCATTGGCTGATTGGCCGGCACCAGAGACGGCCTTTAGTTCACCGTCGCCAACATCCGAAGCCTCCGCATCGACGCCACGGGCGGCCGCAGAACCGGCACAAGCCGACGGTGACGGCGGTGATGCCGATCACAACAACGCGGCATTGACGCCTTGGGATGCCGTCACTACCGCCGCGGTGCAACGGTCACCGGCATCGCGCCGGGCTGGCAATCCACAGGTCCTCCCCCCCCCCCCGGGGTGAGAATCTTAAAGCCACCCACCCACACACCCACCAACCCACCAATCCACACACAGCAGCAGGCGTCGTCAGGGTCGGGATCGAACCCACGACCTCCTGTACACCAGGCGAGGTAGTCAACATTTCCTAGCCACCGTGATGATGATGAGAGAGAGAAACACGCAAACTCCAAATATACAGCAGGCATCGTCAGGGTTCGGGATCGAACCCACGATGTCCGTCACCACCGCCGCCACCACCGCCGCCACCGCTAGCACCGCCGCCGCCACCGGCTATGAAATTATAGGAACAATGAAACAACAAAAAAAACCCCACTACCCCCAACTTCCCCCCCCCGACTACCACCCCCACCACCAAGCATGCTGCACGGCCGTCTCGGCAAAACGAGGTCAGAGCCCAGAGCCACCTCAGCGGGCGGCAGAGGAACGGCGTCGGCACGGGCCGAAATTAACCAGGGCACCCCCCCCACACACCCCCACATACACACACACACACGCGCACACACACGCACGCGCACACGCACACACACGCGCGCGCACACACACGCACACCCCCCCACATACACACACACACACACGCACGCGCACACACACGCGCGCGCGCACACACGCGCGCGCGCACACACACGCACACACACACGCGCGCGCACACACACACACGCACACACACACGCGCACACACACGTGCACACACGCGCAAACACACACGCACACGCGCACACACGCGCACACACACGCACACACACACGCGCACACGCACACACGCGCACACACGCACGCGCACACACGCACACACACACATGCACGCACACACGCACAGACACGCGCACACACACACACGCGCACACGCACACACACGCCACACGCGCACACACACACGCGCACACACACACGCGCGCACACGCACACACACACGCACACACCCCCACACACACGCACACACACGCGCGTGGGCTAACCATGAAGCCTGCGTCTTTCTTTTGGGGCGATAATACCGGGCGATCCGTTTACAGATACCCCGCCGAATTCTCAATGACCGCCCGTCCCCCCCCCCGCCTCCCCCACGGTGATCGCGGTCGACGGCGGCGGCGGTGACGGTGCTAAGGCGGCGGTAACAACGTGGAACCGCACGGCCGACGCCGGTCCCGTCGCCGTTGGCCCAGGCGGTTTGGATGCCGAATACGGAACGTTGGTTGTGTTGGTAGCGGTGGTTGCTCATGGCGGTGATAGTGGTGGTGGTGTTGGCGGTGATAGTGGTGGTGGTGGTGACGCTGATAGTGGTGGTGGCGCTGATAGTGGTGGTGGTGGCGCTGATAATGGTGGTGGTGGGGACGGTGGTGGCGCTGATAGTGGTGGTGGTGGGGGCGGCGGGGCTGGTGTGTGACCGGGTGGGTGACCGTGTGGGTGACTGAGTAGGTGAGTGAGTAGGTGGGTGACTGAGTAGGTGACCGAGTGGGTGAGTGGGTGACTGAGTAAGTGAGTGAGTGGGCGACTGAGTGGGTAACTGAGTGGGTGAGTGAGTGGGTGACCGAGTGGGTAAGTGACTGGCTGAGTGAGTGGCTGAGTGAGTGTCTGAGTGAGTGGCTGAGTGAGTGGCTGAGTGGCTGAGTGAGTGGCTGAGTGAGTGGCTGAGTAAGTGGGTAACCGAGTGGCTGAGTGAGTGGCTGAGTGAGTGGCTGAGCGAGTGGCTGAGCGAGTGGCTGTGCGAGTGGCTGAGTGAGTGGTAAGGTTGTCACTTTTCCCACGACAGACCAAAACTCCGGGACACGCTTCTCACCCAGCGCCAGGCGACCTGAGTTCGATTCCCGCTCACGGCCAACACCGGTGACCGATTATCAGAACCGGTCCTGGGCCTCCCCCTAGGTCGACTCGGCCTCAAACGAGTTCCCCGGTGCGGCGTGTGAGCATCGCCGCCGGGGAGACAAAGGCGTCCCCCGGGCGTGGTGCTGACCACACACCACCCCGTGCGCCGTGCCGGCTTTCATCGGTGCCGTGGTGGTGTGCGGTGCTTTTTCTGCAATATTTTGCTGTCTTTTCTTGGATTTTCTGTTTGCGCTTAGTCACTTTAAGATTTTTTTCGAATTAAAGCTTTCGTGACTGCAGGGATTCATCTTCTTGGTTCTTTCGGTAAAGTCACGTAGAATGGAAATAATAAAATAATAAAAATAAAACATAATAAAATAATTCTCACGACGTTTCGGCCACAACGCAAGTAGCCGTCCTCAGGTGTCTCCTCGACAGACCTGTTCTCCACCTGAGGACGGCTGCTTGCGTTGTGGCCGAAACGTCGTGAGAATTATTTGATTATGTTTTATTTTTATTATTTTATTTTTTCCATTCTACGTCACTTTACCGAAAGAACCAAGAAGATCACTTTAAGATGTTTTCTTGTTCACGTTTTTGTTTTCTGTTTGTTGCGGTTGCACCCGATTCAAGAGCCGAATGGTTCACAGGGCTACACCTAATAAATGAACTTGAACTTGAACCAGAGAGAGAGAGAGAGAAGGGCTCCTCCTCCTCCTCCACGGGGCTCCCTCGAGCGGAAGGCCTTCGACCCCCCGGGCAGCAGCGGCGTGAGAGAGGGGCGGGGCAGGGAGGTGGGAAATTGCAGGGGCTGCGCCTCGAAGCGCCACCACAACCCACGGACGCAACAACGGGGGGCGAGGAGCTGGCGATGCCCGCGGCACGCGGCACGCCCCGGGTGGCGGGAGGGGGGGTGGTCGTGGGAGGGGGGCACGCCACTTAACCTGATTACGCATCCTTCATCATCGGTCTCTCATCCGACGCCACTCTTCACTGCCAACAGCCCCCCCCCCAACCCCAAACCCCACCTACACGAACCGCCACCACCGCCACCACCGCCACCACCACCGTTGCCACCACCGTTACCACCACCACCACCGCCACCGCCGCCGCCACCACCACCACCACCGTCACCACCGTCACCACCACCACCACCACCACCGCCACCACCACCATCACCACCACCACCACCAGCGCCACCACCACCGCCACCACCGCCACCACCGTCACCGCCACCACCGTCACCACCACTACCGTCACCGCCACCATTGCCACCACCACCACCGCCACCACCACCACCACCGCCACCACCACCGTCACCACCACTACCGTCACCGCCACCACCGCCACCACCACCACCGCCATCACCGTCACCACCACCACCACCACCGTCACCGCCGTCACCGCCACCACCGCCACCACCACCACCGCCACCACCGTACCCCCCCACGCTTGTCACTCGTCCTCCATCAGCCGGCTCAGCTGAGTGGAGCGAGAGACGGGCCGCTAATTTGATGAGATGCTGAGTGGGGCGGGTGGGAGTCGTGGGCGCTGGTGACGACGGCGGCGGTGCAGGAGGAGGGGTCGGGTGGCACCACGACCACGGAGAGCGAGAGGGAGGAGAGAGAGAGAGTTGAGAGGGAGGAGGGAGAGAGTTGAGAGAGAGGAGGGAGAGCGTGAGCACCGCAAGAATGGGGGGGGGGGGCGGGGGGAGGGGGGAAACACAACTGGACCGACTCTGGGCACGAACCAGAGGTCGCAAACAGGTTTTGATTCATTACCCGTACCCGTACCCAGCCGCACCAGGGTCGCAAATGGGTACCCGTACCCGGCCGGGTACGGGTACCCATTCCCTACCCGTACCCGTACCCTACCCGAAATGAGTGACAAACGGTGACTCACCAGTGACTCACGGCCTACCCGTACCCGTACCCGGCCGCACCAGGGTCGCAAACGGCTACCCGTACCCGGGTATCGGGTAGGGTACGGGTATCGGGTACCCGGTTGCGACCTCTGGCACGAACGTTCAAATTAAATTCGAGTTGAACGACGATGAGGGTGACCTCGGTCGGGCATCTTTTCCGCGGACGCGCCGTCTCTCGCTCCCTCGAGTGGTTGTTTTTTTCGTCGTCGTTTCGGGCGACGGCCTCCCGTAAACCAGGCGAGAGGGAGTTCACATCTCGCCACCGACGGGATCGAACCCACGGCCTCCGTGCGTGCCTCTCGAAGAGCTCCCGGAAGGGCAGCATCGAGAGACCCCCGGCTCATCGCGCCTGCGATCGGCGCGGTTGGCTACGTACGGCGCGAAAGAAGTTCAACGCCCCCCCCCCCCCCCCTCTTCCCCCCCCCCCCCTATCATTTTGCCTATCGCGACGGATCGCCGCGCGTCTCCCGCACGTGGGTCAACGAGCGGGCCGACCTCTCGGCCGCCGCCCGGGGAAGCGAATGAGAAGGCGAAATAAAACAACAACAACAACAAAGTGGGAAAGAAAAACACGAAACATTCCAAAGGTGCCAGAGGCCACTTCTGCAGAGCCCTCGAGCCGAGCGGCCGTTTTGATTCGCCGCGTTTGCGCCGCTCGAATAAACTCCCACGCCGCCGCCGCTTTAGAATCGGCGCGCTGTGCGTGGCGCGCATGGTGGCTCGGAGATTTTAACTACCTCGCCTGATGTACAGGAGGTTGTAGGTTCCATCCCGACCCTGATGCCTGCTGTTGTATATTTAGAGTTTGCGTCTCTCATCATCATCATCACGGTGGCTATGAGATGTTAACTCCCTCGCCTGGCATGCAGGAGGTCGTGGGTTCCATCCTGAACCCTAACACCTGCTGCTGCATATTCGGAGTTTGCTTCCTCCGGATCCTCCTCGGGTTTTCCCCGTCCCCATTCAGGATCAACGTCACGCGTTTGAGCGTATGTGGCTGCTGCTATGAATGTCCACGTGATGATCCCACTTCGTTGCGCTATCATTTGTGGCCGGGTCGTTTCTGAAGTTAAAAGAGCTGCGTAGCTCAGTGGGGGCTTGCCTGGTAACATAGAAAAGACACATCCATAGTAGAGGCTGTGTCGCTAAAACCCGCCACCACCCGACACAGCCAACTAGTGAGGGTTGTCACGTAAACGGAACGTGGCCAATTTGTCACGAGCACAGCACTAGTGTGTAGTGTATAGTGTAGTGTATAGTGTAGTGTATAGTGTAGTGTATAGTGTAGTGTATAGTGTAGTCTATAGTCTAGTGTATAGTGTAATGTGTAGTGTAGTGTGTAGTGTAGTGTATAGTGTAGTAGTGTATAGTGTAGTGTATAGTGGAGTGTGTAGTGTAGTGTATAGTGGAGTGTGTAGTGTAGTGTGTAGTGTAGTGTATAGTGTAGTGTGTAGTGTAGTGTATAGTGTAGTGTATAGTGTAGTGTTTAGTGTAGTGTGTAGTGTAGTGTATAGT
This sequence comes from Lampetra fluviatilis, assembly GCF_964198595.1. Classification (NCBI taxonomy): domain Eukaryota; kingdom Metazoa; phylum Chordata; class Hyperoartia; order Petromyzontiformes; family Petromyzontidae; genus Lampetra; species Lampetra fluviatilis. The sequence goes on from NC_136338.1 coordinate 2,317,719, forward strand.
GTAGTGTATAGTGTAGTGTACAGTAGTGTAGTGAATAGTGTAGTATACTAGTACAGCACCACCTGTTGTGCGTTGGAGAGCCAAGCAACAACATTCACAATCTGAGTACCGCGACGTTTCGCCAGAAATTACAACCAGCTTCATCAGGCGACAGCCCTTACCAGTTGGGTGTGTCGGGTGGTGCCGGGTTTCAACATTTATAAACTTACGCGATCTAACCCAAGAAAGAAAAAAAAACCTCTATTATGGATGACATTGCTCGCGAAAGCCTCCGACCACGCGTTAAACAAAAAAATATAAAAAGTTTATAGCAGCAGTTTAGTTTGTAGGCTTCCGCTGTTTGCTCATCGTCACAAGGCTGAGGATGAATCAGAGTGTCTAAGGGGGGGGGGGGCGTGGTGGGGGGGGGACAGTGTTGGGGGGGGGGGGGCTGTGGGGGGGGGGTTGGAATGATGAACTCGACGCGAAACGCAACGAGCGACTCTTACCCACAACGGCGCAGGATTCCGGTGTCTGCTGGGGCAGGCGGTGGCAGTCCACGGTGTTTTCGTTTCCCCGTTGAGCCGGCGGGCGCGTGGGCGATGCGATGATGCGACGTGAATCCCGCGAATGCCCCTGGCGAACGACACACGTGATCGCACGTTGATGCCACGCGGGCGCCGAGTAATTTTGTTGTTGTTACATAACAAGCCGTAGGCATTTCCTGAAGAAGTGCATTGTGGTTCCCCATCGCCCCAGGTAAACTGTGACCGACTCGCACCTACATACGGTGCGGAAAAAGTTCAACGTACGTACGTAGACTCACACAGAGACCCATAGACTCATACAGAGACCCATAGACTCACACAGAGACCCATAGACTCGCACAGAGACCAACAGACTCACACAGAGACCAACAGACTCACACAGAGACCCATAGACTCACACAGAGACCCATAGACTCACACATAGACCCACAGACTCACACAGAGACCCGTAGACTCACACAGAGACCCATAGACTCACACAGAGACCCATAGACTCACACAGAGACCCACAGACTCACACAAAGACCCATAGACTCACACAGAGACCCACAGACTCACACAGAGACCCATAGACTCGCACAGAGACCCACAGACTCCCGCTCTCGGACGCTTCCACTTTGGCGACGGTCAAATGTTACTTTGAACCTGCACTGCCGCTTCGGGCCGCTTCGGGTGGCTTCGTACCCCGCGGTGGCGAGAGGGTTAAAGGCTGCCGGGCCAGAGCTGCCGTGTCGATCTCACGGCATTCCCAGCGTCCTCTCAGCGAGCCGACTGCCCGCCAAGAGGCGCACAATGAGAGCCACTGTGTGGCCAGGCGGGCGGGCGGGTGAGCGGGCGAGTGGGCAAGAGAGGGCGAGTGGACAGGAGGGCGAGTGGGCAAGAGAGGGTGAGTGGGCAAGAGAGGGCGAGTGGTCAAACGAGCGTTGTGGGCAAGCGACTGCGGGCATGCGCGTGAGACGGAGGGCGAGAGAACGAGCGATCGAGCGAGCGAGCGGGCGAGCGAGCAGGGGTAGAGCGAGGGAGGATGAGCGAGGGAGCGAGCGGAGGAGTGAAGGTGGGCGAGAGCGAGCGGGCAGGGAAGGAGGATGAGGGTTCGAGCGAGCGGGCGGGCGAGCGGGCGAGCGGGTAAGATGGCGAGTTGGCAAGCGAGCGGTTTGGGCGAGCGAAAGGGCTGACGGTCCCCGCACGAGGGAAGTATGAGGATAAGGGGGGGGGGGGGTCACGGGCGCGAGCGGGCAGAGGGTGGTCGCCGCGGGGTGGAGGGGCTAGGTGGACGCTCATTCGAATGATAGGGCGAGCATCGGAGAGTGAGAGCGAAGAGTGAGCGGGCGAGCGGGCAGATGTGTAAAACTTTAAATCGTTTTTTTTTTCAACCAGTGAGGTCCACTGGAGCTGTACAGCTCTTTATCAGAAGCGATCGCAGATGATAACTCAACGAGAAGCGGCTTATCATCATCGCGTGAAAAGTGATATCAGGCAAATAACTCTGAAACGCGCGATCTCGATTCTAAACGCGGAGGGGGGAAAAAACCGGGGGACCCGGAGAAAAAACCACGCGACCACGGCGAAAACACGTAAATTCCAAATATACAGCAACAGGCGTCAGGGTCGGGATCGAACCCACGACCTCTTGCGTACCAGGCGAGGTAGTTAACATCTCCTAGCCGCCGAGCAGGCAAATGACTTGGGTGATTGAGACGGTAAATGCTTCCGGTGGAATTATCTTCTCACTAATCACGGTACCGTCGTGGTTAAAGTAAAAATCTCATAATTATCTGACACTTAAGATGATTTCGATTTAAAGCTTTCGTGACTGCAAGGATTCATCTTCTTGGTTCTTTCGGTAAAGTCACGTCGAATGGAAATAATAAAATAATAAAAATAAAACATAATAAAATACAATTCTCACGACGTTTCGGCCACAACGCAAGCAGCCGTCCTCAGGTGGAGAGCAGGTCTGTCGAGTAGAGAGACCTGCTCTCCACCTGAGGACGGCTGCTTGCGTTGTGGTCGAAACGTCGTGACAATAATTTTTATTATGTTTTATTTTTATTATTTTATTATTTCCATTCTACGTGACTTTACCGAAAAACCAAGAAGACTTAAGATGATTTCACATGATTGCATTCAGTGCGTCTACGACGCAAGTCACCTGACACGAAACTGCACTTTCGAATCCGAAGGCACGAAATAAAATGCCGAGACCGGGCCGATGTGACGAGCCACGTTGAGAAAAAAAAAGAGGTTCTCCAAAAGATGAAACCTCCTCTTCGTGATCAACGCGGAGCGGAACGCCATTCGCTGTATGAAAACGTTTCTTCGGAAGACCGCACAACGGGAAAATGACATGGGAACGAATTAAACTAAATAACAGCCGCCCCCGCCCCGCGCTTTGTTTTCTTTACTCGAACAAGATAATAAAAGCGATTAAATGCGGGAGCCGTTTTGTCAAGCCGCGGGTGATAAATCGGAGGCCGTTTTTAATCAGCCGCCGCGAGAGAGACGGGGGGTTTCATTTTTGCGAAGCCCAGAGAGGCGACACACACACACACCGTCCACACTCGCCATCCTCAGGAAGCACGGAGCTTCGGGGCCAACGTCGTGGCCAACGTCGGGCCAACGTCGGGGCCCAACGTTGGGGCCCAAAGTCGGGGCCCAACTTTGGAAAAAGTTTGGGGCCAAGTTTGGGGCCAAGTTTGTGGCCAAGTTTGTGGCCAAGTTTGGGGCCAAGTTTGTGGCCAAGTTTGGGGCCAAGTTTTGGGGCCAAGTTTGTGGCCACGTTAAGGGGCAATTTTGAGCCAAAATGTAGGCCGAGCTAGGGTCACTGAGAGGTTTCTGGCCCTCGAACGAGTGCTCCCACGTGGCGTGTACGATGCCGAAGGGCCGTGAGTGAGGCCTATGGCTCCGCGTGAGAGATACTGCCCCATCCCACCACCCCCCAGCAGCTGTTTTAAACGGCGGCAGACTGACGTGGGAAGGGACGCAACGTGCGGTCGCCCGAGTCGTCCGCCTGTCGAACGAAACATTCCAAAGGTGCCCAGAAACCACTTCTGCAGAGCCCTCGAGCCGGGCGGCCGTTGTGATCCGCCGCGTTTGCGCCGCTCGAATGAACTCCCGCCGCCGCTTTAGAATCGGCGCGCACGGTGGCTCGGAGATGTTAACCACCTCGCCTGGTGCGCGGGAGGTCGTGGGTTCGATCCCGACCCTGCTGCTGCTGTATATTTGGAGTTTGCATCTCTCATCATCATCACGGTGGCTAGGAGATGTTAACTACCTTGCCTGGTACGCGGGAGGTCGTGGGTTCGATCCCGACCCTGACGCCTGACAGTAGTGCAATGGTAAACAAGTCGTCCAAACGCAGACAAATACAACACTTAACCATCCCCATCCTACCATCACGATCTACGCCCTCCGCACCGCACGCGGTCCGCACGACGACGACGACGACGAGCGAGCGGAGGAGCCGAGGGGTCCGAGGGCATCACCTCGAAGCGGCGAATGTCGTTAAACTGGGTCACGCGGCCGCGGTGGGGGCAAGGGAAGGGTGAACGATTGCCCTCCGACATCTCCACCCCCGCCGCCCCCCCCCCACCCCTCACCCTGGTGGATGAAACACCGGCAGAGGGAAGACAAAGGTGGCCGGGCGCGGCGCTGAGCAGACCGCCCATTCGTTGCGTGGTGCCGGCATCACTCGCGAACAGAACTTGGCCCCAACGTTAATGACGACACGGGGGGGATTCTTCGTCTTTTGTACGTGCGCACGCGCGCACACATGCCCACACATACACGCGCACACACACAAACGCGTGGGGAGCGGTAGTGTAGCGGTTAGCGCGCTGCGCTACGAACCCGGCGACCCGGGTTCGATTCCCGCTCACGGCTAACACCCAGTGACGATTATCTGAACCGGTCCTGGGCCTCCCCTAGGTCGACTCAGCCTCAAATGAGTACCTGGTGCGGTGTGTAAACATCGCCACTGGGGAAACAAAGGCGGTCGGGCGTGGTGCTGGCCACCCACCCCCTCGTTCGTGTACCGTTCCGGCCTTCATAGGTGCTCACTAACAGCACTTGCCCCTACAGTCTGTTAAGGCTACACGGGGGATCTTTGTGTGTGTGGGCATGGTGTAGTAGTGGGGGAGCGGTAGTGTAGCGGTCAGCGTGCTGCGCCACGAACCCGCCGACCCGCACGGCCGACACCAAGCGACGATTGTTTGAACCGGTCCTGGGCCCTCCCCTAGGTCGACTCAGCCTCAAATCAGTACCTGCTGCGGTGCGTAACAACATCGCCACTGGGGAGACAAAGGCGGCCCGGGAGTGGTGCTGGCCACCCACCCCCACCACGTGCTGCTGCTCGCTGAGAGAGCACTTGCCCCAGCAGTCCGTGTGGGCTGTACGACGGCGGGCGAGGGATCTTTGCCTCTGTGTGTAAATATAGATGGGCCGAGTTCCTCCCGTGTCCTTCACAATTGATTTCCTGCACGAGTTGATGAGTCTCACAGCGCCGGGTCCCACGGGGGTACCCCCCCCCGGCCGCGCGTCCAGTGCCGGACTAAGCGAGTGCGGGGGCATGTAGCGTACATTATAAAGGGGCCCTAAATAAAATAAAAACCACGTAAATTAAAACACAAATTTTTTACTTGCACAGTAAAGTAATTGTATTTTTGCATTTGCTACGCAGCCCAGACAATACGACAAATCGCTAACCTTAAACAACCGGTCGTTCGTAAAAGTTGAAGGCGGTATAATACTGTAGTAATAGAGCAAGTGCAGAATCACTGAACCGGAATTGATAGCTTGAAAGCATTTAGCGTGGGGGCCCTTGAAAGTGCGGGGCCCGTAGCTACTACATAGCTGCTACATATGTAGTAGCTATGTAGTAGAGGCCGCTTACGAAACTGTGAACTAATTAGAATTTTTTAAACCAGGTAAGGCGCCCCCCCCCCCCCCCCACTGGGCGATGTCACTCTTTATTTCATAAGCGACCTGGGCTGTCGCGTGCGACTGCGCAACAAAGTGGGCTCCGTCGCCGCGTGGACATTTCTAGCAGACAAATAACTCTGAACGGGTGACGTTGCTGATTCTAAATGTGGAGGGGGGGGGGAAAGAGCGGGGGGGGGGGCGGAGAAAAATCCACGTGGCCACGGGGAGAGACAGAGAGAGAGAGACTTGCAAACTCCAAATATACAGCAGCAGGCTTCGTCAGGGTCGAGATCGAACCCACAACCTCCTCCATACCAGGCGAGGTGGTTAACATCTCCCAGCCACCGCGATGATGATGAGATGAGAGAGAGACTTGCAAACTCCAAATATACAGCAGCAGGCTTCGTCAGGGTCGGGATCGAACCCACAACCTCCTCCATACCAGGCGAGGTTGTTAACATCTCCCAGCCACCGTGGCCCCCTCTTTTAGTTCAAGCCACAACTATTCACTCTCACCTTGGAGAGACCAGCTCGTTCAAGTGACCTACATTCACCATCATGAAAATGTTTCACGACAGTCACTCCCCCATGCCCCTCACCCCCACCAACGGTTTTCTCAAAAAGAGCAAAAAAAAATCCTCGGAAAGAACTTTGGGCCGAACATTCACCGAAATCTGGGCCCTCCCGAGATAACGCGTCCTGACAAGCAGCGAGGCTTCTGTGGGTAAATCAACGAAGACGACAACGACGACGACGAACAATTATCCTGCAATTATGTAACACGCCGTGGCAATTCACCCACAGCATTTACAATTCGGGTAGCGCGACACTTCGCTGGCGATTACAACAACCGGCTTATGGAAGCTCGTTCGTAAGTGCGGTGGTGTTCGTAAGTGCGGGGTGTTTCGTAAGGGTGAGCGTTTGTAAGTGCGGACGTTCTTAACTGCGGACGTTCGTAAGTGAGTGCGTTCGTAAGTGTGGGGTGTTCGTAAGTGGGGGGTGTTCTTAAGTGGGGGGTGTTCGTAAGTGGGGGGTGTTCGTAAGTGGGGGGTGTTCGTAAGTGTGGGGCGTTCGTAAGTGTGGGGTGTTCGTAAGTGGGGGGTGTTCGTAAGTGGGGGGTGTTCGTAAGCGGGGGCATTCGTAAGTGTGGGGTGTTCGTAAGTGTGGGGCGTTCGTAAGTGGGGGGTGTTCGTAAGTGGGGGGTGTTCGTAAGTGGGGGGTGTTCGTAAGTGTGGGGCGTTCGTAAGTGGGGGGTGTTCGTAAGTGGGGGGTGTTCGTAAGTGGGGGGTGTTCTTAAGTGGGGGGTGTTCGTAAGTGGGGGGTGTTCGTAAGTGTGGGGCGTTCGTAAGTGGGGGGCGTTCGTAAGTGGGGGGTGTTCGTAAGTGGGGGGTGTTCTTAAGTGGGGGGTGTTCGTAAGTGGGGGGTGTTCGTAAGTGTGGGGTGTTCGTAAGTGGGGGGTGTTCTTAAGTGGGGGGTGTTCGTAAGTGGGGGGTGTTCGTAAGTGTGGGGTGTTCGTAAGTGGGGGGTGTTCTTAAGTGGGGGGTGTTCGTAAGTGGGGGGTGTTCGTAAGTGTGGGGCGTTCGTAAGTGTGGGGTGTTCGTAAGCGGGGGCATTCGTAAGTGTGGGGCGTTCGTAAGTGCGGGTGTTACCAGGTAAGGCCCCACTGAGCTATATCGCTCTTTTTCAGAAGTGACTTGCTCTATCACGAATGATAGCTCAACCAAGTGGCTTATCATCACCACGTGGAAATTCATAGCTGCCAAAGGCTCGAAAGGCATATTTCTTCTAAATTCTAGATTTGAAGCTACCGTGACTGCAAGGATTCATACTCTTAGGTTTTATCGGTAAAGTCACGTAGGTAAAAAATAAAAACATAAAATAAAAATAACAGAAATAATAATATAAATAAAATTACAAATCCTCCGAAACGTCGTGATTTATCATTTTATTTCTATTATTTTTATTTAATTATTATTTATTTTCCTACGTGACTTTACCGAAAAAACCTAACAGTATTTCTTCTAAATGTTGAGGGGGAAAACCCAGAGGATCCGGAGAAAAAGCCACACGACCATGGGAAGAGAGACTGGCACATTCTTAATATACAGAAGCAGGCATCAGGGTTGGGATCGAACCCACGACCTCCTGCATACCAGGCGAAGTAGTTAACATCTCCTAGCCACCATGGTGATGAGAGACGCAAACTCCAAATAAACAGCAGACGTTAGGGTCGGAATTAAACCCACGACCTCCCGCGTACTAGGCGAGGCAGTTAACATCTCCTAGCCACCGTGATGATGATGAGAGACGCAAACTCCAAATATACAGCAGCAGGCGTCAGGGTTGGGATCGTACCCACGACCTCCTGTATACCAGGCGAGGTAGTTAACATCTCGTCACCACGGGCACCCGAAAAGCTAAAGCCAAGTGGGTTTTGAGCCTGGCTAGCCCTTGGATGGAAATACCAGGTGTAATTTTCGATTTAAAGCTGTCGTGACTGCAGGGATTCATCTTCTTGGTTCTTTCGGTAAAGTCACGTAGAAGGAAAATAAGAATAATTTTATTATGTTTATTTCTATTATTTTATTATTTTCCTTCTACGTGACTTTACCGAAATAACCAAGAAGATGAATACCAGGTGTCCTCAGTCCTGCACCGCAAGACGGATGGGGGCCAGCAAGCGTCAGAACACAGCAATTGACTTGTGAATCCATCCGTGCTGAGCTTTGCATGATATTCACATCTCTGGGTGCCCCCCAGGACTCTCTTGAGAGAGAGAACAAGTATAACCCGTAAAAACAAAGTTTTTCACTATAAATGCTTTATATGTGTGGCGGCTAGAGTCCTCTCGTCCTCTGGCTTGAGATGGCTGCCACCTATGGGTCAGATGATTGCATGGCAGCATTAAGCAATTGGTAATTAAATATAATATTTTTGTCCTAAAAAGTGTAAAATTTTGAAAAAAATTTCACGAAAATTAATTGTCACGCACAACGAGTCTGTGTGCAAAATGTCAGCTCGATTGGATCACGGGAAGTGGGTTAAAAAACGACCGAAAGATTTGCACGGTCCTAAGCAAGCAAGCAAGTGAACTTAATATAAAGGATTTAAAAAGAAGCGATTCTTGAGACTCAAATGACGCTCTCGTGAGCAAAGGAGGTCAAGCGTGCCCACAGCGGCTATTTGGGACACGGCATTTTTATCCTGAAATCTGTTTGGGTTTTTGATGATAATTTCATTGACGCAGAACTGTATTTTAATATTTTTCGATATTTTTTTAATGTTTTTATACGTATATTTTTTTAGATCTTTTTTTTAAAATATTTTTTAATGTGCATTTTTGTATATTTAACATTTTTATATTTAAAATATTTTTGTATATTTTTTTAAATATATTTTTATTTTTATACTTTTTTTCATATACATATAAAAAAATGTGTTGAGCCACCCAACCGTACTTAACGGTACTCACAACAGCCCAGCCGCTCGCCCGCCAGACTCTCTTAATTATTAACATCCCTTCCGGCGTGGGACAACGTGCACACGCACGCACGTGTGCATGCGAGCATCACGCGCACGCACACACCAGCATCGCGCGAGCAACCGCTCGCTCATACGCTCGCTCGTACACTCGCGCTCACGCAAGCAAGGACGCGTGCGCACGCTCATGACAAAGGCAAAGATACCCCAGCATAGCCTGAACAGACCGTGGGGGGGGGGGGGGGGACAAGTGCCGTTAGCGAGTAGCAGCTATGCACTCGCACAAAGACGATCACGAGCAGACATCCACGCGCAAAAGCAGGCACGCGCACACACACGGACGCTGGCATTCCATCTCATCCTTGCCGCCCCACTAGCGAGGGTTCTGCAGAGTTCGTATCGTTATGGTGAACAAGCGCGGGGCCGCGGTATTAACCGGGGCGGCCGCCGGATTCGAACCCGCGCACCTCTGCGACGGCGGGCGGAGAAGAGAAGCGGCGCCGATCGTTCCTCGCGGCTTGATGCGTTACGCAGGCCGTGAGAATCACGGCTGCCACCCCCCCCCCCCGCCCGTTGGAGAAAAATAGGCTCCGTTGATTTTTTTACTTTCACTCGGACTGGAAGAATCTGGACGAGCCTAGGAAGATTAACACGCACGGAGGCTTTAGCGACCAATATCATCCACAACACAGGTTTTTTTGGGTTAGATCGTGTAAATATATTAAATGTGTCGTTAAACCCAACACACCGGTGTAGTGCTGTACTAGTAACGAATTGGCCACGTTCTGTTTACGTGACAAACCTTACTAAATTTCGATTTAAAGCTTTCGCGGCTGCAGGGATTTATCTTCTTGGTTCTTTCGGTTAAAGTCACGTAGAAGGGAAATAATAAAATAATAAAAATAAAACATACTCAAGTACAATTCTCACGACGTTTCGGCCACGACGCAAGCAGCCGTCCTCAGGTGAAGAACAGGTCTGTCGGAAAGACATTCAGACGCTGTAAAGCACCTACGAAGGCCGGCACGGCACACGAGGGGGTGGGTGGCCAGCACCACGCCCGGCCGCCTTTGTCTCCCTAGCGGCGACATTTACACACCGCAACCAGGTACTCATTTTGAGCCTGAGTCGACCTAGGGGAGGCCCAGAACCGGTTCAGATAATCGTCACCGGTGTTGGCCGTGAGCGGGAATCGAACTCGGGGCCTCCGCGTTCGTAGCGGTGGCGCGCTCACCGTTGCACCACCGCTCCTCACACACACGCACGCAATCGTGAGATTTAAAAAAAAAAAATTTGTTAAGTACTAGTAGTAGTTCAGTAAGGACCGAGGATTTTAAAAATGCATGCTAAAAGGTTTCCGCGAAATTGTGATAAAAATGTCAAATGTGTCGGACGGTTTCCGATGGCTCGCCGAGCTGAACGCCACGGAAGATCCACAGGGGGCCAGGGGCACGCGGCACGGCCTGGGGTGAGGAGGAGGAGGTGGTGAGGAGGTGGTGAGGAGGAGGAGAGGTGAGGAGGAGGAGAGGTGAGGAGGAGGAGGAAGAGGAGGTGAGGAGGAGGGGTGAGGAGGAGGAGGGGTGAGGAGGAGGAGGGGTGAGGAGGAGGAGGTGGTGAGGAGGAGGGGTGAGGAGGAGGTGGTGAGGAGGAGGAGGTGAGGAGGAGGTGGTGAGGAGGAGGAGGTGAGGAGGAGGTGGTGAGGAGGAGGAGGTGGTGAGGAGGAGGAGGTGAGGAGGAGGGGTGAGGAGGAGGAGGTGGTGAGGAGGAGGAGGTGAGGAGGAGGGGTGAGGAGGAGGTGGTGAGGAGGAGGGGTGAGGAGGAGGAGGTGGTGAGGAGGAGGGGTGAGGAAGAAGAGGTGGTGAGGAGGAGGTGGTGAGGAGGAGGGGTGAGGAGGAGGTGGTGAGGAGGAGGTGGTGAGGAGGAGGAGGTGAGGAGGAGGGGTGAGGAGGAGGTGGTGGTGAGGAGGAGGAGGGGTGAGGAGGAGGAGGTGGTGAGGAGGAGGAGGGGTGAGGAGGAGGTGGTGAGGAGGAGGTGGTGAGGAGGAGGGGTGAGGAGGAGGTGGTGGTGAGGAGGAGGAGGGGTGAGGAGGAGGAGGTGGTGAGGAGGAGGAGGGGTGAGGAGGAGGTGAGGAGGAGGTGAGGAGGTGGTGAGGAGGAGGGGTGAGGAGGAGGTGGTGAGGAGGAGGAGGGGTGAGGAGGAGGTGGTGAGGAGGGGTGAGGAGGAGGTGAGGAGGAGGTGAGGAGGTGGTGAGGAGGAAGAGGTGGTGAGGAGGAGGAGGTGGTGAGGAGGTGGTGAGGAGGAGGGGTGAGGAGGAGGGGTGAGGTGGAGGAGGAGGAGGGGTGAGGAGGAGGGGGTGAGGAGGGGTGAGGAGGAGGTAGTGAGGAGGAGGGGTGAGGAGGAGGGGTGAGGAGGGGTGAGGAGGAGGTGGTGAGGAGGGGTGAGGAGGAGGTGAGGAGGAGGTGAGGAGGTGGTGAGGAGGAAGAGGTGGTGAGGAGGAGGAGGTGGTGAGGAGGT
>NC_136338.1:2329359-2334359 GCF_964198595.1 Lampetra fluviatilis
ATGTGTGTGTGGGTGGGTAAGTAGGTTATAAGTTGGTTGACTGGGTGGGTTAATATTTGAGTTGGTGGGGGAGTAGAGTGAGCAGGGTGAACCCGGCAGTGGTTGCTATAGTGGTGGTGGCCATATTGGTGGCTGTAGTGGTGGTGGCTGTAGTGGTGGAGTCTGTGGTGGTGGCTATAGTGGTGGTGGCTGCTGTGGCTGCTGTGGCGGCGGTGCAGGAAACAGCTGCAGGAAGCAGATAACCGCGGTCCGGAATCAAAGGCAGCCATCGCTTTCCTCTCCGGGAATCTCCCCCTCAGTCCCCTCCCCGAGCGGAGCTCTCTGTGGCGCGGCCGCAAAACCGCAAACCGCCAAACCACGGACCACCAAATTGCCAAACCACGGACCACCAAATTGCTAAACTGCCAAACCACCGATCACCAAACTGCCAAACCGCTAAACTGCCAAACCACGGACCGCCAAACCGCCAAACCACCGATCACCAAACTGCCAAACCGCCAAACTGCCAAACCACCGATCACCAAACTGCCAAACCGCCAAACCACGGACCACGAAACTGCCAAACCACCGATCACCAAACTGCCAAACCGCCAAACTGCCAAACCACGGACCGCCAAACCGCCCAACTCAGCCTCGCGCGAGCGGGGCCCTGCGTTCGGTCCGACCGGAGAGTCGGCTCGCCGTCGCTGCGTCGAGACGGGGGGGGGGGGGAGCGCCGTCGGGAATGGTTTTCGGGTTTTCTTGGAGAAGCTCCTGGCGCGCGGGGCGAAACGTCGGACACCGCGCACGACGACGCGCGTCTGCAACCCGAAGGACACATCAGAGATGCAGGGACAAATATCCCTCACCCCCCCCCCCCCCCCGTGTAGCCTGAACAGACTGTAGGGGCAAGTGCTGTTAACGAGCACAAAGACAAAGATCCCCCATATAGCCTTAACAGGCTTTTGGGGCAAGTGCTATTAGCGAGCACCAACTAAGACAAAGATCCCCCGTATAGCTCGGCCAGACTGTTGGGGCGAGTGCTGTTAGCGAGCACACACACGGGCACACACACGAGCACACACACGTGGGCACACACACACACGTGGGCACACACAAGCCCGCCGAGGACGTGAAACTGTCTAACGAGAGCCGAGAAAGTGGGTCGTCTCAACTGGGGCGCGTCGCTCAGCGCGTCTCCACCGCTCCAGGCGCACGCCAGCAAGGAGCGGTGGCCGCAAGGCCCGCAGACTCTGCCCTCGCCCATCGTCGCTCTCCTCCCGTCAGCGCCACCAAGGACACTCGGCACCGTCGGGGCCCGAACGACGACAGCGGTGGTAGTGGTGATGATGGTGGCGTGTGGTGGTGGTGGTGATGGTGGTGGTGGTGATGGTGGTGGTGGTGGTGGTGATGATGGTGGTGGTGGCGGCGGTGGTGGTGGTTGTGGTGGTGGTGGTGGTGATGATGGTGGTGGTGGTGGCGGCGGTGGTGGTGGTGATGGTGGCGGTGGTGGCGGCGGCGGCGGCGGTGGTGGCGGCGGTGTTGGCGGCGGTGGTGGTGATGATGATGGTGGTGATGATGATGATGATGGTGGTGGTGGTGGTGATGGTGGTGGCGGTGGTGGTGGCGGCGGCGGTGGTGGTGATGATGATGGTGGTGGGTGGTGGTGGTGATGATGATGGCGGTGGTGGTGGTGGTGGTAATGATGATGGTAGTGGCGGTGGTGATGATGATGATGGTGGTGGCGGTGGTGATGATGATTATGGTGGTGGCGGTGGTGGTGATGATGATGGTGGTGGCGGTGGTGGTAGCGGCGGCGACGATGGTGATGCAGAGCAGAACCAGGAGGGCCATGCTGACGTCGGGCCAACGTCGAGCCAACATCGGCCAACGATGGAGATGAATGCGATGACGACAGAGGACACGTTGATGGCGATGACGATGAAGAGCCGAACGAGGACAACCCCGGGGGGTTAACATCTCAACGTCGGGCCGACCTTTTTGACCGCGGAAAAAAATCTTCGTGGCTTAATCGGATTCCTCCAGTGCAGCGATTCTGATCCTGATATCTAAGAGCTCTGTGCCCCGATGTTGGGGGGGGGGGGGGGTGGCATTGTTTGGTGTCGCTGTTGCGGGGATGGTCAGCCGCCAGCCACGATGGTGCTCCACACACTCACCCAGAGCGCTCCACACACTCACCCAGAGCGCAAACCTCCACCCCCCACACCTCCAACCTTCCCCCCCCCTCACCTCCTCCAGCCCCCTCCACCTCCACCTCACCTCCCACCCCTTCCCCCCACCCCTTCCCCCCTCCCCCCACCCCTTCCCCCCTCCCCCCATCCCCGCACCCCATTCCCCCTCCCCCCATCCCCGCACCCCATTCCCCCTCCCCCCATCCCCGCACCCCATTCCCCCTCCCCCCATCCCCCCGCACCCCACCCCTTCCCCCCTCAATTTCACCCGGGCCTCCCTCCCCTGCAACCCCCCCCCGTCCCCTTCCCCCCCCCCCCACGTCACCCAGGCCCCCCGCCCCTCCACATCCCCATTTCCTCCCTGGTGAAACAGGAATTGTCTTAAACGAGGGAATCGGCCAACCAGGCAAGAGGCTCCTCCCGAGAAGTGAATAGAATGGAGCGTGTTGGGGGGGGGCCTGGGTAAATAGGGGACAATTCTTTATTTATCTGAGCCAATCCCACCCCCACTCACCCACCCACAGCACACACTTTAAACCTCAACACGTTTATTTGTTTAACACTCAGCTCAGTCATTCGGATGCTTCTTTTGGTCAGCTTCGCGCTTCCCTCCCTCCCTCCCCTCCCCTCCCCTCCTCCCCTCCCCTCCCTCCCCTCCCTCCCTCCCTCCCTCCCCTCCCTCCCTCCCTCCTCCCCTCCCTGCAACATTTTATTCGGACCACGGCTCGTGGAAGGAGACGTAACTGAACTACTTCCCGGTAATCACGTAACACGTCGGGGGCCGGGCCGACGTTGGGAAGTAGACATCAAGGAACTACTCCCGAGGTCACTTCGCGGTGAGCGCGGTAACGTTGGGACAACGTTGGGAAGTAGACATCACAGAACTACTCCCGAGGTCACTTCGCGGTGAGCGCGGTAACGTTGGGACAACGTTGGGAAGTAGACATCACAGAACTACTCCCGAGGTCACTTCGCGGTGAGCGCGGTAACGTTGGGACAACGTTGGGAAGTAGACATCACAGAACTACTCCCGAGGTCACTTCGCGGTGAGCGCGGTAACGTTGGGACAACGTTGGGAAGTAGACATCACAGAACTACTCCCGAGGTCACTTCGCGGTGAGCGCGGTAACGTTGGGACAACGTTGGGAAGTAGACATCACAGAACTACTCCCGAGGTCACTTCGCGGTGAGCGCGGTAACGTTGGGACAACGTTGGGAAGTAGACATCACAGAACTACTCCCGAGGTCACTTCGCGGTGAGCGCGGCAACGTTGGGACGTTGGGAAGTAGACATCACAGAACTACTCCTGAGATCACTTCACGGTCAGCGCGGCAACGTTGGGACAACGTTGGGAAGTTGACATGAAGGGACTATATTCTTGGTTCTTCCGGTAAAGTCACGTAGAAGGGAAATAATAAAATAATAAAAATAAAACGTAATTAAATTCTCACGACGTTTCGCCACAACGCAAACAGCTGTACTCTGAGGACGGCTGCTTGCGTTGAAATCGCGATATCTCTGCAACCACGCACCGCCCATGAATGAAACTCTTACCACTTGAAAGGGCGGGGCAAAGAGTTTCAAATGATGACCGCGAGATGCCTCTCCCAAAGCATAAACAGCCCCTAGAGGCAATCATTCGCAAGACGGTGACCCCCGCAACACACAAGGGGCGTTTTGCGTTCTGCAGTTCAGCAAGACTGAATCCGTAATTGCGGTGCAGCGTGCGTTTCAACGGCGTTGTGGCATCGATCCGCCAATGTTAAAGAGCATTCGTCTTTGGTACCGACAATTTGAGGAAGCAGGCTGTTGATGTCAGGGAAAGAGCACGAGGCGACCACGCACCTCAGAGGAAAACGTGAGAAGAGAGGCGTTTGGGACGAATTCAACTATCGTCTCGATGTTGTCCGTACAGCAGGTGGAGGGCACAGAGAGCATTTAAAAAATGGTTAGCAAGACTTGATAACTCTTCTTGGTTCTTTCGGTAAAGTCACGTAGAAGGGAAGTAATAAAATAATAAAAATAAAACATAATAAAATAATTCTCACGACGTTTCGGCCACAACGCAAGCAGCCGAAACGTCGTGAGAATTATTATTATTTTTATTTTTATTATTTTATTACTTCCCTTCTACGTGACTTTACCGAAAGAACCAAGAAGATGAATCCCTGCAGTCACGAAAGCTTTAAATCGAAAATTGATAACTCATTAAACCGTTTTTAACTTTTTGTGTAATTGTAACGTTGCCATCGTGAAATATACTGCTTTGAAAGTGGGTCCATGTTTATGAAACTCCCAGAATTCTTTACTTTACCAGGTAGGTTGTCCCACTGGAGCTGCACGGCTCTCTTTATTTTCAGCAGGGACCTGGGCCATCACGAACGAGGGCCTCAACGAAGTGGCTCATCATCATCATCGCGTGGAAATGTAGAGCGGCCAAAAGTTCTGAACGCACGTTGGTTCTAAATGTGGTGGGAAAAACCGGAGGACCTGGAGAAAAATCCACGCGACCGCGGGGAGAGAGAGACACCGCAAACTCCAAATATACAGCAGCAGGCATCAGGGTTGGGATTGAACCGCCGACCAACTGCACACCAGGCGAGGTAGTTAACATCTCCTAGCCACCGTGATGATGAGAGAGACGCAGACTCCAAATATACAGCAGCAGCAGGCGTCAGGGTCGGGATCGAACCCACGACCTCCTGTACACCAGGCGAGGTAGTTAACATCTCCTAGCCACCGTGTGTGGTTTTCGTGGTTGGTTTCCAGCTCTGCCCCGGCCACTATGACCCCCCCCCCACGCTACGAGCCGCGGCAACCACCACAGT
>NC_136338.1:2339359-2465388 GCF_964198595.1 Lampetra fluviatilis
CACCTCCTGTTAGCACAGAGACCCATAGACTCACCCAGAGACCCATAGACCCACACAGAGACCCATAGACTCACACAGATACCCATAGACTCACCCAAAGACCCATAGACCCACACAGAGACCCATAGACTCACACAGAGACCCATAGACTCACCCAGAGACCCATAGACCCACACAGAGACCCATAGACCCACACAGAAACCCATAGACTCACACAGAGACCCATAGACTCACACAGAGACCCATAGACTCACACAGAGACCCATAGACCCACACAGAGACCCATAGACTCACACAGAGACCCATAGACTCACACAGAGACCCATAGACCCACACAGAGACCCACAGACTCACCCAGAGACCCATAGACTCACACAGAGACCCATAGACTCACACAGAGACCCATAGACTCACACAGAGACCCATAGACTCACACAGAGACCCATAGACTCACACAGAGACCCACAGACTCACCCAGAGACCCATAGACTCACACAGAGACCCATAGACTCACACAGAGACCCATAGACTCACACAGAGACCCATAGACTCACACAGAGACCCATAGACCCACACAGAGACCCATAGACTCACACAGAGACCCATAGACCCACACAGAGACCCATAGACTCACCCAGAGACCCATAGACCCACACAGAGACCCATAGACTCACCCAGAGACCCATAGACTCACACAGAGACCCATAGACCCACACAGAGACCCATAGACTCACACAGAGACCCATAGACTCACACAGAGACCCATAGACTCACCCAGAGACCCATAGACTCACACAGAGACCTATAGACTCACACAGAGACCCATAGACTCACCCAGAGACCCATAGACCCACACAGAGACCCATAGACTCACCCAGAGACCCATAGACTCACCCAGAGACCCATAGACCCACACAGAGACCCATAGACTCACACAGAGACCCATAGACTCACACAGAGACCCATATACTCACACAGAGACCTATAGACTCACACAGAGACCCATAGACCCACACAGAGACCTATAGACTCACACAGAGACCCATAGACTCACACAGAGACCCATAGACCCACACAGAGACCCATAGACTCACACAGAGACCCATAGACTCACCCAGAGACCCATAGACCCACACAGAGACCCATAGACCCACACAGAGACCCATAGACTCACACATAGACCCATAGACTCACACAGAGACCCATAGACTCACCCAGAGACCCATAGACCCACACAGAGACCCATAGACTCACACAGAGACCCATAGACTCACCCAGAGACCCATAGATCCACACAAAGACCCATAGACTCGCACAGAGACCCATAGACCCACACAGAGACCCATAGACTCACACAGAGACCCATAGACTCACACAGAGACCCATAGACCCACACAGAGACCCATAGACTCACACAGAGACCCATAGACTCACCCAGAGACCCATAGACCCACACAGAGACCCATAGACCCACACACAGACCCATAGACTCACACATAGACCCATAGACTCACACAGAGACCCATAGACTCACCCAGAGACCCATAGACCCACACAGAGACCCATAGACTCACACAGAGACCCATAGACTCACCCAGAGACCCATAGATCCACACAAAGACCCATAGACTCGCACAGAGACCCATAGACCCACACAGAGACCCACAGACTCGCACAGAGACCCATAGACTCACACAGAGACCGTACATCGTCACCGCGGCACGACGGGCCTCGCGGCGAGGGATTGAACCCAGGCGCGGCTAGGATCGTCGGCCGTAAACCGCGAAAGCGCCACTGCTCGAGTTGCACCGATGAGGCAAAGACAAAGATCCCCCGCGTAGCCTGCGCACGGGGGCTACGCGGGGGCAAGTGCCGTTAGCGAGCACCCATCAAGGCCGCCGAGGTGCCTGTGATTGGCTGGCAGCGCACCCTTTGCCACCTGATGTTTGTGCATACCACGCCAGGTACCCACTTGACCTGGGCCAGACCCTGAATGGGTTCAAATATTCATCACTACTCTCACTGGTCGTGAGGAGTGGGGAACAGACAAAGGTCGGGGCAAGTGCTGTTAGCGAGCACCAATGATAGATCGGCACCACACCCAATGTCGATGTTGACCGCACACCACACCGGGTGCTCTTTTAAGGCCGAGCCGACCTAGGAGAGGCCACGACACCACCGCTTCCGCCGCCCTCGCCGTGTCCCGGTGAGGGCCGTGCGTGCGAGCACAACTGTAAACGCGCACCCCTGCCGTGGCTAAATGAGGTCGCGTGCGGGGAGGGGCGGTGGAGCGGCGATATTCCTCCAAAACGTGGAGATACCACGCCGCTGTTATCCGCCCCCTTGCGCCAGTCGGAGGGGAGGAGGGAGGGAGGGAGGAAGGGATGGAAGGAGAAGGAGAGATATTAAAAAAAAAATCTGGGGCGGGAAATCAAATAAGGCACGCGCGACCATCTTACCCATCGCCGAAAATCCTCGGGGCGCTGAAACGCAGTGCCGGGCATCCTCTGGTCCAGAGGCAGGCGCTCGTTCGCTGGCGTGTAATTAATTGGGTTTTGCTCGACTTCGTATGCCATTAGTGTAACGGCAGGCAACAAAAAACACACGCGCGCGGAAATTTTTTTTTTCTTGATTTTCTTAAAACAAGGAATGCCGAGCCGGGAGAGAGAGCACCACCCCCCCGCCCGCACCCCACCTCTGATCACCCCCCTCCCACCCCGGGAGAGTGATGCGCGTAGAGATTTCGTCGAAGCTCTGCCTTGCGCTCTTCTGCCTCGAGGTTGAGGGTCCAAAATGGAAATCCGCTTCGGATGAACGAGCGGCCGGGCTGAGTGGTCATCACGATAGCCCTCCCCCCCCCAACCTCCCCCTCCCCCCCCACCTCCCCCTCCCCCCCCCAACCTCCCCCCCCCCACCTCCCCCCCCCCACCTCCCCCCATTCTGGAGGTCGCGAGTTCAAATCCGACCTCTTGTTACGTAAATAAAATTTTTTATGAGGATGAGTAGACGTCCCGGGAAAGATGTTGTACAAACAGCCACGTAACGGTAACTTTTCAAATGATATCACAATTGGTGTTTACCCGTTCTGGCAATAACACAGTTGTGTCAAGATGTTAAAACACCAAACGGAAACCTTTTGCGAGGAATCACGTCACTTGCATTGACCACACACACTCGTAGTGAACATGCAAACGAACATACTCTGGTAGGATATAATGATGCATTATCTTCTTGGTTTTTTCGGTAAAGTCACGTAGAAGGGAAGTAATAAAATAATAAAAATAAAACATAATACCACCTGAGGACGGCTGCTTGCGTTGTGGCCGAAACGTCGTGAGAATTGTTTCATTTTATTATGTTTTATTTTTATTATTTTATTACTTCCCTTCTACGTGACTTTACCGAAAAAACCAAGAAGATGAATCCCTGCAGTCACGAAAGCTTTAAATCGAGATGCATTGTCTTTGAAACTGATCGGTCCACACCCCAGACAGCTTTCTTTAGAGCCGAGTCTCAAACAGCGTTAGACCAGAGGACGCCGAAAAGCGATTGTCGTCGCCATCGCCATCATCACCATCACCATCATCGCCAGCCACGGCCGACCCACTCCTGGATGAATGCCTTTGACTCATGCCACATCCACGCAGTGATCTGCCCAGCACACGGACAAACTGGGCCTAATTTCGTCTCTGCACGCGCCTCCCCGTCCAATCGGAAGCGCGTTTCATTCCGTTCCTTGCCTGCACATCAAACTAAAACACATTTTTTTTTAACCAGGTCAGGTCCCACCGAGCCACGTAGCTGATTTCCAGAATCGACCCTGGCTAAGACAAGTGATAGCTCAACAAAGCGGGCTTATCGTCACCGCGTGGAAATTCAAAGCGGAGGCCAAGTGCTCTGAACGCGTGACGTCGATTCTAAATGTGGAGGGAGAGGGGAAAACAACGGGAGGACCCGGAGAAAAACCCACGCGGCCACGGGTTAGAGAGAGAGGCAGAGGCGCAAACTCCAAATATACAGCAGCAGGCGTTGGGGTCGGACCCACGACCTCCCGCATACCAGGCGAGGGATTCATAATCAACGATTTTTGGGTTTAGATCGCGTTATTTATAAATGTGTCGTAACCCTCCACCACCCAACACGGCCAATCAGTAAAAAAGTGTCACGTTGACAAAAGACAAATAGTTCACTGCTTTAGCCCACCGGTGTGTTGAAGCGTGAAACCACAACATTTACAATTTTGTAAATGTTGTGTCAACGTGACACTTTTTTACTGATTGGCCGTGTCGGGTGGTGGAGGGTTACGACACATTTATAAATAACGCGATCTAAACCCAAAAATCGTTGATTATGAATAATATTGGTCGCGAAAGCCTACATGTTAAACCAGGCGAGGGAGTTAACATCTCCTAGCCACCGTGGCACCGATGATACATGCCCACCGGTAATCATTCCTGCTAAGCACCGACGCGTCTCTCACGTGAGAACCCAACTCTAAACCGGCGCACGTTCTCCAATCCACGTCGTATCTCTCCCTCCTCCTCCTCGCTCCTCGCTCACCGTAATTCCAAGAATGCAATGCGTACCCCCCCCCGCCCCGCTTTTGAAGTTAATGTTCCACATTCTCCAACGACCACGGTTGGAACGGGAGCAGCAGCAGGTCAGGTCGCTACATCGCTGCTGCGCGGAGGCGGTAGAGGCGTCATAAGATGAACCTCCACAACCTTGCCGGCCCACCGAATGAATGTCGAGGATGAAAAAGCCTCAAACGTGCGAGTCGCTAAGCCATACGGGAGCGGTTGTCACCATTCCCCGTGAAATTACACGGCTCCTGTTCCGGGGGCAAGGCTGCCCCAGAAGTCGCAAGCGGGTACCCGATACCCGTACCCTACCTGATACCCGGCTACCCGTACAATTCAAGTTCCTAGAATCAACCCACCCGCGCCTGCAACATGGCTTCATCCCAGAGGTCGCAATCGGGTACCCGATACCCGTACCCTACTCGATACCCGGCTACCCGTACCCGGCCGGGTACGGGTAGCCGTTTGCGACCCTGGTGCGGTCGGGTACGGGTACGGGTAAGGAATCAAAACCCGTTTGCGTCCTCTGGGCTCCCCCCATGCCTCCGCCCACCGATCACGTAGGGCGAACGTCGAGCCAATGTCGTGCCAACGTCGGGCTCGACGTTGGGCCGCTAACGTTGGCACCGACGCGACTCGAACTCACGACCTTCCAAACCGCGAGCGAGTGGCCACCGAGACGAACATTTTTGTTTCAAAAATTTTTTTTTTTCCCCCTTTTCCCGTCGGCAGAAAGATACACAGACCTCTCTCCTGGCACTGCGCTGTGCACACACATTCCAGCGACGCTTACACAAAGACAAAGATCCCCCGCCCACACCGTATAGCCTTTAGCAGACTGTTGGGGCAAGTGCTGGCAGCACCTACGTAAATCGGCAATGGACACGTGGGCAGGTGCACCCGACACAGCTGATTAGTAAAGTTTGGTCACGTAAACGAAACGTGGCCAATTCGTTACGGGGTACAGCACCACCGGTTGGGCGGTGGAGAGCAAAGATTGTAAATGTTGTGGATTTGCTCTCCAACACGACGAATTGGCCACGTTCTGTTCACGTGACAAACCTTAGTGATAGGTTTTTACCCTTTCAACTGATACAAAAACTGACACCTTTATACAAGGCATCATTTCGATTTAAAGCTTTCGTGACTGCAGGGATTCATCTCCTTGGTTCTTTCGGTAAAGTCACGTAGAATGGAAATTATTTTATTATGTTTTATTTTATTTATTTTATTATTTCCATTCTACGTGACTTTACCGAAAGAACCAAGAAGACAAGGCATCATGTTTGCAATAACCACAACACAAGCGGTCAAAATGCAAACAAAAAGAAACAACTCTGATGATGATGATAATGATATGCACTGTCCTTTTGCCACTGGTAAAGGAGGTCTCATAGTATGACAAACCTTGCACAATCGGCTGCGTCGGGTGGTGGCGGGTTTAACGACACACATTAATATATTTACGCGATCTATTATGGATGATATCGGTGGCGAAAGCCTCCGCCGGGGTGTTAAACAGGCTTAATGCGACACAATACAAACGAACAGGCGTCAACGTGACCGTGCATCGCGTCAGCATTTGGCGTCTGAAGGGAAACACATTCGTCGATGAAATAAAACAACAGCAGCAGCAGCAGCAGCGGCGCGCAAAATACGGCGAAACCATTCTGTCGCGATTTGCGCTCACGAGCACGCGGGCATTGTGTCGATCGCAGTTTGTGTCGACCGCAATGTGTCGTTCGCGAGCAAACGAGGGACGACGGGGATTTGTTTTGTTTTTTTCTTTCCGCGTGGGACCTTCGGTAAACGTTGGGGCCATTTTGGATTGAATTTGGCATTTTATTGTGACGTCATACGTGACCGTGTTAGAATGTCGATAGGTCGCGAAGGTTAATTATTTGAAACATTTTTAATTGCGCATTCTTGAGTTTCTATCTTAAGTTCCGTCAAAAAAAACACTACTTTTTTACGGAAACATTGCTGCGTATTTTTTTCGGTAGAATTTAAGCAACCGTTAACGCGTCACGTCAGAGCACCTTTTGGCGGGAAAAATCGCCGGAAGTGACGCCACGGACGTGATGTCACTTCCTGTGATGTCACATTTTCGGAACAATCCGAATTTTTTTTTTTTTACAAATCATATCTAACATCCCATTTTGTTGTGGGATTAATCCGATATTTGGGAACACGCTTTTAATACATACATGAAGATCCATGCCTGTCAACCCCTTATCAGTGCCTTACCTTACTACAGACCACTTCAGACCTTATAAATCTCAACGTTCATCCTACAAAACCCATCACAAGGGAGAAACACAAATAGACAAACACATTTTTTTGCCCGCATTGAAACGGCTGTACGCCGTATGGACCTGCAAACTCAATTTCCCTGTACAAGAATACGGGGTAAACCGTATGGGTTGACAGCTATAAAGATCCATCTTATGGCCTACTATTGGTAGAAGTGTCAGTAAGTGAACGCACACAAATATGCCAAACAGACAACTGGAGGACCCGAAGAAAAATCCACGCGACCACGGAGAGAGATATGAAAAACTCAAAATTTCTAGCAAGCATCCGGGTCGAGATCAAACCAATGACCTCCTGCATAGCAGGCGAGGTAGTTAACATCTCGTCACAGCGTTGTGACGGAGTGGCCGCCAACGAATTGGTAAGCGAACACACAAATATGGACTTCCCCCCCAAAACAGACAATTGCCCGCAGTGTGGGAAAATACTTTTGCAAAGATGTGACAACGACAAAAAAATAATACGGCGAAGAAAATATTCCCGACGACCGAATCACCCACAGCGAGCCTGACCTCGTTAGATCTCAGAAGCCAAGCAGGGATTTTGAGCCCGAACATCGCCTGTACTGGTCACCTCCCTGCACAATGAGCAACCAAATATTATTAAACGCGTGACGTTGATTATAATCCATTATAAACGTGGAGGGGGAAAAATCCGGAGGAGCCGGAGAAAAATCCACGAGACCGCGGGGAGAGAGACACCGGAAACTTACAAATATACAGCAGCAGCAGGCGTCAGGGTCAGGATCGAACCCACGACCTCCTGTACACCAAGCAAGGTA
The DNA here is from genome assembly GCF_964198595.1 of Lampetra fluviatilis. Taxonomy (NCBI): domain Eukaryota; kingdom Metazoa; phylum Chordata; class Hyperoartia; order Petromyzontiformes; family Petromyzontidae; genus Lampetra; species Lampetra fluviatilis. The sequence continues at coordinate 2,347,034 of NC_136338.1, forward strand.
GTTAACATCTCCTAGCCACCGTGATGATGATAACGAGAGAAAGAGACATGCAAACTTTCAAATATACAGCAGCAGGCGTCAGGGTCGGGATCGAACCCACGACCTCCTGTACACCAGGCGAGGTAGTCAACATCTCCTAGCCACCGTGATGATGATGAGAGAGACACACAAACTCCAAATATACGATGTGTGACCCCCCCCCCTCGTCACACATCACAAAAAGTCAGACCCCCCCCCATCAAATATGACGTCATAAAGCTCTGCCCCCCCCCAAACCATATTTCCATTTAGAAAATAAAAAATGCTTCAAATCGCCTTCAACTATTTTATTGTAGTGGGTATTTAATGTGGCGCTGCACTCTGATGTTGTAGGAGTGTTGTTATAACAATTAGTGCTGTTATAACAATTCTATGTTTATTTAAAGTTGCGCATTTTGATGTGACGTCACATTTCTCAACCCCCCCCCCCCTAGTCACACATCGTCACAAATGTCTGACCCCCCCCCCAGGTGCGTGACGTCATTTATGGACGGCCCAAATTCCACGTTCTTATGACAAGGCCCAGTCCATCGCCGTCTTTGGTAAATGCTTTCTGCCGACATAACTGCACCTGTTGTTTGAGTCTTACTGGTTTATATTTTACCAACCCCGGATGGAGTGATGATGATGATTGTCAGCATAGGGCAGTGCGGAAAAGCACACAGTTGTACTGTACTTATATGCTCCAACGCATACTGCAGATAATCTCCCTGCGTACTCACCAACCCGCACTGCCCAACGTGGTGAAGCATGGTCATGTTTATTTTTATTATTTTATTATTTCCATTCTACGTGACTTTACCGAAAGAACCAAGAAGATGAAACAAGGGTGTCTGCCACATGTATGTTACACGGTAACGTGTAGCACAAGAACATTTCGTATGGGCGCGTGAACACAAACACGTGTACACACACGCAAAGACAAAGATGCCCCGTGTAGCCTTTAACAGACTGTCGGGGCAAGTGCTGTTAGCGAGCACCTATGAAGGCCGGCACGGCACACGAGGGGGTGGGTGGCCAGCACCACGCCCGGCCGCCTTTGTCTCCCCAGTGGCGATGTTTACGCACCGCACCAGGTACTCATTTGAGGCTGAGTCGACCTAGGGGAGGCCCAGGACCGGTTCAGATAATCGTCACTGGTGTTGGCCGTTCGTAGCGCAGCGTAGCGCTAACCGCTGCACCACCGCTCCCCACCATAGATGTGTATACACAAAGGCAAAGATCCCCCGTATAGCCTTAACAGACTGTAGTGGCAAGTGCTGTTAGCGAACACACACACACACGCGCGCGTACACAAATGTTGAATAGACCCACACACGTGTACACAGGCAGAATCACACACGCACACACCACACACAGATAAATACCCACACACACGCACGCGTGTACACACATGTGAATAGACGCACACACGTGTACACAGACACACACACACACCACGGTCAACATACACACACACGCACGTGTACAGACAGAAGGGGACGTACACACAGACACACACACACGCACCACGGTAAACACACACACAGACACACACACGTGTACAGACAGAAGGACACACACACACACAGACACACACACAGACACACACACACAGACACACACACACAGACACACACAGACACACAGACACACAGACACACACAGACACACACACACAGACACACACACACACACAGACACACACAGACCACGGGTATATACGCCGCACGCTGCACTCACCACTCCGCCCCTGCGCTGAGCACCTCGCTGAGTCTCTGCTGCTGATGCTGTTCGGCTCCGCGCGATGCACGGGAGGGGAGGGGGCGGGGCTCTACCGCTAGGGGGCGGGGCTTGATGGGAAGGGGCGGGGCTCTACCGCTAGGGGGCGGGGCTTGATGAGAAGGGGAAGGGCTTGCTGGAAAGGGGCGGGGCTTAGTGGGAAGGGGCGGGGCTTCTCGGCGGGGTGGGGCGAGGAGGGACGGGTTGGGGGGGGCAAGATGGCCCGGGTGGGGGGAGGGGCGAGATAGCCCGGGTGGGGGGGGGCGAGGTGTGGCACGGGTGGGGGGGGGGGCGAGATGGCCCGGGTGGGGGGGGGGGCTAGGTGTGGCACGGGGGGGGGGAGGGGCGAGATAGCCCGGGTGGGGGGGGGGCGAGGTGTGGCACGGGTGGGGGGGGGGGCGAGATGGCCCGGGTGGGGGGGGGGGCTAGGTGTGGCACGGAGGGGGGGTGGCGAGGTGGCACGGGTGGGGGGAGGGGTGAGGTGGCACGGGTGGGGGGAGGGGTGAGGTGGCCCGGGTGGGGGGGGGGGCTAGGTGTGGCACGGGGGGGGGGGTGGCGAGGTGGCACGGGTGGGGGGAGGGGTGAGGTGGCACGGGTGGGGGGAGGGGTGAGGTGGCACGGGTGGGGGGAGGGGTGAGGTGGCACGGGTGGGGGGAGGGGTGAGGTGGCACTGGTGGGCGAGATGGCCCGGGTGGGGGGGAAGGTGTGGCACGGGTGGAGGGGGGCAGGAGGGCTTGATGGCCCGGGTAGGGGGGGGGGGCTAGGTGTGGCACGGGTGGGAGGGTGGCGAGGTGGCACGGGTGGGGGGGGAGGGGGCGAGATGGCCAGAGTGGGGGGGAGGGTGGCACGGGTGGGGGTGGAGGCGTGGCCTGAGATTATTAGACCCGCCCATAGGCACGCCGCCACGCCCCCAGCTTTTTAACAGTTAATTTCGGGTAAAATCAATGAAAATGGGGTATGCCGATAGCATAAAAATTATATATGATAGCGCAAATCTGAGATCAGATTTGGAATCGGCACCCTGAAATTAGTCTAAAACAGCTGCAAAAGTCCAGGCCAGAATTTTTTTTTTTAGATTTGAAGCTTTCGTGACTGCAAGGATTCATATTCTTAGGTTTTTTCGGTAAAAGTCACGTAGGTAAAAAAATAAAATTAAAATTAATAAAAGTAAAATAAAAAAAATCACGACGTTTCGGAGGCAACACAAGCTTCCGTCTTCAGGTGGAACCGTCACAGCACGATAGCTGTATCAAGTAAATGGGAGATTGCAAGAGATACCACTCCGTATATATATTATGGTGAGGTGCGGCTTGAGTCTACGGCTAGCCTACATAACAAAATGCTGCAAATGAGATTTATTTTACTTTTATTAATTTTAATTTTTTACCTACGTGACTTTACCGAAAAAACCTAACAATATTTTTTTTTCTTGACCAGTGTTATGTAAGATACGGGTATCGTTTTATGTTATTTTATATGTGTAAAGACAGCGATGTAAGGGAGACGCATTATCCGCTTACCAATCCCGGAGCAATTTAGAATGCCCCTTGAGCTGACATCTATCATCATTTGAATACGTTGCTTAGGTTAAAGGTGCAGCCCTGCAATTTCCCGCGCGCGCCACTGCTGCTGTAACGACATCCACTCCAGGGAACTCTACAAAGTCTCCCCCCCTACCCGCCCCCACCCCACACACATTTGACGTTTTGGCCTACTCTTCCACTTTGCCCCATCACACGCGAACTAGCGATCGACTTAACTGCGGTGCACTCATTGGAACGGCGGCGGGGGAGGATTTAAGGATCCTGCCACGGTGGCGCATATTTAGTCTGCGTCTCTCTCTCTCTCATCATCATCATGGTGGCTAGGAGATGTTAACTACGTCGCCTGGTACACAGGAGGTCGTGGGTTCGATCCCGGATCATGTGACGCCTGCTGCTGCTGTATATTTGGAGTCTGCGTGTCTCTCTCTCTCTCCCTGTGGTCGCGTGGATTTTTCTCCGGGTCCTCCGGTTTTCCCCCTCCACGTCGAGAATCAGCGTCACCACGCGTTTCGAGTCTTTGGCCGCTGTACATTTACACGTGATGGGCCTGGTCGCTTCTGAAACACATTCCTGCGGAGGGAGCTGGTAGGAACGTTAAGTTGCTCGGTCAATGGCCAGGGTCAACGGCGGCGTGGTGTATTCCGCAAATATGGCCGAGTGTGAGGGCGGGCACAATCCGGCTTCAGTAGGTTAATCGTTGAGTTTTATAAGGGCACCACGGGGTGACCAGCCCCTCAACACCCAGCCCCTCCCTCCCCACCCAGTCCCTCCCTGCACGACGGACACAATAATCCCCTGTGGGCTGGTGTAACCAGGAGGTTCCTACCAGTAAGAGGAGCTGTATAGAGCTCAGCGGGCCTTAGCTGGTAACAATGTACAATTGTTACATTTTGGTAAAATACAGAGGTGTTTTAAAAAGATGGACCCAATTCCAAAGATATAGCGATTTCAAATCGGGTCCATCTTTTCGAACGACCCCTGTAGTTTTAACTGCCACGCCACGAGATGGAATCGAACCGGCCAACCTCTGGCTCACACGCCCAGTACGCTGAGCGATAAACACACCGTGGTGGCAACTTTAAATTCCACGTTGCTTCGAGTTATTCTTAAACCGGACACCTTGGGCTTGGGTATTCCCGCGAATGCGTTGCTTGGGATGGCATTGAGAGACGGCAAGATGGGCTCGAGATTTAAAAGAACGCACGCGAAAAAAGATCCCCCGTGTTGCCTGTAACAGACTGCTGGGGCAAATGCTGTTAGCGAGCAGCACCTATGAAGGCCGGAACGGCACACGAGGGGGTGGGTGGCCAGCACCACGCCCGACCGCCTTTGTCTCTCCCAGTGGCGAGGTTTACTGCACACCGCACCAGGTACTCATTTGAGGGTGAGTCGACCTAGGGGAGGCCCAGGACCGGTTAGAATAATCGTCACTGGGTGTTGGCCGTGAGCGGGAATCAAACTCGGGTCGCCGGGTTCGTAGCGCAGCGTAACGCTAACCGCTGCGCCACCGCTCCCCATTGAGAGACAGAAAGATGGACACGGGAATTAAAGAACAACAACAACAACCTTATCGTAAAGTAACTGTATTTTTTTTTATTTGTTATACAGCCAGATAATACGACAAATCGCTAACTTTAAACACCCAGTCGTTCATAAAAGTTGAAGGCGGCGTAGTACTATAGTAATAGAGCAAGTGCAGAATCAGTGAACCGGAATTGATAGCTTGAAAGCATTTAGCGCGGGGCCCTTGAAAGTGCGGGGCCCGTAGGATAATCCGGCACTGGGGTAAGCTTCTCCGACACACACACGTGCACGCACACACGTGCACGCACACACGTGCGCACACACACACACGTGCACGCACACACACATACGTGCGCACACACACGTAGATCCCCCGTGTAGCCTTAACAGACTGTAGGGGCAAGTGCTGTTAGCGAGCACAGCACACGAGGGGTGGGTGGCCAGCACCACGCCCGACCGCCTTTTTCTCCCCAGTGGCAATGTTTATACACCGCACCAGGTACTCATTTGAGGCTGAGTCGACCTAGGGGAGGCCCGGGACCGGTTCAAATAATCATCACTGGTGTTGGCCCTGAGCGGGAATCGAACTCGTGTCGCTGGATTCATAGCGCAGCGCGCTAACCGCTACACTACCACTCCCCACACACGCACACACATGCACACACACACCCGTGCACACACACGTGCACACACGCACACGCACACACACACGTGCCGTCATTTTATGATTGCCTTGGTCGGAAAAACGCCACCGCCGATGTTCGAGACCGAAAACCGAGCGGGCAGCCGAGGAATTGAACGCATCCGGAAATGTTTCGTCCAAAGCCAAGGAGACGGAGCGATGAAATCGCGCGGGATCGGGCGTGGGGAGGACTTGATCCAGCAGTGGATTGAACATGGACGACGATGATGGTGGAGTCTGTGCACAACTTGAATCGCGCCAGTCTTAGAAGGCTGCCCGTTAAATTCAAAGTCAAGCCTCGTTCCTAAATTGACAATTTGTGTTTCCCGCGCGTACAATTGGCTCGACACCTTACTCCTTGAAAATTGTGTTCATTATTGAGCGTGACCTTGCCAGCTGCGAACTGGTATGGATATGCGTCTCACTCCTGTGCCACTCCAATGCCAGACGTATCAATCACATTGCCTCCTCTCGCATTAAAGTCACCGACCCATTACGATGTCAAAATGCGTCCGGAGCGCGTGGCTTAGCGGCACAGCGAGAGGGGAGGGGTGGGGGGGTGAGGGGGCTCAGCCCATCATCCATCAGGGGTTCTATAAAATGGTTGTCACTTTGTGGGACAGTGGATGTGCCATGGATGAGAACGCGACGCCTGTCATAGGAATGTGGAATTGTAACCCACGGCATCAAGGCTGTAAACACGCGCCACGTACGGTGCGAATGAAGTTCAACGTGCTTTCGCGAGCAACGCCTTCGAAACTCATCTGAGCGGGGGGGAATCTCTTCGACCTTGAATGCATTAATCTCCACGTGTTAAAACCGGATTCGTTTCTTACATCACGCGGCAACGACACACGGTATATCCCTCGGGGTAGGCGGATTGGGGGGGGGCATTGTTCTATGCCGAAGATTTTTTCGGTAAAGTCACGTAGAATGGAAATAATAAAATAATAAAATAAAACATAATAAAATCATTCTCCCGACAGCGTCTCCCCGACAGACCTGGTCTTCACCTGAGGACGGCTGCTTGCGTTGTGGCCGAAACGTCGTGAGAATTATTTTATTATGTTTTATTTTATTATTTCCATTCTACGTGACTTTACCGAAAGAACCAAGAAGATGAACCCCCTGCAGTCACGGAAGCTTTAAATAGAAATCTACCCCGAAGAGTCGAGCACTTTACCGTTGCTTTTTGTTCATCCCAGTCAAGCCTGCACGAACGTGGGTTCGATGCCGACGCTGACGATGCCTGCTCTATATTTGGGGTTTGCGTGTCTCTCTCTCTCTCGCTCTCTCGGTCTCCCCACGGGCGTGTGGATTTTTCTCCGGGTCCTACGCCCCCCCCCCCCACTCCACTAGGCCTCGGCAAGGTAAGGTAAAAGTGTAAAAACAACGAGCCTACCTTTACCCTACCTTTTACCTTACCACAATACAATCACTCTACCCTACCTTTTACTCTTTAGCAGGTAAGGTAAAAGGTAAAAAGCAACGAGCCTACCTTTTTTAATTTTAATTTCATTTTTTACCTACGTGACTTTACCGAAAGAACTAAGAGTATGACCCTACCTTTTACCCTACCCTTTACCCTTACCCCTTGGCATGTCGACACCTTTACCTTTACCCTTTTACCCGGTAAAAAGGGTACAATTACCTTACCTTGCCGAGGCCTACCCCCCACCCTTCACACATTTAAAGTCAACGTCACGCCTTCACGAGTACTGAAGTTGGCTAGAGGGAGGTGACTAGTCCCAGCGCGTTGCAGGCTGCCTTTGTCTCCCCAGTTGCGATGTTTACACATCGCATCAGGTACACATTTGAGGCTGAGTCGACCTCAGGGAGGCCCAAGACCGGTTCAGATAATCGTCACTGGTTTTGATCATGAGCCGGAATCGAACTCGGGTCGCCGGGTTCGCAGCGCACACACACACAGGTCCACAGACATGAACTTATACGTGAAATAGTGTTCATAATCAAGTACACACACGTGCACACTTACACACATTTACACAGGACACGTGTACGCACTACCGCTCTGGAGGCCGACCGAAACGGAATTTCTGGTTTCGGCCGAAACCGAAAGTTAAAATTTTACTTTCGGCAGAAAACCGAAAGTAAGCCGAAAGTAAAAAAATTAACCCGTAAAAACAAAGTTTTTCACTATAAATCCTTTATATGCGTGGCGGCTAGAGTCCTCTCGTCCTCTGGCTTGAGATGGCTGCCACCTATGGGTCAGATGATTGCATTGCACCATTAAGCAATTGGTAATTAAATATAATATTTTTGTCCTAAAAAGTGTAAAATTTTGGAAAAAAGTTTTCACGAAAATTAATTGTCACGCACAAGGTGTCTGTATGCAAAATGTCAGCTCGATTGGATCACGGGAAGTGGGTTAAAAAACGACCGGAAGATTTTCACGGTCGTAAGCAAGCAAGCAAGCACGCAAGCACGCGAGCAAGCAAGCAAGCAAGTGAACTTAATATAAAGGATTTAAAAATTGACTTTCGACCGAAACCTAAACTATGTTGAAAGAGGCCATTTGCCAACTTTCGGCACCGAAACCGAATTTCGGTCGGCCTCGAAACCGCTCCCCATATGGCTAACACAACAATCGCTAATTCGCCACTGAATGGCGGTGAACTTTGAAGCCATGCGAAGTGTCGAAGGCTCACTGGCAGGTCATGGAACAGACCCAGCAGGTGCCATGGGTTGACCGACTGAGATGACTTGCAGATGCACCACCTGTGCTCCCCCACTGTGTCATCTCGCTGCGTTGTGTCCGTCCGGCACTCCACTCGTTATTGCGAGCGCCGCTCCTCCGCCCTCCGTTGTTGCTTGAGGTCGACTGCCTCCACTTGCTCAGTTGCGTCCTCCTCCTCCTCCACAGAGGCCGAACTTTACTTTTTGTAGATTTAGTCTTAGTTTTTTTCGGTAAAAGTCACGTAGGTAAAAAATAAAAATGTATAAAAGTAAAATAAAAATAAAATAAAAATCATGTTTCGGAGGCAACACAAGCCTCCGTCTTCAGGTGGAACCGTCACAGCACGATAGCTGTATCAAGTAAGTACTTGATACAAAAATAAAATAAAAATCACGACGTTTCGGAGGTAACACAAGCCTCCGTCTTCAGAAGCTTTCGTGACTGCAAGGATTCATATTCTTAGGTTTTTTCGGTAATGTCACGTAGGAAAAAAATAAAAAAAATTAAGTACTTGATACAGCTATCGTGCTGTGACGGTTCCACCTCAAGACGGAGGCTTGTGTTGCCTCCGAAACGTCGTGATTTTTATTGTATTTTTATGAATTTGAATTTTTTACCTACGTGACTTTACCGAAAAAAACCTAAGAATATTAATCCTTGCAGTCACGAAAGCGTCAAATCTAGAATTTTGTAGATTTGTTTTTTTTTTGAAATTTTAGTTGAAAGCAAAACATAAACCTCGAGTTATAAGCATGTACTTGGCTTTATTTATACCGCCCTTCGGCTTGCCAGCGCACGCTCTACCGGGGAAGAATCGTCAACGCAGTGGCGATTTGGCCGTTTTGCTGAGATGTGAATCTGGCCCTGAGTGCGGGGAGCGGTGGTGTAGAGATGAGGGCCACCCGAGTTCGATTCCCGCTTGCGGCCAATACCATTGACGATTATCTGAAACGGTTCTGGGCCTCCCCTAGGTCGACTCAGCCTCAAATGAGTACCTGGTGCGGTGTGTAAACATTGCCACTGGGGAGACAAAGGCGACCGGGCGTGGTGTTGGCCACCCACCCCCTCGTGTGCCATGCCGGCCTTCATAGGTGCTCGCTAACAGCACTTGCCCCAATAGTCTGTGAAGGCTATACAGGGGATCTTTGTCTTTGTGTCCACATATGTCACGAAACACAACGGAACGAGTGTCTCATTTGAAATGTTTTTAAAGGTCTTCTTGCATCGGGGGGGGGGGAACCTACATCTGCAGTACCGCGCTAATCTTTCATTTTAGAACCTACAAACAAAGCAATGCCTGAACACGAAAACAAAATCTCTCTTCTTTTATTTCGAAAACGGCGACAACGTTTGCATTGAATACGGGGGAAGCAACGATGGACAGAAAAGCGTGAAACCAACACGGAAAAACATCGATAACTCTCAACCACCCACCCACTCTCTCTGCCCCTCTCACCCAACCAGAGGTCGCAAACGGGTTTTGATTCCTTACCCGGCTACCCGTACCCGGCCGCACCAGGGTCGAAAACGGGTACCCGTTCCCTACCCGTACCCTACCCGAAATGAGTGACAAACGGTGACTCACCAGTGACTCGCGGCCTACCCGTACCCGTACCCGGCCGCACCACGGTCGCAAACGGCTACCCGTACCCGGCCGGGTACGGATAGCCGGGTATCGGGTAGGGTACGGGTACCCGGTTGCGACCTCTGCACCCAACTCACACCACGCGCTCTCACTCCGCACTCGCGAGGAATAGGAGCGGCAGCCACGGCGCAGAATAATAGAGTTTGAGACGGGAAGAGAGGCCACTCCCACGAACTTGCGTTGACTAAGCTGGTCACACGGATTCTGACTTCACATTAACTTGAGCGTGGCCCTTTAGCAGGACATATATATAAAGGCAAGTGCTCATTCATCATTTAACATTAATTCATCAAATTCCGTAAAGGATGTATTACTTGCGGATTATGCGCACTTGAGTTTCAAGTCATACGCGAAGTTACACAGGCAAAGCAAATTAGATTTTTTAAAAAGTTAGTTGATAGTGAGATCGTATGAAGGAATTAAGTAAAAATGTACAACTTTAATAAAATCGTTACACTAAATCGTGATAATTGAATAGCGCGGAGGGTACAGGAGAATCATCTTCTTTCGTATGGCAGATGCAGAGTAACAACCACAATTTCACATTCATGCGGGCAAGCCGGACAACCACATCAGGACCAGCGTAGTTCATCATCGCAGCAACAGACTATTCACATTCCTGTCAACCCACACGGTTTACCCCGATTTCTGGTACAGGGAAATTGAGTTTTCAGGTCCACGCGGCGGACAGCCGTTTCAATACGAGTAACAAAGAAACTAAAGTGTCTCTTTGTTTGTGTTTCTCCCTTGTGATGATGGGACTTTTGCAGGATGAACGTTGAGATGTATAAGGGGCACGGGGTGACCATTAAGGTCTGAATTGGTCTGTAAACACGTTCTTCCTGCGGAGGGAGCTGGTAGGAACGTTGGGTTGCTCGGTCAATGGCCAGGGTCAACGGCGGCGTGGTGCATTCCGCAAATATGCCCGACTGTGAGGGCGGGCACAAGCCGGCGTGAGTAGGTTAAACGTTGAGTTTTATAAGGGCACCACGGGGTGACCAGCCCCTCCCCACCCACCCTCCCTACCCTCCCCACCCAATCCCTCCCTGCACGACGGACGGACGGACACAATAATCCCCTGTGGGCTGGTGGAACCAGTGGGTTTCTACCAGTATAAGGTATGGCACTGATAATGGGTTGACAGCTATGGACCATCATCATCACCGTGATGTCTCCTCCGTGTTTGTGGATCGGCGCAGTGCGTCGTTACACGTTGTACGGTCCGTTCTGGATGACCACCAGTCGCCATACGACTAACGGAGAGTTGTTGATGTTCCGTTTGTGCCTCACGTATCATCCGCATCTGCCGCTGCCATGGTTTGTGCAGTGGGTGCGGTTTAGGGTGGACCGTGAGCTTCGCGGAAGATTGAAACCAGTGATCTTCTGCGCTGGGTCTTTCACAACGAGGTGTTTGTTTGTGGTCAAGCAACACATTTCAGTTGGTGTTTTGGACAAAGTTGCATGTTGCAGTCGAGTGCAACTTTACTTTGCACCACGAACAACCAAACACTGTTTACAAAACGGTGCTGAATTACAGTCGCAACGTTTAACTTCACCACGCTCTTAAGCCCATAGCCGATTGCATAAAAAATACCTTCAGAATTTTCTTTGAACCAAATTGGTGTCGTTTTGTAAAACAAATTAAATGATCTTCTTGGTTCTTTCGGTAAAGTCATGTAGAAGGGAAATAATAAAAATAAAACATAATAAAATACAATTCTCACGACGTTTCGGCCACAACGCAAGCAGCCGTCCTCCGTTGTGGCCGAAACGTCGTGAGAATTGTATTTAATTGTTGTATTTTTATTATTTTATTATTTCCCTTCTACGTGATGACTTTATCGAAAGAACCAAGAAGATGAATCCCTGCAGTCACGAAAGCTTTAAATCGAAAATTAAATGATGTCCTATGAGTTGGGAAGAAAGGCCAATTGCCCAAAACGTCACCAATCATATAATTTTCCATATAAGGCCACAGTTTCATTGACATGAGGTTATATTTTTCGTTATATAAAGGACTTGCATTCATTGGGCGTTGGTTAAAAACCCGGACATCTCAAAGCACACATTACATCTCATATCAATCATTCCAAAGTCCAGCCGGAGCTTTATTTATTTTGTTTAGCCAAGGAAGTCTCCTGACGACAGAAGTTTCTGTGTGACACGCAGCACTGGCCCGAAAGTGGACGCAAGCCCGTCAAGTAGAGGGCGACATGCTGCTCCTGGATATTTCATTTCACAAGCAAGTAAATGTTTCGACTTAAAGCTTTCGTGATTGCAGAGATTCATATTCTTGGTTCTTTCGGTAAAGTCACGTAGAAGGGAAATAATAAAATAATATAAATATAAAACAATACAAATTCTCACGACGTTTCGACTGCAACACAAGCAATCGTCATCAGGTGTGAAATCCACGGCAAGAAATGTTTTATTATTATTATTTTCAAATTTTCTTGCTGTGGATGTCACACCTCATGATGATTGCTCGCGTTGCAGTCGAAACGTCGTGATGATTTAATTGGTTTATATTTATATTATTTCATTATTTCCCTTCTACGTGACTTTACCAAAAGAACCAAAAATATTAATAAGTAAATGTTTGTTAAAAATAATCGGGACCACGACGCCGGACACACGCGGCCTACTAGGAGACAATTCCAGTGACGGTGTCGTACCCAATGCAATAGGCTATCAGTCTTGAGCCTAACATCAACAAACATAGCCCACAAACCTAAGCCTCACCCTATCTAATACTGTACAGCAACTCTGATTAGCACGTACGGTGCTAAAGAAGTTCCACATACGTACGTCACAATAGCCCTTATTCCGACACTGATATTGCAGCGCCAACTTTAACCAACTCAGCACATTCCCCCTTAACCCACCACGCGCATTAAGCTACAGATTACGACAGTTGAAGGCCTTGGGCATCCAATCGGATTTATTTCATTGATAAGTCCAATCACATTAGATTGGTTTTCACTAAGCCCTAAGCTTGCTGACACCAGGGATTCTCCCCTTGCATCTTGTCACAGCATCACAGCACCCTCTCACGGCGAAAGAGGGGAGGCATCTACAAGCGTTATCATTTTTAATGTAGGTCAAAAGATTTAAAGCTTTCGTGACTGCAGAGATTCATATTCTTGGTTATTTCGGTAAAGTCACGTAGAAGAGAAATAAAAAAAAAACAATACAATTCTCACGACGTTTCGATTGCAACACAAGCAATCATCATCATCAGGTGTGAAAACCACGGCCACTTTTCTCAAATTTTCCTGCTGTGGTTTTCACACCGATTTGCTTGTGTTGCAATCGAAACGTCGTGAGAATTGTACTGTTTTAATTTTTATTATTTGATCATTTCCCTTCTACGTGACTTTACCGAAAGAACCAAGAATATAGGTCAAAAGATCTCGCAAGAAAACACCTCGTTGCGAAAGACCCAACGCACAAGATCCCATGAAGCTGCTCACGGTCCACAACTAAACCCGCATCAACTGCACAAACCACGGCAGCAGTGGACGTGGGACGACACCCGATGCACAAATGGAAAATTCAAAAGTCTCCAGTAAATTTTGATTTAAAGCTTTCGTGACGGCTGCTTGCGTTGTGGCTGCCTGTGTTGTGGCCGAAACGTCGTGAGAATTATTTTATCATGTTTTATTATTTTATTATTTCCATTCTACGTGACTTTACCGAAAGAACCAAGAAGAACAATTCTCCAGTAGTCGTGTGGCGACTGTGGTTCATCCAGAACAGAGACCGTACGACGCTTGACGACGCAATGCCCCGATCCACAAATACGAAGGAGACATCGTGGCGATGATAGGCTCCTCCGCTGCTTCAGACGCTGTCTCCCTGACAGAGCTGTTCTCCACCTGAGGACGGCTGCTTGCGTTGTGGCCGAAACGTCGTGAGAATTATTTTATTATGTTTGATTTTTATTATTTTAATATTTCCATTCTACGTGACTTTACCGAAAGAACCAAGATGATCCTCCGCTGCTGTTGACGCGGTTGTTCTGTGGCTTCACCACCCGAATGGGACAATTGCAGTAGTAGCTCTGTGGCTACATCAGCAGCCGTACGAAAGAAGAAGTAAATTATTCGTGGAGGGTGACATTCAAAATGATGAAACTCGCGCACCGCTCGGCTGGAGAAAGGACGAGATAAATACCACTATCACTCGTGCGATGTCCTAATGGACGGGGGGGGGGGTGCAGGGTGCATACTTTATGCTTAAAGCTAAGCCAGCGTTCAACACTGTTGATAGTTGTTGTTGTTCTTCTTGGTTCTTTAGGTAAAGTCACGTAGAAGGGAAATATATAAAATAATAAAAATAAAACATAATAAAATAATTCTCACGACGTCCACCTCCTACGCATTTCACAAGTAGTACTAATCCCATATCTGCATTTCCCATAAATATGCTGAATTCCTCTTGATATGCAAATTATTTTGTCAAGGCGCTCTTCCCCCTCCATCCCAGCTTAAATAGACGCTCCAAGCGTGGTGGTGTTTTATTCAGACGCTGTCTCCCCGACAGCCCTGTTCTTCACCCGAGGACGGCTGCTTGCGTTGTGGCCGAAACGTCGTGAGAATTTAATGTTTCATTTTTATTATTTTATTATTTCCCTTCTACGTGACTTTAACGAAAGAACCAAGAAGATGAATCCCTGCAGTCACGAAAGCTTTAAATCGAAAGTTGTTGTTGTTGTTTGGACGGGCGACGCAAACGAAGCACGTGGCCTTGGTGCCGGTACATGTCACTTGACGTTCTGCTGCCGGATCGAGAGACACGTCGTGGCAAGGCATAAATGTTGACAAAGTTTTCCCGAAACTCATAGAATTACCGATTTAAAAAAAACAATATCGCTCTCCTACATCTTATTTGCCACGTGTCTAAATACATATTTTTTATGATTGTCAATGTAGAAGACGGATATCTTTCTATTTAACATGTTCATACTCGTCAACCCAAAAGGTTTATATGTTCCTAGGTTTTTTCGGTAAAGTCACGTAGGTAAAAAATTCAAATTAATAAAAGTAAAATAAAATAAAAATCACGACGTTTCGGAAGCAACACAAGCTTCCGTCTTCAGGTGGAACCGTCACAGCACGATAGCTGTATCAAGTGATACAGCAATCGTGCTGTGACGGTTTTTTTATTTTAAATTTTTACCTACGTGACTTTACCGAAAACACCTAAGAATATGAATCCTTGCAGTCACGAAAGCTTCAAATCTAGAACCAAAAGGTTTACCCCGTATTCTTGTATAGGGAAATAGAGTTTTCAGGTCCATACAGCGTACAGCCATTTCAATATGGGCTTTGTAGGATGAACGTTGAGTTTTTTTAGGGGCACGGGGTGACCAATAAGGTCTGAATTGGTCTGTAATAAGGTAGGCACTGATAAGGGGTTGACGGGTGTGTATATTTTTCAAATTTAAAAACTTAATAACATTCGAATAAATATCACATTTTATCGATACATCCAATGTGGAGACTCGGAGCTTGACCGTGTCTGGCTCGCACAACTTGTGAATGCCATTCATAAACACATTTTTGTTTTGGCAAGTAATGCGCTGTGTTTAAATTCCAGTCGAAATAAATAAACCGACCCGCCATAGCCACGAATCCGCTCACGAAACCTGCAAAACTTCGCAAACGTTCAGGTCACATGAGCAATTGTAAATGCTTCCGAATCCGTCAGGGGAGAACGAGCAATACATCGTTCGCGAAACCAAAAAACCTTAACACAGGCACACGCGGTACGTTATATTTGATATTCGTGGCCGAGTATAACCGCTGAGAATGGCTGTCCCCCCCCCACCGCCCGCGCTTGAAAAGGATGTTAAATTAATTAGGCCGCTATACCAGCGAAGGACACTAGCAACGTAAATAATAAAAATAAAGACCAACCGCTAACATCTCGTGTGATTTGTCGGTCACGTTTCACGACGCACGGCAAGTCGTTTTATGTTCTGAAGGAGAGGGCGACCTTCCTGCCTAGTTACTGCCCAGCGCGCCGCACACTCGGGTTTTGCAAATCTCCGGGAGCACGACCGAAAATAATGATAAATAAAAACCACCGATACTCGCCACTTGGCCTCAAGCCCACGGAGGTTTTGGCAAACCGTCGTGCCGATGTCCGCGTTGAGCAAAACTGCAAGGCACATGGACAGGATTCATTCGATCTTGAGGGTGCGACCGGTCGAAATTTACTTGAGGGTGAGGTTACATTTTCTTGCGGTCAGGTTAAAAAAAAAGTTAAAATGCACGGGCACAATCGCAAAAACCTTCCGTTGTTCGGATGGCTTCCGTTCACGAGTGGTACGAGCCCACACGCAGGCTTGGTTACAAGCGCTGTGAGGTTAGACGCTGCATGGGTGCAATGCAAATGATGCTCCAATTTACAGGTGGTAAATTAGGGTCTTGCCGTGGAGTGGGAATTAATCTCAGCAAGCGAATTGGTTAGATTTCTAGTCTTGGGAATTTTAAGGTGAAATATCCAGACAGGAACAACTGTGTGGAAATGGTTCCTGCCATAACAATGTGGAATTTTCTTTACCACTTGCTGTCAAACAAGTTAAGCGCCGCCCAGCACATTTAAACTTAACTCAGGAGTTGTAATGCAACGCCCAACTGCTACAAGGCAATATGGTAGAAGAATACTGATAATAATGATGCTGCAATTAATTTAATTGTTAAGAAAAGCTCGCAAACCCTATGCTAAAAAAGTCCAGGCGTGTATCCGACCAAATCCATTTTGAACCTTCATTCCAAGAAATCGGAACACATGAAAACCCCGCTGAAGAGACGGGTCAGAAACCTACTTGCTGTCCTGGCCACGCTCCGCACACTCGTCCCCGAGGAGACGTGGCAGCAAATTCCCGGCGCGTCCCAGCCGGCACGATCGGCCGCACGATTCCGATCAACTCGGCACGCGGGTGCGGACGAGACGACCATATAATTCGGCAACCGAGAGCACAACGACCGACGAGACGGCGGCGTCACCCGTCCGGCGCCGGGTACGCCCGGTTCAGCGTCACCTCCACGCAATCGGCCCCAAGCCGGCACTGCTCCAGCACGAACAGCATCCTCCGGCCGGCAAGAGGCGATGCCGATTCGGTGACCTGCAGCGGCGAAACCCCGGGCGGCACGCTGCCGTGCGCCAGAATCTCCAGCAGCCCGGCACGCTCCTCGGCCAACGGGCACGCGGCCCGGCGGTCCCCGCGGTCCCACACCGGCACGAACGGCACGTCCAGCGCCACCTTGCGGTCCAGCCCCAGCAGCGTCACCACGAAGTAGCCGACGAGATCGCACGCTGGGCGGAAGGCTCCGGCGTCGGGCGCGGCGTCCGCGGGGAGGCTGGCGCGGCGTGCCGGCTGCAGGTTGAAGAGCTCGCGCTGAGCGTCGCGCCGCTCGTGGTCGTAGCGCCGCATCACGGCCTCGGCCGGCAGCTCGCCCAGGCGCAGGTGGTCGGCGAGGACGAGCTGAGAACCGGACCAGTCGTTGGTCTCCCACAGGGCCTCGGCGGAGTTAGGCTCGCGTGCCGTGGGACCCCGCGCCGGCGGGATCTCCTGCGACGCGGCCAGCATCGTCCCGCGCTCGGGACCGGCCGTAGTCTCCGCCGACGGCGCGAACAAGTTGGCGACGCTCCCTTCGTTCGCGTCCACCGGGGCGCCGGGCGGCCCGGGCTGTCGATGGTTTCCCACGACGTCGTCGAGCCTCGGCTTCTTCTTCGCGGCGCCGTGTTTGCTGGCGACGGCCCCCCGCGGCTCCGTTTTCCTCGAGCGCAGGTTGTAGCTGCGCCACTCGACCACCTGCGCGGAGGTCAGCGGGACGTCGTCCTCGTCCTCCGTCTCATCCTCCGCTTGCGATGGCTGCACTGCCGCCGCCGCCGCCTCCTCCGCCGCCTCCACGCCCTGGACAGATGCCGAGGGCGACGCGTCGTGCACGCCGTTCTCCTGCCCACCCGCCCCCTCGCTCAGCTCCACGTAGCGCACCTCCGCGATGGTGCCCTGCACCACCAGGCGCTTCTGCTCGCGGTAGTGCAGCCGGGCCACCTCCGAGCGCAGTTCCTCCAGCGGGGTGACGGTGAGCGCCGTCGGCCGTCCCTCGGCGAACTCCGCCAGCGTCGTGGGCAGCGGCGGGAAGACGTAGCAGCCGCCCACCGCCGAGCGGGCCAAGAAATCGTCGTCCGCGATGCCGCAGCACCACTGCGCCACCTCGAGCACGGCGGGCTCGGCAGCGTACGGCTTGCCGGCGTGCTGGCCCGAGACGAACACCTGGCTCTCGACGGACGTGGTGAGGTAGGGCCCGCCGAGGCCGTGCCTGACGCGCATCTGCGTGCACACGACGAGCGTGGCGGGCCGCAGGAGGTCGTGCACGTCGGGCTGCGACGTGGCGAAGAGCTGCAGCACGAAGGGCTCCTCGCTGCTGGCGTCCACCGCGTGCACCCAGCGGCACACCCAGAAGTCGTCGCGCGCACGCCACGGGTCCTCCTTCTTGCGGATGCGCTCCTGGCGCCCCACGAACGACACCAGGCCGATCACGTCGCACGCGCGGTCGGCCGGCAGCGAGCCGAGGTCGCGGCGGCGGGTGAAGCGGTAGCGCCCCTCGGGCAGGTGCCAGGCCGGGTCCACGCGGCGCGGGTGCACGACCCGGATGTCGGCGGCCGGGTTTCGCGAGTTCAGGTTGATCTCGAACTTCTTGAACACGGGCAGGCCCAGGTCGTAGACGTCGGGCCAGGTGCGGCCCGCGAAGCCGTCCTTCAGCGTGTAGTCGCGCAGCACTAGCGCCTGGCCGGGCTGCAGGCAGCGGAACCACTCGGGGCACAGCTCGTTCCACAGGACGGCGGGCACCACGCCCGTGCCGTCGCACACCTCCAGGTAGACGCGGTAGGGCCACGGCCGCAGCCTGTCCACGCGGCCAAAGTGCAGCAGCCGCGACTTGTGCAGCAGCCGCACGACGAGCGGAGGGCCCCTGGCGCCCGACGCGGCGGCCTCCGCGAGGCTCCGGACGGTGGCGCGGCGCGGCGGCCGCACCGGCACGTCCTCTGCCGTCGCCTCCTCCCACCGCTGCCCGTGGTAGTCCTCGCTGTTCCACAGGGGCAGGTAGTAGTCGCGCGCCGCTCCCAGGGGCTTGTCCGCGCACGACGCCCCCCGGGCCCAGGGCAGGGCCTCGGCGTCGGCGCCCACCAGCAGGCGGGAGCGCTCCGCCGTCACCTCGGCGTCGGCGATGACGGGGAATCGGACGCCGACCACCAAGCGCTCGGCCGTGCCGACGTCGTAGCGGAGGACGAGCAGCTCGCAGCCCGCCTTCAGCCGGTTCGTGTGCACCAGGTGGTTCAGCCGGAGCGCCAGCGAGCACTTGAGCCGTCGCTCGCCATCCGTCACCGTGACGTCGTAGGCGAAGCTGGGCTGCAGGGGCTGGTGCTCGCCGTGCTCCTGCGGCACCCTCAGATCGCGCAGGTAGCGCTCGACGGCGACCACGGCGACCGACGAGGGCTCCACGTTCACCTCCATGCTCTGCAGGTCGCCGAGCGTCGCGGTCAGGCGCGCCAACGGGGTGGGTTCCAGCGGGGTGGGTTCCAGCGGCGGCAGTGACGCGGGGGGTTCGGCAGAGTCGGCCATCGTCGAACGCGACGGCGGCAGTAACCGAAGGGGCGGCTCGGCACTGAAGGGTTCAAGGCGCCGGTGCAGCGTCTGCCGTCTCGCCGAAGTGCCTTGCGCGCCGAGAAGCTTGCGACGTCATCCCCCGCAGCGTTTGCCTGACCAGAGCTGAGGCTGAGAAAAAAAAAAAGAGAATTTGGCCACACGATGCCACTGGTACGTTCCTGAAGGACGACTGAGACTAAAGGTGTCTTCTTGGGGAAGGGCATAAATTGTTGGGAAGTTGAAATATATAACAGGGGTTATTACGCGGGTGGAGTCACACCACAGCCGGTTTACATCGGGGATGCGTTGCTGAAAGACACGACACCGAAAATATCACGTTGACGTAAATCCAAGCGTTGATTACCATATAAACACGTAGGCTTTCGTGACCAATATCATCCATAACAGGTTTTTTTGAGGGTTAGAAATATAAATGTGTCTTTAAACCCACGTCCACGCGACACAGCCAAATAGCCAGGTTTGTCATGTAAACAGAACATGCCAATTTGTTACTAGTACATCATACCGGTGTGTTGGAAAACAAAGCCACAACATTTACAGGGTTATGTTTATGGATTTGTTTGATTAGGTTTAGGGGTATGAGTGAGGGTTATGGGTTAGGCTTGGAGATTCTGGATATGGTTTGGAGGTAGGGCTTAGGGTTTTGGACTTGGGGGTTAGGATGTAGGGTTTAGGGGTACATTCTGGGTTTGGAATTATGGTTAGTGTTTAGAGTTAGAGGTTACAGTTAATGTTTACGGTTATGTGTTATATAGGCTTTTCTTTACCACTAGATCAATGCCTTCCCAATCTATATAGGTTCATCGTGGGGGGTGGTGGGGGGTGGGGTTCTGACCATACTTCACCACGCTGGTCAATGCGTAATGACCATACTTCACCACACTGGTCTATGCAAGTGTTGGGATGTGGATTGACCATACTTCACCACACTGGTCAATGCGTAATGACCATACTTCACCACACTGGTCTATGCAAGTGTTGGGATGTGGATTGACCATACTTCACCACGCTGGTCTGCAGGGGTTGGGATGTGGATTGACCATACTTCACCACACTGGTCAATGCGTAATGACCATACTTCACCACACTGGTCTATGCAGGGGTTGGATGTGGAATCTGACCATACTTCACCACACTGGTCAATGCGTAATGACCATACTTCACCACGCTGGTCTATGCAAGTGTTGGGATGTGGATTGACCATACTTCACCACACTGGTCAATGCGTAATGACCATACTTCACCACACTGGTCTATGTAAGTGTTGGGATGTGGATTCTGACCATACTTCACCACGCTGGTCTATGCAAGTGTTGGGATATGGATTCTGACCATACTTCACCACGCTGGTCTACGCAAGTGTTGGGATATGGATTCTGACCATACTTCACCACGCTGGTCAATGCGTAATGACCATACTTCACCACGCTGGTCTATGCAGGGGTTGGGATGTGGATTGATCATACTTCACCACACTGGTCAATGCGTAATGACCATACTTCACCACGCTGGTCTATGCAGGGGTTGGGATGTGGATTGATCATACTTCACCACGCTGGTCTATGCAGGTGTTGGGATGTGGATTGACCATACTTCACCACGCTGGTCTACGCAAGGGGTTTGTTGACATCACTCGCCACTGATGCGAGCCGTGTGTGTGTCTGTGTGCTGATAGGGCAAGTCCCGCTTACACACCCAAACCGCACTGCAGCACAATTAGCTACGCTGACGATATCCCTGCCGCTAGGATCAAGTGAGACGCTGTGGGTGTCGTTCACTAGCATCGAGTGTAGAGAGAATAGAAGAGAGACACACGCAGCTTTACCCTACGGTGGTAATGATGGTGATGATGGGTCTTGTCCCGTAGGCCGCAACGCATTCGCCTGTCCGGCACGCGTGGCCCCAGGTCGTTACACCACCACCACCACACACGCCAATAAAGTTGTCGTTGTTGTTACGAAAGGAGATGTTAATGTGGAACAACTTAACCGGATTTAACCTCGGCCCGGAATCGCCGCACTAAAAATTGCCGATTTTTTTAAATTAAAAATACGCAACGGAGCGAGCGACTTTTCACGGCAATTTAATTGCTTTAATCGTCTTTATATATCCTTACACACGTATAATAATAATAAGAAGGTACTACGTTTAATGAACTTAATAATCGCGGTTCTGTGCAAACTCTGAGGGGATGCTCAAAACCGCGGGGGAAAACGCGCGGCCGCGTCTCGATTCAAACTATCCGAGCGGTGACGTCAACCATGCCACCCGCGACGTCACGTCACCTCTACCACCCCGTGACGTCACGTCAATAACCTACCCACCGTGACGTCACGTGAACCCACCGACCGCCAGTGACGTCACGTCACGTCCCTACCACCCGTGGCGTCATGTCACCCCTCCCACTTCCCGCACGGCGCGGACCAATGGCATTTGAGCTAAATTAATCACTAATGACGTCAGAATCTTTATTGATGATCAAATAGAATATTCATTGATGATCAATACGTCAGAATATTTATTGATTATCAATACATCAAAATCATTATTTATTATTCATACGTCATCATCTGTATTGACGATCAATACGTTATGATCTGTATTGATGATTAATACGGCAGAATCTGCATTGATCAAATACGTCACAATCTGCATTGAATGTCAATACGTTATAATCTGTATTGATGATTAATAGGTCATAATCTGCATTGATTACCAATACGTCATAATCTGCATTGATTACCAATACGTCATAATCTGCATTGATTACCAATACGTCATAATCTGCATTGATTACCAATACGTCATAATCTGCATTGATTACCAATACGTCATAATCTGCATTGATTACCAATACGTCATAATCTGGATTGATTACCAATACGTCAGAATCTGCATTGATTACCAATACGTCATAATCTGCATTGATTACCAATACGTCATAATCTGCATTGATTACCAATACGTCATAATCTGGATTGATTACCAATACGTCAGAATCTGCATTGCAATAAAACATTTGTAAACCATATTTTGTACATGCTATGTTTCGGCTTGGCTCGAATTGTCCACGCTCAACTCACGTTGCCTGTAAATCACCACGACCACTTACGTTGTGGCAAGCTTCGGGGCCACTTCCTTGGGTCGTGGAGTTCTGCCATTACTAGTAGGGTTGTGCGCCTTTTGGCGTCATCTGGTCCAACACCATGTGAGACTAGGCTCGAAGAAAAGCTGTCTCGGGTGTGGACCAATCAACTTCAAGGACAGTGCACATACATTATCAGAGTTGTGTTTTTTGTTTGCATTCCGACCGCAGGTATTGTGGTCAATGCAAACATGACTCCTTGTAAAAAAAAGGTGTCAGTTTTGTTGCCAGATAGAAGGGTAAAAAAACTATTATCATATTTTTTCTTCTGGCAAATGAGGTTCCAATGGTGTAGATGCTTGCCCCGAGCTCTCATACTCTGATGGTGCGTTGTCTTTGAGTTGTGCGCCTTTTGGCGTCATCTGGTCCAACACCATGTGAGACTAGGCTCTAAGGAAAGCTGTCTCGGGTGTGGACCAATCAACTTCAAGAACAGTGCATACATTATCAGAGTTGTGTGGTTTGTTTGCATTACGGCCGCAGGTATTGTGGTCAATACAAACATGACTCCTTGTAAAAAAAAAAAAGGTTAAATTTCGATTTAAAGCTTTCGTGACTGCAGGGATTCATCTTCTTTGTTCTTTCGGTAAAGTCACGTAGAAGGGAAGTAATAAAATAATACAAATAAAACATAAAAAAATAATTCTCACGACGTGTCGGCCACAACGCAAGCAGCCGTCCTCAGGTGAAGAACAGGTCTGTCCATTCAGACGCTGTCTTCCCGACAGACCTGGTCTTCACCTGAGGACGGCTGCTTGCGTTGTGGCCAAAAAGTCGTGAGAATTATTTTATCATGTTTTATTTTTATTATTTTATTACTTCCCTTCTACGTGACTTTACCGAAAGAACCAAGAAGAAAAAAAAAAGGTGTGAGTTTTGTTGCCAGATAAAAGGGTAAAAAAACAATTATCATATGCACGTGCCGTTAAACCCGCCACGCAACGACACAGCCAATTGGTGAAAGGTTTGTCGCGTGAACAAATCGTGGCCCATTAAGTCACTTGTTCAGCGCCACATCGGTTGTGGGCTGGAGAGTAAAACAACTGGGACATTTACAATTCTAGCTGGTGACAATCACGTTTCGCCGGTACATTATTACAACAACAACGACCACCGCCACCAGCATCATCAGGTGACAGCCAGTCAGGTGCGACGATCAGAGGGAGGGGCGTGGTTTCATGACGTCATCTCTCCGCCCCCGCCCCCTCTCTATATTTAAGGCCTCGTCACAGAAACGACCTCTCTCTTTGTGCTGATACGTGTTCTCTCTCTCTCTGTGTCTTTGTGATGTCTGTCTGCTTGTATGTCTGTCTATAGTTTTATGGTTAGATTTTTGTTGCTATTTCTTTTATACCTGATGAAGATTGCTTGTGTTGCAATCGAAACGTCGTAGTATGCTATTATTTAATTTATTATTTTATCTTCATACGTGACTTTACCGAAAGAACCAAAGAATAAGTTACAAGAGATGTCCTATTATAAGTTGGGTCATTGAAAGTTAATCAACAAGCAGGACTGCACTGCTGCCATCATACGGCAGGGGGCGATACAAACCCATCGACTTGCCCCCGTTGATAATTGTTTTTTACCCTTCTATTTGGCAACAAAACTGACACCTTTATCACAAGGAGTCATGTTTGCATAGACCACAATACCTGCAGTCATCTGGTCCAACACCATGTGAGACTAGGCTCTAAGGAAAACGGTCTCGGGTGTGGACCAATCAACTTCAAGGACAGTGCATACATTATCATTATCAGAGTTATGTTTTTTGTTTGCATTATGACTGCAGGTATTGTGGTCTATGCAAACATGACTCCTTGTGAAAAAGGTGTCAGTTTTGTTGCCAGATAGAAAGGTAAAAAAACAATTATCATATTTTTTACTGGCAAATGAGGTTCCAATGGTTGGCTCTCGTTCTTGGATGTATGTTGAACTTCTTTCGCACCGTACGTAGCCAACCGTGTTTTCAATAATCCAGGAGGAAAATTCATTGAGTTAGAGCTGCGTGTTTTGTTTATTTGTGCTGTCCTCCCCCCGTGCATTCGATTAGCAGGGTTGGTTACCGTACGGTGCGAAATAAGTTCAACTTACATGCATACATAGACTCACACAGAGTCTCATTGACTCACACAGAGAGCCACAAACTCACACAAAGACCCATAGACTCTTATACCGGTAGGAACCTCCTGGTTACACCAGCCCACAGGGGATTATTGTGTCCGTCCGTCCGTCGTGGATCCAAAATTGGGAGGGGTGGGGCTGGGTGGAGAGGGGAGGGTGGGGAGGGGCTGGGTGGAGAGGGTGGGGAAGGGCTGGGTAGGGAGGGGAGTGTGGGGAGGGGCTGGGTGGGGAGGGGCTGGTCACCCCGTGGTGCCCTTATAAAACTCACGCCGGCTTGTGCCCGCCCTCACAGTCGGCCATATTTGCGGAATACACCACGCCGCCGTTGACCCTGGCCATTGACCGAGCAACTTAACGTTCCTACCAGCTCCCTCCGCAGGAATCTGTTAGAGACCCATATACTCACACAGAGATCCATAGACTCACATAGAACCCATAGACTCACACAGAGACCAATAGATTCACACAGAGACCCATAGACTCACACAGAGACCCATAGACTCACACAGAGACCCATAGACTCACACAGAGACCCAGACTCACACAGAGACCCATAGACTCACACAGAGACCCATAGACTCACACAGAGACCCATAGACTCACACACAGACCCATAGACTCACACAGAGACCCATAGACTCACACAGAGACCCATAGACTCACACAGAGACCCATAGACTCGCACAGAGACCCACAGTTTGTTGTCCTTCTCCCGTGCCTTCGATTAGCCACGGTTGGTTACCGTACGGTGCTAAAGAAGTTCAACGCACGTACATGGTGCTGCTACTCGCTAACACGGAGGGAGGGTATTTAGTGCAGTGTATGGCATACCTGTGAACACATACGATTTAGCCGTATTCTTGTCCATGGAAATTGAGTTTTCAGGTCCATACGGGCTACCCCCCACTCCCCCATAATTTTACTAACTTATTTTTTCTCTATTCGTTTGTGTTTCTCCCTTGTGATGGGACTTTATGGGATAGGATGCACGTAAAGATTAATCAGGGGCACGGGGGTGAGCAATAATGTCAGAATTGGTCTCTAATAAAGTAGGGCACTGATAGGGGGTTGAAAGCTTGTGACAACCCTGACAACAATTCCCCCCCCTTCACCCCCCATCGTGAACAATGCTGATTGCTTAAGCTCCACGTGTTAAAATGGGAAATTTCGTGAGTCGCCAAAAAAACACAACTCGGGACGCCTTGAACCGCTTAGGCAATTCTAAATCTGCACCCCCTCCCACCCCACCCCCACCACCACCCCCACCACCACCCCCACCACCACCCCCACCACCACCACCCCCACCACCACCACCACCACCCCCCCCACCACCACCCCCACCACCACCACCCCCACCACCACCCCCACCACCACCACCCCCACCACCACCCCCACCACCACCCCCACCACCACCACCACCACCCCCACCACCACCACCACCACCACCACCACCACCCCCCCCCACCACCACCACCACCACCACCACCACCACCCCCCCCCACCACCACCCCCCCACCACCACCACCCCCACCACCACCACCCCCACCACCCCCACCACCACCCCCACCACCACCCCCACCACCACCACCCCCACCACCACCACCCCCACCACCCCCACCACCACCCCCACCACCCCCACCACCACCACCCCCACCACCACCCCCACCACCACCACCACCACCACCCTCACCACCACCACCACCACCACCCCCACCACCACCACCCCCACCACCCCCACCACCCCCACCACCACCACCACCCCCACCACCCCCACCACCACCACCACCCCCACCACCCCCACCACCCCCACCACCACCACCACCACCACCCCCACCACCACCACCACCACCACCCCCACCACCACCACCACCACCCCCCACCACCCCCACCACCACCACCCCCACCACCACCCCCACCACCACCACCCCCACCACCCCCACCACCCCCACCACCACCACCACCACCACCCCCACCACCACCACCCCCACCACCACCCCCACCACCACCCCCACCACCCCCACCACCACCACCCCCACCACCACCACCACCCCCACCACCACCACCACCACCACCACCACCCCCACCACCCCCACCACCACCACCACCACCACCCCCACCACCACCACCACCACCACCACCACCCCCCCCCACCACCACCACCACCACCACCACCACCACCCCCCCCACCACCACCCCCACCACCACCACCCCCACCACCACCACCCCCACCACCCCCACCACCACCCCCACCACCACCACCCCCACCACCACCACCCCCACCACCCCCACCACCACCCCCACCACCCCCACCACCACCACCCCCACCACCACCCCCACCACCACCACCACCACCACCACCCTCACCACCACCACCACCCCCACCACCCCCACCACCACCACCACCCCCACCACCACCACCACCCCCACCACCCCCACCACCACCACCACCACCACCCCCACCACCCCCACCACCACCACCCCCACCACCACCACCACCACCCCCACCACCACCACCACCACCACCCCCACCACCCCCACCACCACCACCCCCACCACCACCCCCACCACCACCACCCCCACCACCCCCACCACCCCCACCACCACCACCACCACCACCCCCACCACCACCACCACCACCACCCCCACCACCCCCACCACCACCACCCCCACCACCACCCCCACCACCACCCCCACCACCCCCACCACCCCCACCACCACCCCCACCACCACCACCACCACCACCCCCACCACCACCACCCCCCCCACCACCCCCACCACCACCACCACCACCCCCACCACCACCACCACCACCACCACCCCCACCACCACCACCACCACCCCCACCACCACCCCCACCACCACCCCCACCACCCCCACCACCACCACCCCCACCACCACCCCCACCACCACCACCACCACCACCCCCACCACCACCACCACCACCACCCCCACCACCCCCCACCACCCCCACCACCACCACCCCCACCACCCCCACCACCACCACCACCACCCCCACCACCCCCACCACCACCACCACCACCCCCACCACCACCACCACCACCCCCACCAGCACCCCCCCCTCAGCCTTGGCGGGCCAGAGGGCAGTTAAAGGGCTTTCCGAATTAGCGGTGGCCAGGCACAATGCCCGGCTCACGCTAATTAAACTGTGGTCACGAACTCTTCCCCCACTCTCTCTCTCGCTATCTCTCTCTCGCTCACTCTCTTAAATGAGAAAGACTTTTTTTTTCTCACCTGAAGACGGATGCTTGTGTTGCGACCGAAACGTCGTGTTTTCTTTTATTATTTATTTTTCCTTACCCACGTGACTTTACCGAAAGAACCAGAGGGTATGGATTCCTGCAGTCACGAAAGCTTCAAATCAAGATTAAAACATTTTACTGCTAGGAACCTCCTGGTTACACCAGTCCACAGGGGATTATTGTGTCCGTCCGTCCGTCGTGCAGGGAAGGGCTGGGTGGGGAGGGAGGGGATGGGTGGGGAGGGGAGGGTGGGGAGGGTGGGGCTGGGTGGGGAGGGTGGGGAGGGGCTGGCTGGGGAGGGTAGGGAGGGGCTGGGTGGGGAGGGGCTGGGTGGGGAGGGGCTGGGTGGGGAGGGGCTGGTCACCTCGTGGTGCCCTTATAAAACTCAACGTTTAACCTACTCACGCCGGCTTGTGCCCGCCCTCACAGTCGGGCATATTTGCGGAATACACCACGCCGCCGTTGACCCTGGCCATTGACCGAGCAACCCAACGTTCCTACCGGCTCCCTCCGCAGGAATGTGTTTAATATTTACGTGTTTTTTTTTATTCAGGGCCCCTTAATAACATTTGCTACAGGCCTCGCACTAGCTTAATCCGGCACCGAGAACGTATGCACAACTTCTTTAGCACCGTACGTAGCCAAACCGTGCTGTCATCGTCTTCCTCCACTTTCCCGCGGACAACCTCGGCGAACTCGTAATGATTTATAAATACGAGTACTCACAGATAAACACTTAATTGGCTTTCGTCATGTTTGTTCAGCAGACTTTAATCGCTAAGCAGCCTTTATCTGAGTGGCCTCTCGTTCGGTCAGCTAGTCGCCAAAAACAAAACCAATAAAATTAAAAGCCAGTCACTTACCCACTCACCCAGTCACTCACCCACTCACCCAGTCACTCACCCACTCACCCACTCACCCAGCCACTCACCCACTCACCCAGCCACTCACCCACTCACCCAGTCACTCACCTAGTTACTTACTCACTATCTCACCCAGTAACACACTCACCCAATCACCCACCCACTCACCCAGTCACTCACCCAGTCACTTACTCACTCACTCACTCACCCAGTCACACACTCACCCAGTCACCCACCCACCCACTCACCCAGTCACTCACCCACGCACCCAGTCACTCACCCAGTCACTTACTCACTCACTCACCCAGTCACACACTCACCCACTCACTCACCCACTCATCCAGTTACTCACCCACTCACCCAGTCACTTACACACTCACCCAGCCACTCACCCACTCACTCACCCAGTCACCCACCCACTCGCCCAGTCACCCACTCACTCACCCAGTCACCCACGCACCCAGTCACCCGCTCACTCACCCAGTCACCCACCCACTCACCCAGTCACTCAACCCACCCACCCATTCACTCACTCCGCCACTCACTCAGTCACCCACTCACTCATTCACCTATACAGATCGCGCTTACAAACGAGATTCAATCCTGGTCACTCTTCAGAGTTTAGAATGTTTGACCCGCTCGGAGGATTTTTGCCACCGCTACAAATGTCCACGTGACTACGAGCCCATTGGTTCGAGCAGTCATTCGTGACGTAGCTCGGTGGGGGGGGGGGGGGGTCTTACCTGGTTAAAAAATAAGTAATATTAAAAAAAACTTTAAAAAAACACGCTTTAATGAAATGTACCGTACTAGTAATGGCAGAACTCCACGACTCCAGAAACTGGCCCCGAAGCTTGCCATAACGTAAGGGCCCGTAGTGATTTACAGCCAACGTCAGTTGACCGTGGACAATTAGATCCAAGCCGAAGCATAACAAATAAAAAAGATTGTTAGGAAATATATTGTTTTATTTTCTATGATAGAATATAGTATTGTCATGAGTATGGCATAAATATACCAAGTTTGCAGTCGATACCACATTGGGAAGTGGGTTAAAATTGAGTTGCAAGATTTGAGGATACAACAACAACAGACAGAGTGACTTAAATGAAAGCGCGTAAAAAAGTGAACAGTTTAGAGTTCTCGCACCGCGCACAACACGAAAGAAAAGTCACGTGGTGGTGGTGGTGGTCACCGCGCACGCCACGGTGACGAGCGAGCGCTTCAGAAGGTGAACACCACGAGGGTGCCGTCTACGCTGGTACAGAGAGGGGCTTTTCCGGCTCCACAGCTTTCGAAGAAGACGTGCACATCACCGACATGTGTGTGGTACATGGCGTGCTCCAGCCGGAGCCGCGCCTTGAGCAGGCCTCTGAACACTGGAAGCAGCACAGAGCAGCCGTCAGTGTCACCTTGCAGCATCTTTGTCCTCGTTCTGTACACCGCCATCTTCGCCTGAGCACAGGCGAAGTTGGCGAGGTCATGGCGCTTGTTAGCCAGGTAAGGCACCACCCCATATACGAAGCTGCTGCTGTTGTAGAAGGGCACCCCCAGTTTCCTGAAGATGTCCCCCAAAAAAGCGGCACATTGGTTTGAGCCGCTGGCAGTGTAAGTACTGGTGGGAGATGGAGAGAGATGGAGAGGAGGAGGATTCAGGGCAGATTATCTCCGGCCAAATCTGCTTATCGCCTTTACACCCCCAGCACCACCACCACCACCACTACCCAGCACCACCCACCACCACCACTCAGCACCACCACCACCACCACCACCCAGCACCACCACCACCCACCACCACCACTATCCAGCACCACCACCCACCACCCACCACCACCACCACCACCACTCAGCACCACCACCACCACCACTCAGCACCACCACCACCACCACTCAGCACCACCACCACCACCACTCAGCACCACCACCACCACCACTACCCAGCAACACCACCACCACCCAGCACCACCACCACCACCACCCAGCACCACCACCACCACCACCACTACCCAGCAACACCACCACCACCCAGCACCACCACCACTACCACTACCCAGCACCACCACCCACCACCACCACCCACCACCACCACCACTACCACCCACCACCACCACCCAGCACCACCACCCACCACCACCCAGCACCACCACCACCCACCACCACCACTATCCAGCACCACCACCCACCACCACCATCCAACACCACCACCCACCACCACCACCACCACCCATAGACTCACACAGTAACCCACAGACTCACACAGACACCCACAGACTCACACAAAAACCCATAAACTGACACAGAGACCCACATACTCACACAGAGACCCATAGACTCACACAGAGACCCACAGACTCACACAGAGACCCATAGACTCACACAGAGACCCACAGACTCACACAGACACCCACAGACTCACACAAAAACCCATAAACTGACACAGAGACCCACATATTCACACAGAGACCCATAGACTCACACAGAGACCCACAGACTCACACAGAGACCCATAGACTCACACAGAGACCCACAGACTCACACAGACACCCACAGACTCACACAGACACCCACAGACTCACACAGACACCCACAGACTCACACAAAAACCCATAAACTGACACAGAGACCCACAGTTTGTTGTCCTTCCCCCGCACCTCCGATGAGCCACGGTTGGCTACGTACGGCGCAAAAGAAGTTCAGCGTGCATACACACAACCAGGGCGTGCGCAGAATCTCAGGTGCGCTTCATCGAACACTGCACCACGCGGACAATTGGGTGGCGGGGAGAGGGGGGGTGGTGACGCAATGCACCGCCCCCTACCCCCTCCATACCCCCCACCCCACGTTAATGCGGACAAACTCGAAGTGACATTGACCCACCCCTCTCCCTCCTCCCCATTTAAATGACCCCCTCCTCCCCGCAACCCACTGCTGATTGACTAAGTCCCGTAGCAGGGTCGTGGCCAGGTGAGAGCCCAGACGCCCTGGTGGTGCACAGAGAGAGACACAGAGAGACACACAGAGAGAGACACAGAGAGAGACACACAGAGAGAGACACACAGAGACACAGAGAGAGAGACACACAGAGAGAGAGACACACACAGAGAGAGACACACAGAGAGAAACACAGAGAGAGACACACAGAGAGAAACACAGAGAGAGACACACAGAGAGAGACACACAGAGACACACAGAGAGAGACACACAGAGACACAGAGAGAGAGACACACAGAGAGAGACACAGAGAGAGACACACAGAGAGAAACACAGAGAGAGACACACAGAGAGAGACACACAGAGACACACAGAGAGAGACACACAGAGACACAGAGAGAGAGACACACAGAGAGAGACACAGAGAGACACACACAGAGAGAGACACACACAGAGAGACACGAAGACAGAGAGAGAGAGACCCACAGGGACAGAGAGAGAGACACACACAGAGAGACACACAGAGAGAGATAGAGACAGAGAGAGAAAGACACAGAGAGAGACACACAGAGAGAGAGAAAGAGAGACACGGAGAGAGAGACACAGAGAGACACACACAGAGACACAGAGAGAGAGACACGGAGACAGAGAGAGAGAGACACAGAGAGACACACACACAGAGACACAGAGAGAGTGAAGGGCTCGGTGAGGAGGCGTTCCATGAGATGGGGGAGGACAGTTAGTCCTCTGAACAGGACAGCGATTTCCGCCGGTGAGTTGCGAGTATAACATTTTGACTTAAAACTTTCGTGATTGCAGGAATTCACATTATTGGGTTCTTTCGGTAAAGTCACGTAGATACAAAATAAAAATGTAATTAGAATAGAATACAATTGAAAGAAAAAATATAATTTTATATAAAAGGGAAAACTCTTTTATTTTTTATTTAATAAAACAAAATCTACTTAACTTTACCGAAAGAACCAAATAATGTGAGTATAAAACTATGATATGACACCGTATATTTTATCTATATATATAGATTTCTAAAAATGTATATATGTGTAAGTCGAGGCAAGCTTGTTGGTTATCGGGTCAACTTTAATGCAGTTAATATCGAATTGCGTTCTTTTTTGAATACGGTAAATAAATATTGGTATAAAATCAAATCATCACCGTTGCTCTGAACATCTCTTACGGGCAAAGCTAAAGCGTGAGATGCACGTGTGTGTGTGTGTGTCTGTATGTGTGTTTATGTGTGTGTGTCTGTGTGTGTGTTTATGCGTGTGTGTCTGTGTGTGTGTGTCTGTGTGTGTGTCTGTGTGTGTCTGTATGTGTGCGTCTGTGTGTGTGTGTAAGTTTCTGTGTGTGTGTCTGTGTGTGTGTCTGTGTGTCTGTGTGTGTGTTTATGTGTGTGTGTGTCTGTGTGTGTGTGTGTCTGTGTGTGTGTCTGTGTGTGTGTGTGTCTGTGTGTGTGTAAGTTTCTGTGTGTGTGTGTCTGTGTGTGTGTGTCTGTGTGTGTGCGGGGAGCGGTAGTGTATCGGTCAGCGCCACGCTGCGCTACGAACCTGACGAACCGAGTTCGATTCACGCTCACGGCCAACACCGGTGTTAGATTATCGGAACCGGTCCTGGGCCTCCCCCTAGGTCGGCTCAGCCTGAAATGAGTGTTAATATCGCCACTGGGGAGACAAAGAGGGCCGGGCGTTGTGTTGGGTCTCTGTGCGAGTCTGTGGCTCTCCGTATGATTCTATAGGTCTCTGTGTAAGTCTATGATCTTTGTGTGAGTCTATGGGTCTCTGTGTGAGTCTATGGGTCTCTGTGTGAGTCTATAGGTCTCTGTGTAAGTCTATAGATCTTTGTGTGAGTCTATGGCCCTCTGTGTGATTCTATGAGTCTCTGTGTGAGTCTATGGGTCTCTGTGTGAGTCTATGGGTCTCTGTGTGAGTCGATGGGTCTCTGTGTGAGTCTATGGGTCTCTGTGTGAGTCTATCGGTCTTCGTATGCGTCTAAGGGTCTCTGTGTGAGTATATGGGTCTCTGTGTGAGTCTATGGATCTCTGTGTGAGTCTATGAGTCTCCGTGTGAGTCTGTGGATCTCTGTGTGAGTCCATGGGTCTCTGTATGGGTCTATGGGTCTCTGTATGAGTCTATGGGTCTCTGTGTGAGTATATGGGTCTCCGTGTGAGCGCGTGCTGTAAACTCTTCAGGGATACAAATGAAGAGAGTGTCGCTCGAGTTTTGTTGATTTTCTTTGCCTTGCCCTTTGCTCGGACCTACAGGGGCGCTTTGGTGTGACGGATCAGCCCGTGGCGTCGACTTTGACGACGACGACGACGAAACCATCGCAAGCTCCAGTCTCCACCGTCTTCTTTTGTTTAGTGCTTTGACCGTCGAGAAGAATCTGAAAGGCGCAACGGCGTGGGCCCAGGCCTTTTAATTTGCCAACAAGACGCAGATGAATTCAATCTTCTGGGTTCTTTCGGTAAAGTCACGTAGAAGGGAAATAATAAAATAATAAAAATAAAACACAATACAAATAATTCTCACGACGTTTCGGCCACAACGCAAGCAGCCGTCCTCAGGTGAAGAACAGGTCTGTCGGAAAGACAGCGTCTGAATGAAGGAATTCAATCGTGTTGTCTTTTCTTTACATATATAAAACAACATTAATATATATTCGTAAATAGTTATTTCGCGATCTGGATAGAGAGCGGTGTGTGTGGTCAAACAAAACCGCTCAGCTCAACAAAGCTAACAATTTCTCCATGGGGAGCACAGTCAGTCGGTGTTAGTCGCTCGTCGGCTAGGGAGGGGGGGGATCCTCGGGACTTTGTTCTGAGTTGGCAAAGTTTCGAGTTCGCCGAGTGGCCGACGCGAGCCCTGCCGTGGGGACGGGCACCGTGCGATCGTGGCCGAGGCGTCGGGCAAGACAACCATCGCCTCCGAAGAGGGGGGAGAGAGCGAGAGGGAGAGAGAGAGAGAGAGGGAGGAGAGCAGAGCGTGAAATCTTTTGTGAAATCTTTCATTTAAAAAGTGTGGGAGGCATAAAGCAAAGCATTGAAAAAACTAAATGATGAACGAAGCAAAGTGCCGACTACACCGAGCATCTTCTTGTTTCCTCTGAACGTAAAACAAAGTGGGAGAGAGAGTGGGAGAGAGGGAGAGGATTTTGACGTTTTATCACCGTCGAAATCCTCACGCCAACTTTGACCGCCGCGTGGGAAATAACGCCACGGGTCACCGGCCAAGTCACCAACAGCTCGGCGGTCATCGTATTACCACCACCAGCAGCACCACCAGCACCACCAGCACCACCACCACCAGCACCACCAGCACCACCACTTACAAACACCACCACCAGCACCACCACCACTTACAAACACCACCACCAGCACCACAACCAGCAGCACCATCAGCGCCAGCGGCGTCAAGACCACCACCACAAGCACCACCACCACCAGCACCACCACCACCAGCACCACCACCACCAGCACCAGCACCACCAGCAGCACCACCAGCACCACCACCACCAGCACCACCACCACCAGCACCACCAGCACCACCAGCACCACCAGCACCAGCACCACCACCACCACCACCAGCACCACCAGCAGCAGCAGCACCACCAGCAGCAGCAGCAGCACCACCACCACCAGCACCACCACCACCAGCACCACCACCACCAGCACCACCACCAGCACCACCAGCACCACCAGCAGCAGCAGCAGCACCACCACCAGCACCACCAGCAGCACCACCACCACCAGCACCACCACCACCAGCACCACCACCAGCACCACCAGCACCACCACCAGCACCAGCAGCATCAGCACCTCCGAGGGCACCTCCAAGGGCAGCTCAATGGGGAACGAGAACGGCTCCGTGGTGGACGACCTCCACTCGGTGGAGATCCACTTGTGGTACAAGAAGTTCATGCGAGAGTGCCCCTCGGGCCAGCTGACGCTGCACGAGTTCAAGCAGTTCTTCGGCATCAGCAGCGTCACGGCGGAGGGCAACGCCTACATCGAACAGATGTTCAGGACCTTCGACATGAACAAGGTGGGAGGGGGGGGGGGCGAGTGGGGGGGTAGAGGGGGGTGGAGGGGGGTGGAGGGGGAGATGGGGGGATGGGGGTGGTGGAGGGGGGGAAGTGGAGGGGGCGATGGAGGGGAGAGGGGGGGTGGAGGGGGGCTGGTGGGGGAATAGGTGGAGGGGGCGATGGGGGGATGGGGATGATGGAGGGGGAAAAGTGGAGGGGGCGTGAAGGGGTGGGGGGTGGAGGAGGGGAGATGGGGGGTGGAGAGGGAGTAGAGGGGGTTCATGGGGGGAGGCGAGTGGGGGGTGGAGGGGGAGTGGTGGAGGGGGGATGGGGGGGATGGGGGTGGTGGAGGGGGGGAAGTGGAGGGGTGGTGGTGGAGGGGGCGATGGAGGGGAGATGGGGGGTGGAGGGGGGGGGAGGGGGGGCAATGGGGGGGGGGGGGGCGATGGCGGTGGAGGGGGGCTGGTGGGGGAGTAGGTGGAGGGGGAAATGGGGATGATGGAGGGGGAGAAGTGGAGGGGGCGATGGGGGTGAAGGGGTGGGGGGTGGAAGATGAGGTGGAGGGGAGGGGGGGCGCTACGGGGTGGTTCTCGCCATTCGCAATGCGGTGACCGGTCACGTGACGATCGTGGGGGGCAGCCAAGTGGGGGGGGGGGGGGGGCTGCCTTGCCCCCCCACCCCGCCCCTCCCCCGGTGGCCAAAGCTACGAGTTGGAAGGGGAGGAGGGGGGGCCTTGACAACCAACATCAGATATCATTAATCAGAATATGTATTTAAACTGCGGGAGGAATCCGATGAGCTACAAAGCTCTTTTATGCACAGATGTCCAGTAAGGGGCACGGGCTAAGAACGTTACAACAACAAGAATGACAAAACAAGTATAACCCGTAAAAACAAAGTTTTTCACTATAAATCCTTTATATGCGTGGCGGCTAGAGTCCTCTCGTCCTCTGGCTTGAGATGGCTGCCACCTATGGGTCAGATGATTGCATGGCAGCATTAAGCAATTGGTAATTAAATATAATATTTTTGTCCTAAAAAGTGTAAAATTTTGGAATTTTTTTTTCAGGAACATTAATTGTCACGCACAACGAGTCTGTGTAGAAAATGTCAGCTCGATTGGATCACGGGAAGTGGGTTAAAAAACGACCGAAAGATTTGCACGGTCCTAAGCAAGCAAGCAAGTGAACTTAATATAAAGGATTTAAAAAAAACACGATAGGTGTACAAAGTACAAGACGGATAAACAAATCACCCAGACACAGACACAAATACTACATATTCTTAGCTTTTTTCGGTAAAGTCACGTAGGTAAAAAATTTCAATTTAATAAAAGTAAAATAAAAATAAAATAAAAAATCACGACGTTTGGGAGGCAACACAAGCTTCCGTCTTCAGGTGGAACCGTCACAGCACGATAGCTGTATCACTTTTATTAATTTTAATTTTTTACCTACGTGACTTTACCGAAAAAACCTAAGAATATGAATCCTTGCAGTCACGAAAGCTTCAAATCTACAAATACAACACTCAACCATGCCCCATCCTACCAGGCAAAGCCCCACTGAGGCTGTGAACTTGTTTTTTAGAAGCGACCTGGCGACCACAAATGATAGCCGCTCAACAAAGTGGCCCCGTCATTCGGACACTTTATAGCAGCAAAATCATCTACAGCGTAAAAAGAACAACTTTCTTAAAACGCCGTTCAAATAAAGTAAAAAAAAATATTACATTTTTTAAATTATTTCATTGACCTTAATTTGAAGCTTTCGTGTCTGCAGGAATCCATACTCTTTGGTTCTTTCGGTAAAGTCACGTGGGTAGAAAAATAAAATAAATCACGACGTCACTACGCCACTGATAATGTAGTTACTACACCACTGATAATGTAGTTACTACACCACTGATAATGTAGTTACTACGCCACTGATAATGTAGTTACTACACCACTGATAATGCAGTAACTACGCCACTGATAATGCAGTAACTACGCCACTGATAATGTAGTCACTACGCCACTGATAATGTAGTTACTACACCACTGATAATGTAGTTACTACACCACTGATAATGTAGTTACTACGCCACTGATAATGTAGTTACTACACCACTGATAATGCAGTAACTACGCCACTGATAATGCAGTAACTATGCCACTGATAATGTAGTTACTACACCACTGATAATGTAGTTACTATGCCACTGATAATGTAGTTACTACACCACTGATAATGTAGTTACTACACCACTGATAATGTAGTTACTACGCCACTGATAATGCAGTAACTACGCCACTGATAATGCAGTAACTACACCACTGATAATGTAGTTACTACACCGCTGATAATGTAGTAACTACACCACTGATAATGTAGTTACTACGCCACTGATAATGTAGTCACTACGCCACTGATAATGTAGTTACTACGCCACTGATAATGTAGTTACTACACCACTGATAATCCAGTAACTACGCCACTGATAATGCAGTAACTACGCCACTGATAATGTAGTTACCAGAGGTGTGGACTCGAGTCATGTGACTTGGACTCGAGTCAGACTCGAGTCATGAATTTGATGACTTGCGACTCGACTTGGACTTGCATAACAATGACTTTGTCCCACCTATGAGATGTGGACTCGAGTCATGTGACTTGGACTCGAGTCAGACTCGAGTCATGAATTTGATGACTTGCGACTCGACTTGGACTTGCATAACAATGACTTTGTCCCACCTCTGGTAGTTACTACACCACTGATAATGTAGTTACTATGCCACTGATAATGTAGTTACTACACCACTGATAATGTAGTTACTACACCACTGATAATGTAGTTACTACGCCACTGATAATGCAGTAACTACGCCACTGATAATGCAGTAACTACACCACTGATAATGTAGTTACTACACCGCTGATAATGTAGTAACTACACCACTGATAATGTAGTTACTACGCCACTGACAATGTAGTCACTACGCCACTGATAATGTAGTCACTACGCAACTGATAATGTAGTCACTACACCACTGATAATGTAGTCACTACACCACTGATAATGTAATTACTATGCCACTGATAATGTAGTCACTACGCCCCTGATAATGTAGTTACTACACCACTGATAATGTAGTCACTACACCACTGATAATGTAGTCACTACACCACTGACAATGTAGTCACTACACCACTGATAATGTAGTCACTACACCACTGATAATGTAGTCACTACGCCCCTGATAATGTCGTCACTACACCACTGATAATGTAGTCACTACACCACTGATAATGTAGTCACTACGCCCCTGATAATGTCGTCACTACACCACTGATAATGTAGTCACTACACCACTGATAATGTAGTCACTACACCACTGATAATGTAGTCACTACGCCACTGACAATGTAGTCACTACGCCACTGACAATGTGCGTACCACACACGTGTCCGGCAGGACGGCTACATCGACTTCATGGAATATGTGGCGGCGCTGAGCCTTGTGCTGCGTGGCAAGGTGGAGCAGAAGCTGCGCTGGTACTTTAAGATGTACGACTCGGACGGCAACGGGTGCATTGACAAGGGAGAGCTTCTCAATATCATCAAGGTCAGTGCGGGGAGGAGGAGGGGTACGTGGAGCCCTGGGGGGTAGGTGTGAATTATCTCGTGCGTGAGAGGTGGTACGTACTTACTACACTATACACTACACTATACACTATATTATACACCACGCTATACACTACACTATACACTATACTATACACTACACTATATTATACACTATATTATACACTACACTATACACTACACTATACACTACACTATTTTATACACTACACTATACACTACACTATACACAACACTATACACTACACTATATTATACACTACAATATACACTACACTATACACTACTATACATTAAACTACCATACACTACACTATACACTATATTATACACTACACTATACACTACACTATACACTACACTATATTATACACTACACTATACACTACACTATACACTACACTATATTATACACTACACTATAC
Organism: Lampetra fluviatilis; assembly: GCF_964198595.1. Lineage (NCBI taxonomy): Eukaryota > Metazoa > Chordata > Hyperoartia > Petromyzontiformes > Petromyzontidae > Lampetra > Lampetra fluviatilis. Next base: position 2,387,024 of record NC_136338.1, read on the forward strand.
ACTACACTATACACAACACTATACACTACACTATATTATACACTACACTATACACTACACTATACACTACTATACATTAAACTACCATACACTACACTATACACTACACTATACACTACATTATACACTACACTATACACTACACTACACACTATATTATACACTACACTATATTATACACTACACTATACACTACTATACATTAAACTACTATACACTACACTATACACTACACTATACACTACATTATACACTACATTATACACTATACTATACACTATATTATACACCACTCTATACACTACACTATACACTGCTATACATGAAACTACTATACACTATACACTACGCTATACACTACACTATACACTACATTATACACTACATTATATACCACGCTATACACTACTATGCATTAAACTACTATACACTATACTATACACTACGCTTTACACTATATTGTACACTACACTAATATACACTATACTATACACTACATTATACACTACCCTATACACTACTATACACTACGATACACTAAATATCCACTACTACACTATACACTACGCTATACACTACTGTACAATACACTACTATACATAACATAATACATTATACTACTATACACTAATATAGACTATGATACACAATACTATATACTACATTATACACTACACTAGGATACACTACCTATACACTACTATACACTATACACTACTATACAATACACTACCATACTCTAATATAGACTACTATACACAATACTATACACTACATTATACACTATACTACGATACACTACCTATACACTACACTATACAATACACTACACACTATATTATACACCACGCTATACACTACACTATACACTATACTATACACTACACTATATTATACACTAAACTATACACTACACTATACACTACACTATACACTACACTATATTATACACTACACTATACACTACACTATACACAACACTATACACTACACTATATTATACACTACAATATACACTACACTATACACTACTATACATTAAACTACCATACACTACACTATACACTACACTATATTATACACTACACTATACACTACACTATACACTACACTATATTATACACTACACTATACACTACACTATACACTACACTATATTATACACTACACTATACACTACACTATACACAACACTATACACTACACTATATTATACACTACACTATACACTACACTATACACTACTATACATTAAACTACCATACACTACACTATACACTACACTATACACTACATTATACACTACACTATACACTACACTACACACTATATTATACACTACACTATATTATACACTACACTATACACTACTATACATTAAACTACTATACACTACACTATACACTACACTATACACTACATTATACACTACATTATACACTATACTATACACTATATTATACACCACTCTATACACTACACTATACACTGCTATACATGAAACTACTATACACTATACACTACGCTATACACTACACTATACACTACATTATACACTACATTATATACCACGCTATACACTACTATGCATTAAACTACTATACACTATACTATACACTACGCTTTACACTATATTGTACACTACACTAATATACACTATACTATACACTACATTATACACTACCCTATACACTACTATACACTACGATACACTAAATATCCACTACTACACTATACACTACGCTATACACTACTGTACAATACACTACTATACATAACATAATACATTATACTACTATACACTAATATAGACTATGATACACAATACTATATACTACATTATACACTACACTAGGATACACTACCTATACACTACTATACACTATACACTACTATACAATACACTACCATACTCTAATATAGACTACTATACACAATACTATACACTACATTATACACTATACTACGATACACTACCTATACACTACACTATACAATACACTACACACTACTATACAATACACTACACTATACACTACTATACACTCCACTCCTATACGATACACTTTACACTACACTATACACTACACCAGTGGTTCGCAACCGGGGGTATGCGGACCCTTGGGGGTTGTGGCAATGTCCCATGGGGCAACGTGATGAGGTTATTTTATCAATGCGTGAGATGATATGGGGGGGGGGGGGGCGCGGGTAACAGTAGCAACCAAACATTGTTGAGAACCACTGGGCATGGGTGATCTGATCTGGGAATGACCCCCCCGCCCACGTCACCAGCCACCCCACCCACGCCCCTCCACGCCCCCATCCCCCCCCCCCCATGCCCCCCCCACGCCCCCAGCCCACTCCCTCCCATGTGGTGAGATGAGAACGATGTAGACAAGAGACGTGTCGATTGAAGGAGAGACAAAGGTGGGGGGGGGGGGGGTAGACGAGGGGGGTGGGTGGGGGGGGGGTGGTGAATGTCAGGGCGAGGGTGGTGACTGCGAGCGCGTGTCCCGGGGACCCGCAGGCCATCCGCGGCATCGACGGCTGCGCCCACGAGACGTCGCCCGAGGAGTTCACCTCCATCGTGTTCGACCGCATCGACGTGGACGGGGACGGTGAGCGCACCGACGACCCACGTGTCGCCATAACACCACGTGTCTCACTAACTTCACGACCCACGTGTCATTCTAGCACCACGTGTCGCACAAACGTCACGAACCACGTGTCGCATTAACAGCACGTGTCTCACGAACGTCACGACCCACGTGTCAAACACACAAGCGTTACGAACCACGTGTCGCATTAACACCACGTGTCTCACTAACGTCACGACCCACGTGTCATTCTAGCACCACGTGTCTCACAAACGTCACGAACCACGTGTCGCATTAACAGCACGTGTCACACGAACGTCACGAATCACGTGTCGCATTAACAGCACGTGTCTGACGAACGTCACGACCCACGTGTCAAACACACAAACGTCACGAACCACGTGTCGCATTAACACCACGTGTCTCACTAACGTCACGACCCACGTGTCAAACTAACACCACGTTTCGATTTAAAGCTTTCGTGACTGCAGGGATTCATCTTCTTGGTTCTTTCGGTAAAGTCACGTAGAAGGGAAGTAATAAAATAATTGTTAATGCTACCCCCTACCCCCTCCCTTTGATGCTGCTAATCCTGCATAATGCATGGGCATAATGACTTTGAAACCCCCCATCCCACCTCCTACGCATTTTGCATAAATATGCTAAATTCCTCTTGATATGCAAATTATTTTGTCAAGGCGCTCTTCTTCCACCTCCAACCCAGCTTAAAAAGACGCTCCAAGCCTGGGGTTGTCATTCAGACTCTGTCTTCTCGACAGACCTGTTCTTCACCTGAGGACGGCTGATTGCGTTGTGGCCGAAACGTCGTGAGAATTATTTTATTATGTTTTATTATTATTATATTACTTCCCTTCTACGTGACTTTACCGAAAGAACCAAGAATAAGACTAACACCACGTGTCACACAAACGTCACGAACCACGTGTCCTACTAACACCACGTGTCACACAAACGCCAAGTGCAGCACTAACGTCACGTGCCATTTTGGTCACCCCGTGGCCCTTATAAATCTCAACGTTTATCCTACAAAGTCCCATCACAAGGGAGAAACACAAATACAATGTTTGTGCCCGTATTGAAACGACTGTACGCCGTATGGACCTGAAAACTCAATTTGCCCTGTACAAGAATACGGGGCAAACCATATGGGTTGACAGCTATGATATTATACACTAACACCGCCACTATCACTACTACTACCACCACCACTACTACCACCACTACTACTACCACTACTACTAATACCACTACCACTACTACTAATACCACTACTACCACCACCACTACTACTACTACCACCACCACTACTACCGTCACCACCGCTACTACCGTCACCACCACTACAACTACCACCACTAATACTACTTCTACTACCACCGCCACTACTACTACCACTACTATTACCACAACTACTAGCCCCCCTGCTACCACTACTACTACCACCATAACTACTACTACCAACACCACTACCACTACTACTACAGTACCACATAAAGCGATTGGAATAAACCCGTAACCCCGTTTGTTTCCCCCCCACCCCTCCCCTCCCCACCCCTCCCCCTACCCACCGCCCCCCCCCCCCACCTTCCTGGACAGGCGAGCTCACGATTGACGAGTTCCTGCAAGGAGCCAACAAGGACGCCGAGTTCATGCACCTGCTCACCAACAGCCTCGACCTCTCGCACATCGTGACCATGGTGCGCCACGGACGTCCGCACGACGTTTGATGGGGGGGGGGAGCGGTGGTGCAGCGGTTAGCGCGCTGCACCACCAAGCCCGGAGCGCAGACGAGTTCAATTCAACGGATAATCATCTGAATCCATCCTTGGGGCCTACCCCTAGGTCGACTCGGCCTCAAGCGAGTAGCCGGTGGGGTGTGGTAAACATCGTCACTGGGGAGACAAAGGCGGCCGGGCTTGGTGCTGGCCACCCACCCCCTCGTGTGCCGTGCCGGTCTTCATAGGTGCTCGCTAACAGCACTTGCCCCAACAGAGTGTTAAGGCTATAGGGGGGGATCTTTGTCTTTGTTTGCAGGGTGGCATCACCCATCTCCAGCGTGGTGTTCAGTTTGCGGGGGGTGGGTCTGGGATGTATCCCCACCCCACCACCCAGGGACACTCCGCCCATGCCTTTCACCATAAAAAAATTAACCCGTAAAAACAAAGTTTTTCACTATAAATCCTTTATATGCGTGGCGGCTAGAGTCCTCTCGTTCTCTGGCTTGAGATGGCTGCCACCTATGGGTCAGATGATTGCCTGCCACCATTAAGCAATTGGTAATTAAATATAAAAAAAAATTCCTAAAATGTTGAAAATTTTCGAAAAAAAATTTTTCACGAAAATAAATTGTCACGCACAACGAGTCTCTGTGCAAAATGTCAGCTCGATTGGATCACGGGAAGTGGGTTAAAAAACGACCGAAAGATTTGCACGGTCCTAAGCGCGCAAGCAAGCAAGCAAGTGAACTTAATATAAAGGATTTAAAAATGTCATCAATTGCTTACCGCCTGTCTGTTCAAAGTGATTTTTAGTTTTCAACATTTGTCGTGCAAATCTATTTTTGCCGTGTGGATATTTTATTACGCGCTTTTGTTTAACTCACTCTGTATGTTGTTGTCGTTGTTGTATCCTCAACGCTTGTAACTCAATTTTAACCCACTTCCCAATGTGGTATCGACTGCAAACTTGGTATATTTATGTCACACTGATGACAATACTATATTCTATCATTAAAAAAAAAATGTATATATTTAAACGATCTTTTGTATTTGTTATGTTTCGGCTTGGGTCTAACTTTCCACGGTCAACTGACGTTGGCTGTATTTGACCACGGTCCCTTACGTTGTGGCAAGCTTCGGGGCCATTTCCTGGAGTCGTGGAGTTCTGCCATTACTAGTACATTTCATACTGGCAGGAAACTCCTGGTTACACCAGCCCACAGGGGATTATTGCGTCCGTCGTGCAGGGAGGGGCTGGGTGGGGAGGGGCTGGGTGGGGAGGGAGGGGCTGGGTGAAGAGAGTGGGGAAGGGCTGGGTGGGGAGGGTGGGGCGGGGTTGGGTGGGGAGGGTGGGGCTGGGAGCGTCGGGAGGCGCTGGGTGGGGAGGGTGGTGGAGGGGCTGGGCTGGGTGGGGAGGGGCTGGTCACCCCGTGGTGCCCTTATAAAACTCAACGTTTAACCTACTCACGCCGGCTTGTGCCCACCCTCACAGTCGGGCATATTTGCGGAATACACCACGCCGCCGTTGACCCTGGCCATTGACCGAGCAACCCAACGTTCCTACCAGCTCCCTCCGCAGGAATGTGTTCCCGTTATGAGGGGAATGTTCAGCCCCCTCCCCCCCTCGTCACAAATGTCTGACCCCCCCCCCCTCCCCCCCCTAGGTGGGTGACGTCATTTATGGACGGCCCCAAAGCTAAAAATCACGTTCTAAAGAAATGATCCATAACAGAGGTTCTTGGGTTAGATTGCGCAAGCATAAACCCGCCACCACCCGACACAGCCAATTGGTAATGTTTGCCACGTAAACAAAAGCGTGCCACAATTCGTTACTGGTACAGCACACCGGTTGTGTTGGATAGTAAACCCACAACTTTACAATTCTCGCACCGTGAAGTTTCGCCGGTAATCACGACGATCAGCATCATCGTGCAAGACCCACAGAGTTGTGAGGACGCCCTCCTCCCCCTGTTTCGGTCTTAAATTAGACAGACGAGGGGATAAAGAAATTGAGTTTCTCTGGATCGCCCAGACAAGAGGTGCACAGCATGCAAGCAGGACGACGCCACTCAAAACCCGCTCCGCGTACAACAATTCTGGAAAAAAAGATTTTATTTCGTTATCGTTGACAACACGAGGGGGGCACACGCAAGACACGGAAGGAGGTCAAGCCCGGCTCAGCACGATCGTTTAGAGAAGGTCACCTTGCCTTCCACACAGCCTTTTTGGTCCTTAGGCATCACCAAATCCTGATCCGAGAGATTTGAATAAACTGACAGCTGCCACGCAGCAGGTACGGTCAGCCTCCTCGCCACAGCAATGTGGAATTGCCACCACCATGGCCTCCGGGGCTTTTCCCCCCTCCACGTTTGGAATCAACGTCACGGCGTCTGGGGTATTCGGCTGCCGTACGTTTTCCACACGCGACGACAATCCACTTCGCCGAGTTTTCAGAAGCGATGGTCAGGCCGCTTCTAAAAAAGAGCGGCGTGGCTCTGCGGGGCCTTATCTGGTATCATAAAAAATAATGTTTAATATTTCATACAAGAGACGGGAGACAAACCCACAACAGGGGGAGGGGAGGGAGGGCGGCAGCGCCACGGTAATACGACTCAGGGGGTTAGTGACATCACACGGGGGGCGGGGGGGGAAACGGGGGGGGCATTGGGGGGGGAGGGGGGGGCGGAGGAGTCGGGGGATTGAGGGCAGGCTCTGAGAACAACGGCACGAACGTTGAGAGTCCATAATGGAGGTTTCTTGGGTGAGATTGCGTAATATATAAACGTGCTTTGATTTCAAGTTTTCGTGACTGCAGGGATTCATGTTTCTTGGTTCTTTCGGTAAAGTCACAAGAAAAAATTTCTTGTGTGGAATTCACACCTGTGATGATGATTGCTTGTGTTGCAGTCGAAACGTCGTGAGAATTTTTATTGTTTTATATTTTTATTGTTTTATTACTTCCCTTCTACGTGACTTTGCCGAAAGAACCAAGAATATATACACGTTTTTTTCCTTCTTGGTTCTTTCGGTAAAGTCACGTAGAAGGGAAGTAATAAAACAATAAAAATAAAACATAACAATCGCTGAATCCCTGCAGTCACGAAAGCTTTAAATCGAAATATAAACGTTTTGTTAAACCCGCCACCACCCGACACAGCTAATTAGTAAGGTTTGTTACGTAAACAGAACGTGGCCAATTCGTTACTAGCAAAGCATCACCGTTTGTGTGTTGGGGAGCAAAGCCACAACATTTACCACACTCAAATTGCAAATTTAAAGTACTCAGATTGTAAATGTTGTGGCTTTGCACCCCAACACACCGGTGGTGCTGTACTCGTAACGAATTGGCACGTTCTGTTTACATCACAACCCTCACTAATCGGCTGTGTCGGGTGGCGGTGATTTAACGACACATTTATACATTTACGCGATCAACCCCAAAAAACTATATTATGGATGACATTGGTCGCGAAAGCCCTGCTACGTGTTAAGTCGAGAGAGTCGTTGACAACTCAGCAGCGTGGCCTGGCGGAACACGCCGCGTAGCCGAGGGGATAGAGGGGGCACGCGGCCCACTTGATTTAAGCGCACCGATGAACGCGGGTTTGGAAACCCCCCTCCCCCCGACCGAGGCTCAAGTCGCAACCCGCACACCCTCGGCTGCAGCATCTCTCCACCGGATAACACCACAGCGCCAGGCCGAAGCCTCGCCGAAGCCTTGCCGGGCCGATGCTTTGCCAGGCCGAAGCCTCGCCGAGGTCTTGCCGGGCCGATGCTTTGCCAGGCCAAAGCCTTGCCGGGCCGAAGCCTTGTTGGCTTGAGGCAGGGCTACTCTGCGGGGTCTTGTAACAGGGCCCTCAAAGTCTCAGCCACGGGCGGATGTTGCTTTTCAAGAAGGTCCGCCAAGTGCTGCACCTGCAATTCCACAGCGATGACAAGATGAGGTCAAGGCAAGAACTAGAACAGCGATTGAATTTCTTTGCCATCATCTTTGTGTGGGGGTAGAGGGGTGGGTGTATGTACTTTTAACTCCTTTCGCACTGGACGTAGCCAAGCTTGCATATCAGAGGTGCGGGGGAAGGACAACAAACTAAACAGCTAACATAGCACGTCTGAAGGTGCGCAGATCTGGTGATAGAGACACGCGGGAGAGAGAGACACGGGGAGAGACATGGGGAGAGAGAGGACATGGGGATAAAGTGAGAGACACGGGGAGAGAGACATGCGGAGAAAGCGACACTGGGAGAGAGGACATGGGAGGAGAGAGACACAGGGAAAGAGAGACACGGAGAGAGAGAGACACGGGGAGAGAGAGACACGGGGAGAGAGAGACCCGGGGAGAGAGAGACACGAGGAGAGAGAGACACGGGGAGAGACACAGGGAAAGAGAGACCCGGAGAAAGACACGAGAGAGAGACAGGGAAAGAGAGACACGGGGAGAGAGACACGGGGAGAGAGACACAGGGAAAGAGAGACACGGAGAGAGACACGGGGACAGAGACACAGGGAAAGAGAGACACGGAGAGAGAGAGAGACACGGAGAGAGACACGGGGACAGAGACACAGGGAAAGAGAGACACGGAGAGAGAGAGAGACACGGAGAGAGGGACACGGGAGCCTCTCTGAAGACCTGAGTTCGATTCCCAGCCATGGCTATCGTCAGTGGCGAGTGATGCCTCTCCATCAACCCGCACCGAGCAGGCGCGGTGAAGTATGGTCGTAAGAAAATTAATAAAACTCTCATGTCACTAGACCTCCTTTGCCAGTACCAAAATATAATAATAGGGGTTTTTCCCCTTTTTTCTGGCAACAAAACTGAAACCTTTAAACGAGGATTCATGTAACTGCATTAACCACGATGCTTGCAGTCAAATGCAAACAAAAAACACACTCTGATAATATATGCATTGTCCTTGAATCTGATTGGTCCACACAAGGGACGGCTTTCTTTTGAGTCTCAACCCAATCGGTGCTAGACCAGAGGACGCCAAAAGGCGAACAGCTCAAAGACGATGCAACTATCAAAGTAATGAGGGCTCGGGGTGAGCTTCTACATCATTAGACCTCCTTTGCCAGTACCAAAATATAATAATAGGGGTTTTCCCCTTTGTTGTTTGCATTTTGACTGCAAGTATTGTGGTTAATGCAGTTACATGAATTCTCGTAAAAAAGTTCCAGTTTTGTTGCCAGAAAAAAAGAGGAAAAAACCCCTATAATTACTATTAAAACTCTCATAACCAACACAGGGAAGGCCGATTCAGAATGGCTGCAACCAATGCACTGACGTCAATTTAAGTGTATTCCTTTGGTTTGTGTGTGTGTCACGGCGTTAGGCACTTGCCACAGACGGGTAGAAGGGCACGAGTATCCGCACGGCGGCCGGGAGACGATCCGGAATGAGCACCTTCTGGCTGAACGCTTCCTCCAATTCACTCTGGAAGCGCACGCCGTTGCTTTGTGTGAACTTAAGGGGAGTTAGCAGCAGTTTGCTGTCCTTCACATACATACACAGACTCGCACAGAGACCCATAGACTCACACAGAGACCCATAGACAGACACAGAGACCCATAGGCTCGCACAGAGACTCACAGACTCGCACAGAGACCCACGGACTCGCACAGAGATGCATAGACTCGCACAGAGACCCACAGACTCACACAGAGACCCATAGACTCGCACAATGACCCACAGACTCACACAGAGACCCATAGACTCGCACAGAGACCCATAGACTCGCACAGAGACCCACAGACTCACACAGAGACCCATAAACTCACACAGAGACCCGTAGACTCATACAGAGAGTCAGACTCACACCGAGACCCACAGACTCGCATAGAGACCCACAGACTCGCACAGAGACCCATAGACACGCACAGAGACCCATAGACTCACACAGAGAGCCATAGACACGCAGAGACCCATAGGCTCACACAGAGACCCATAGGCTCACACAGAGACCCATAGACTCACACAGAGACCCATAGACTCACACAGAGACCCATAGACTCACACAGAGACCCATAGACTCACAAAGAGACCCATAGACTCACACAGAGACCCATAGACTCACACAGAGACCCATAGACTCACACAGAGACCCAGAGTTTGTTGTCCTTCCCCCGCACCTCCAATTAGCACGGTTGGCTACGTACGGTGCGTGAAAAAAACATACACACACCATTGCAATATTTACGCGCTCTAACGCAAAAAAACCCCCCTGTATTATGGATGACATTGGTCGCGAAAGCCTACGCGTTCAACTAACCTGGGTCACGTTCGACAACACGATGGCGAGGAGCTGCGCCAGGATCTCCTCCAGCAGCTGCAGCTCAGCCCCCGCGTCCCCCGAGTGGCCAGGCTTGGTACGACCCGATCCCTCCTCCGCCTCGTCGCACGGCCGCTTGGTACACTCCTGGAGGTAGCCCACGATTCTCAGGGTGCTGCTCAGCAGTTCCAGGTCTGGAATGATGGAGCGTGGCGGGGGGGTGAGCGTCCACGCGGCAACTTCACGTCGCCGGGGTGGATCGGTCGGGCGTCCCCGACGGTACACCGCTCTCCGGCGATTCAATCGCGATGAGGTTTAATAACGGGATTTTTTTTTTGCCTCCCATTTTATTGCGTGGTTTGCGATAGATCTTTAGCTTGATAATTTTTTTTTTACCCTTCTATCTGGCAACAAAACTGACACCTTTTTTACAAGGAGTCATGTTTGCATAGACCACAATACCTGCAGCCATAATGCTGGACCAGATGACGCCAAAAGGTGTCTTTTGGCATCATCTGGTCCAACACCATGTGAGACTAGGCTCTAAGGAAAGCTGTCTCGGGTGTGGACCAATCAACTTCAAGGACAGTGCATATATTATCAGAGTTAAGGTTATTTTGTTTGCATTATGGCTGCAGGTATTGTGGTCTATGCAAACATGACTCCTTGTGAAAAAGGTGTCAGTTATGTTGCCAGATAGAAGGGTAAAAAACAATTATCATATTTTTTACTGGCAAATGAGGTTCCAATGGTGTAAGAGATCTTTAGCTTTTTTAGGTTTTATATTTATGTTCATCGTAAATTTTCTTTATCCGCATTGCCCGGCCATCGATTCCGGAATCTACGATGGAAATATTACAGATTTGGTTTTACTTTTTAAATCCTTTATATTAAATTCACTTGCTTGCTTGCGCGCTTACGACCGTGCAAATCTTTCGGTCGTTTTTTAACCCACTTCCCGTGATCCAATCGAGCTGACATTTTGCACACAGACTCGTTGTGCGTGACAATTTCTTTTCGTGAAATTTTTTTTCCAAAATTTTACACTTTTTAGGTAAAAAAAAAAGATATTTAATTACCAATTGCTTAATGATGGCAGGCAATCATCTGACCCATAGCCATCTCAAGCCAGAGGACGAGAGGACTCTAGCCGCCCGTTTCAAAGACCAATGTGGGCTGGGTTGTGGCCCATTGAAAACGCATATAAAGGATTTATAGTGAAAAACTTTGTTTTTACGGGTTAATTTTTTTAATTTCTACAGACGTGGCAAGGGTGAGTGAGGGGGGGGGGGAAAGAGAAGGGGGACAACGCTCCCTCTCACCGTCCTCGGAGCTCGAACACCCCGGTTCGACCGCAGGCCTCGACGGCGGCAGCAGAGCGGAGAGCGTCGCCGCCACGGACGCGAGCGCCGTGGTCTGCTCCAGCAGCACGACGGCCGGGTCGTCGGGCTGGCAGAGGTCGTGGCACAGCACGGCACGCAGGAGGCGCCGCACCTCCTCGCCCGCGCGCGACGCTGCCGGGCGCAGGGGCGTTTGGGAAGTGAGAACAACCCGCGTGCGATTTGTACAACGGCCCAAAGCTTTGTCCCCATGACGAATGCGATCGACGTTCACCGACTGAGTGATGGATGCCTTGCAGGGCCGCAGCCTTGCAGGGCTGAAGCCTTGCAGGGCCGAAGCCTTGCTGGGCCGAAGCCTTGCTGGGCCGAAGCCTTGCTGGGCCGAAGCCTTGCTGGGCCGAAGCCTTGCTGGGCCGAAGCCTTGCTGGGCCGAAGCCTTGCTGGGCCGCAGCCTTGCTGGGCCGAAGCCTTGCTGGGCCGAAGCCTTGCTGGGCCGAAGCCTTGCTGGGCCGAAGCCTTGCTGGGACGAAACCCACCCGCTGGAGGTTTTTCACCACCACGACGTACAGATCCCTCTCCCGTGGCGCGTCCTCCTCAATAAGTAAAACGGTCGTCCACGCGGCTGTGGCTATTTGGCTGGCCGTCGAACAAAGATGGTCACCGTATCGCGCGGCGCTTTCAGACGCGCTTCTGCGGCCGTCTGGAACGCTCTTGCTGCCGATATTGGGAAGCCGCTGGAGCTATGCACTTTTACATCATCTAGATCGAAAACGCATTTCTTTAGTAATAATTTTGTGTGTTTAGTTTGTTGTCCTTCCCCCGAACCTACGATTAGCATGGTTGGCTGCGTGCGGTGTGAAAGAAGTTCAACATACATAGCATACACAAATAAACTAGACTTTTTTTTATTTTACCAGTTAAGGTCCCAGGATAAATATATAGCTGTTTTTCGTAAGCGACCTGGCCACAAATGATAGCCCAACGAAGTGGCTCATCACGTGGAAATTTATTGCAGCCAAATATTCCAAACGCACGTCGATTCTAAATGTGGAGCGAAAGACCTGAGGACCCGGAGAAAAGTCCATGCTGCCACAGGAAGAGAGAGAGAACATTCAAACTGAAAAATATAAAACAGGCGTCAGGGTTGGGATGGAACCCAAGACCTTCTGCATCTCGCCACTATGACGCTCCAGCTCTGGGGGCACGGTGAGGGTACAGCACGCCGGACGGCGCAGCCGGAAAACACCTTGGAGAGTCACACGGCACGACCGCGAAACTCGCGCCGCGGTAGAACCGATTTGCGCGTTACGCTCTAAGTTTGACGGGGAAACGAACGAGGCTGAGCGATCGGGGGCCAGATGAGACAAGCCAACTGGCTGACGTGGAGCGGCGATGCAGTGACTCAGAGACCCCCCCCCCCATCCCCCCGAAAATGAACCGCGCGCCTCCTGCGGAACTCACTCATGGCGAGGACGCCTTCCTCGACGGTGCTGATCTGTTGCCAGATGTGCGCAAACACCTCCAGCGCAGGCCCCCGCTGCTGCCTGCGGTACGGCACACGGCAATCATCGTCGTCATCGTCGTCGTCATCGTCGTCATCATCGTCATCATCGTCGTCGTCATCATCGTCATCATCGTCGTCATCATCTTCATCATCATCGTCATCGCAGAGTGACAGCAGTGCCGACTGATCTGTTGCCAAATGTGCGCAAACACCTCCAGCGCAGGCGCCCGCTGCTGCCTGTGGCACGGCACATGGCAATCATCGTCGTCATCGTCGTCGTCATCGTCGTCGTCATCGTCGTCATCATCGTCGTCATCATCGTCGTCGTCATCATAATCGTCGTCGTCATCGTCGTCATCATAATCGTCGTCGTCATCGTCGTCGTCATCATCGTCGTCATCATCATCATCTTCATCATCATCGTCGTTGTCATCGCAGAGTGAGAGCAGTGCCGACATAGAACGTGGGCTTTTTCCGTCGCCGCTACTGCGATCCACAATTTGTTGTTGGGTTTGGTGCATGCGGGGCGGTATCTTTGTGCCAAAGTTATTAATACGATTACCCGACGAAATTATCACGATTACACGGATATTTGTTTTCACCGTGCCGACGAATCGATCAACTTCTGATCAGCTCCTCCTCACTGGCGACTGAGACTTCTCACGACATCAACGTACAATGATGTTTTTGCTCCGACTGCTTCGAACGTCATCGGGTAATGAGCTCTGGACTGCGAGACGTGGCTGTGTTTCACTTGACAGCCCTTGGTCAATCCCACCGTTGGATGCGAACTCACGACCTTCCGACCGCGAGTCGCTCCCTCTACTGCCAAGCCACCCGGGCGAGATTCGCCGTCAAATCGTGAAGTTAATTATCGTACCGTACGATCAAAACTTATATCGTTGCAACTCTGAGTTGTACGTATGTATGCTGAACTTATTTCGCACCGTACGTAGCCAACCGCGCTAATCGGAGTCTATGGGCCTCTATGTGAGTCTATGGGTCTCTGTGTGAGTCTATGGGTCTATGTGTGAGTCTATGGGTCTGTGTGTGAGTCTATAGGTCTCTGTGTGAGTATATGGGTCTCTATGTGAGTCCATGGGTCTCTGTGTGAGTCTATGGGTCTCTGTGTCTGTCTATGGGTCTCTATGTGAGTCTATGGGTCTCTGTGTGAGTCTATGGGTCTCTGTGTGAGTCTATGGGTCTCTGTGTGAGTCTATGGGTCTCTGTGTGAGTCTATGGGTCTCTGTGTGAGTCTATGGGTCTCTGTGTGAGTATATAGGTCTCTATGTGTGTCTATGTCTTTGTCTTTGTATGTTGAACTTCTTTCGCACCGTACGTAGCCAACCGCGCTAATCGGAGGTGCGGCGGCGGGGGGAAGGACAACAAACTAATCGCAAAGAGCGGTTCTAACGAAAGACATTTTCAATCTCGAGTTACCGGACTTGTGACGTGGCCTCCAGCAGCGCCGGCACGAGGAAGACACGAGTCTCGTCGTCCGCCGTCGTTTCCCCGTCGCCGGGCTGCGCTGGCTGGGCCCCGCCGGAGGGGTCAAGCGACGCTGGCGACCCCTCCGAAGACAGCCAAGCGAGGAGGAGGTCCTCATCCAAGTCGAAGAGACGATCCACCACCTCGCCCAGCTTGAGCAGAAGATCGTCTGCGAAGATTCCGTCGGAGGGAGATAAAGTCGTGCGCGACTGATCGACACTCGCAAACCTTCGACAGTCAATAGGCATGCCCGCGGAATTGTGTCGTCGCTTCAGAGCGAGATATTATTATTGTCGTGGCTCGATTCCAATAGTTTTTGTTTAAACGTGATCAAATCAAGCAGAAGAGTCACATTTGCGATGGCTGAGGAACAGTATACGGCTCTTTAAAATCATCACCACCACCACGCTCCATGGGCAGATAGCCCATAGTAGGTCCACACATTTAATTATTTGTTGTTTGCACTTTCCTCTTATAGTGGCAGTGTGCCACATCTTTCTGACACCGATCTCTTATCTCGTCAAACCATTCTGTTAAGTCTTCTTCTCTTTCCGATTCCTTCCATTTTTCCCGCGCAAAAAAAAACACACTTTAATTTATCTGTTGTTGTTGTTGTCCATCATACACGTGTCCAAATAGTGGCAATGTCCTTCTCATCACTCCCTGCATCATCAGGTCTTCTTCTACGTGCAACCTTTTTCTTACTTCTACGTTAAACCGAGAGATATTATCACTATTGTCGGGACTTGATTTTAATCGTTTTCGACACGTGATCAAATCAAGCGGAATCGTCACGTTAGCCACGCAAAGGGGGGTCGACAACCTGCGGCTCTAAAAGCTGTACGCGGCGTTTAGAAACGCACGTCAATTCTAAATGTGGAGGGAAAAAAAACGGAGGACCCGGAGCAAAAATCCAGGCGACCACGGAGAGAGAGAGAGAGAGACATACAAACTCCAAATACATAAAGCAGGTGTCGTCAGGGTCGGGATCGAACCCACGACCTCCTGCATACCAGGCGAGGTGGTTAGCATCTTGCCACGTGGAGATAGAAAATGCAAACTCCAAATATACAGCAGGCGTCGTCAAGGTCGGGATCGAACCCACGACCTCCTGCATACCAGGGCGAGGTAGTTAACATCTCGCCACGTGGAGATAGAAAATGCAAACTCCAAATATACAGCAGGCGTCGTCAGGGTCAGGATCGGACCCAGGACCTCCTGCATGCCAGGCGAGGGGAGTAAACATCTCTCCACTCACCGTTCGTCGAGCTGCTGAGGATGAAGCATACGTTCGGGCACACAGAGGGGGTGTTCTTGATTCCCTCCAGCCACAGCCGCGACGACTCTGGCCGCGACAGGCAAGTGAGCAGCAACCTGACAGGTCAAACATCACCAGCAGCAGCAGCAGCAGCAGCAATAAATACGTTGTCAATGCCAAACGGCGAGTCAAGCAAGACGTAAACTTCACGTGGCCTCGGAGTGCACCTACCCTGGCACAAGCGCCGTGGTGACGTCACCGTCACTTCCATTACAAGGTCGCAGCTCATTACACACAGCGCTTGTAACAAATGAACCACCGATACCTCGCTGATCTCATCAAGGAGCATAAAACATCATCATGCGAACTCCGGTCATCCTCGTGGCAGCAGCGGCTTTCGGCTGAGCCGTCGAACAAAGACGGTGGCCACCGCATCGCGCGGCGCTTTTAGAAGATGTGCTTCTGCGGTCGTCTGGAACGCTCTCCCTTCCGATATTAGGAAGCCACTGGAGCTATGCACTTTTAAATCATCCAGATTGAGATTAATTTACTTAGAACTGCTTTGTGCGTTTAGTTTCTTGTCCCTCCCCCCGCGCACCTCCGATTAGCGTGGCTGGCTACGTACGGTGGGAACCAAGTTCAACACAAAGATCAAAGATCCCCCCGTGTAGCCTTAACAGACTGTAGGGGCAAGTGCTGTTAGCGAGCACCTATGAAGGCCGGAACGGTACACGAGGGGGTGGGTGGCCAGCACTACGCCCGACCGCCTTTGTCTCCCCAGTGGCGATGTTTACACACCGCACCGGGTACTCATTTCAGGCTGAGTCGACCTAGGGGAGGCCCAGGACCGGTTCAGATAATCGTCACTGGTGTTGACCGTGAACGGAAATCGAACCCAGGTCTCCAGGTTCATAGCGCAGCGTAGCGCTAACCGCTACACTACCGCTCCCCACACACACACAGCGAGGAATGACGGCGGCTGTTGTTGCTGGCTCACCTTGAGGTCTCCAGGAGAGTGGGAGGGTCGGGGTCTCCAAGGAGCAGCAACAGCACCTGCCTGCGCACAAGGCCTCACTTGAGCACCACACGCTGGCTCTCAACGACACAACCGACACGGACGACCGTATTTCCAGGATTATAAAGACGCCCCGGAAAGTGAGACGCATCCCAAACTTGTTTGCCGGTTCTTAGGTTTTTTCGGTAAAGTCACGTAGGTAAAAAATTAATAAAAAATAAAATAAAAAGCACGACGTTTCGGAGGCAACACAAGCTTCTGTCTTCAGGTGGAACCTACGTGACTTTACCGAAAAAACCTAAGAATATGAATCTTTGCAGTCACGAAAGCTTCAAATCTAGAATTGGTTGCCGGTGTCAATAGAATGAAAGAGATCTTGTCTCTCTCGTGTCAAAAAAACAGAGATAAAGTTACCCCGTATAGCCTTAAGAGACTGTTGGGGCAAGTGCTGTTAGCGAGTAGCACCTATGAAGGCCGGCACGGCACACGAAGGGGTGGGTGGTCAGCACTACGCCGGGCCGCCTTTGTCTCCCCAGTGGCGATGTTTACTGCACACCACACCAAGTACTCATTTGAGGATGAGTCGACCTAGGGGAGGACCAGGATCGGTTCAGATAAATCGTCACTGGCGTTGGCCGTGAGCGGGAATGGACCTTGGGTCACCGGGTATTGTAGCGCAGTGCGCTAACCGTTGCGCCACCGCTCCCCAATCTATACAAAGATCCCCTGTATAGCCTTAACAGACGGTTGGGGCAAGTGGCGTTAGCAAGCAACTATGAAGGCCTAATTATATACACGCATACGCGCGCACAATTAACCAGATTATAAGACGCAATCCTCCACCCTCAACTCCCACCAAATGTTGCTTTAAACAGAAATAAAGTGCCCCAATATTCAGAGAACATGGTAAAACAAGAGAGTTCATGGCGGAGAGAGGGGTTGACCATACTTCACCACATTGGTCAATGGTGGCTGGAGAAGGGATCACACTTCGTCTTGCCTCTCGCTGAGTACCGGACTTGTGTGGGTGTCCCAGTCCAGTACGGCTACGCAGTTCGCCGGGGTGACGAGATGTTAACTACCTCGCCTGGTACGCAGGAGGTCGTGGGTTCGATCCCAACACTGACGCCTGCTGCTGTATATTTGGAGTTTGCGTGTCTCCCCGTGGTGGCGTGGATTTTTCGCCGGGTTCTCCGGTTTTTCTTTTGACATTTAGAATGAACATCACGCGTTTAGAGTCTTTGGCTGTTATAAACTTCCACTTGATAATAAGCCACTTCGGTGAGCTGTCATTTGTGGCCAAGTCGCTTCTGAAAAATAGCTCAGTGGGAATTACCTGGTCAAATAAAAAGTTTACTTTAGTTTAGGCCTACAAGGTCCTTAAAGCGTCTCCGCCTCATTAAGGCACTGCCCCATGAAGCAGGGATTAAAGGTAGCGCTCTGTTAGTAGTTAAGGAATATTTGCCATCTATCGGGACTAGGTAGTGGCGTACGATACTCACATTAGGTCACCGTTCTGCGACAGAGCGTTGCAAGGCTCCGGGAAGCAAGCCATGTTCCCCAAGATCCCCACGCACATTTCCTAGTGCAGAGAGCACCATGCGGAACACACGCAAAAAAGACAAAGATCACCCGTATAGCCTTAAAAAACTGTTTGGGGCAAGCGATGTTAGCGAGCACCTATTAAGGCAAGAACGGCACACGAGAGGCTGGGTGACCAGCATCATGCCTGACCTACGTAAAGACAAAGATCCCCCCCATATAGCCTTGACCGACGGTTGGAGCAAGTGCTGTTAGCAAGCACCTACGAAGGCCGGCATGACACACGAGGCGGTGAGTGGACAGCGCTATGCCCGGTCGTCTTTGTCTTCCCAGCGGCAATGTTTTAACACACTGAACCAAGGATTCATTTGAGGCCGAGTCGACCTCGGGGAGGCCCAGAACCGGTTAAGATAATCGTCACTGGTGTTGTCCTGGAGCGGGAATCGAACTCGGGTCGCAGAGGTCATAGCGTAGCGCGTGCTAACCGCTACACATGTGGAACTCACAGATGCACACGCACGCACATCAAGAACAGGGATTCCCCTTCACTCTCAAAGACACACGGGAAAAAATATATAATAGGAGATGTTTTTGGCAATGGCTCTTCTTCAAATCACATAAAAGGCCAGACCAGAGAGATAAGAGGGTAGATGAGAATGCACTGTACACTATGGGGCCTGATAAGAATGAAAGTAAAACACACAATTACGGATCAACAGTTTTTAAATTCGCATTTGAATCGTTACCTCAGCAGCCCGTTGACCAATGGGGCAAAAACCCCCCTCAATAATCAAAAACAATCAAAGCCTAAACAGTTTGCCATGACCGCATACACGCACTCTTACAAAAACTGCGGCACCGGGCCGGGCGCCGACGCCAGAGGTCGCAATCGGGTACCCGATACCCGTACCCTACCCGGCTACCCGTACCCGGCCGGGTACGGGTACTCGTTTCGAACCTTGGTGCGGCCGGGTACGGGTACGGGTAGGCCATGAGTCACTGGTGAGTAACCGTTTGTCACTCATTTCCCAACGTCTTGTCTCTTCTCACAATTCAAGTTCCTAGAATCAACCCACCCGCGCCTGCAACATGGCTTCATCCCAGAGGTCGCAATCGGGTACCCGTCCCAGTACCCTACCCGATACCCGGCCGGGTACGGGTAGCCGGGTATCGGGTAGGGTACGGGAACCCGTTTGCGACCCTGGTGTGGCCAGGTACGGGTAAGGAAGCAAAACCCGTTTGCGACCTCTGGCCAACGCGCAGCGGGCAAAGCAAAGCACGCTCTCACGGTGATTCGGGGAGAAGACGATGCCCTGATGACGCCAAGCAGCAGCTCGGGCGAGTGGAACTCCAGCAGGAAGTCAGCCACGTCCTGCCGCGAACAAGGAGGCGGAGGGGCGGTCGGGAAGAGGGGGGGTAACATGGAACATTGGCACATGACGGAGGATGGTAAAATGAAAATTTGTTTTGTTTGAAGCGCTCACAGTGTTGGTATGCAATGCTTTTGATTTGAAGTTTTCGTGACCGCAAGGATCCATACTCTTTGGTTCTTTCGGTAAAGGCACGTAGGTAAAAAAAAAAGTAGAAATAAAAAAAATAAAAGTAAATTAAACCACGACATTTCGATTGCAACACAAGCAATCGTCACCAGGTGTGAAAATCACAGCTAAAATTTTTCTAGCTGTGATTTTCACAAAGAGTATGCAATGCTTTGCTTTAGAGGTGTCGGCGTTATCGTTTATCGCGGCAACACAAATGGCAAGATCCCTGCCTTGTCGGTGGACATGTCCCAGAGCCTGCAGACATCGTCCTCCAGATCGTCGTCGACGTTGTCCGACTCCGGGGGAGTCTCCCTGGCCTCTCTTCCCAACCGCGGTTCCTCCGTGGTAACGGCCTGGGGAACACACAAACAGTTACGTTAACAATAAACAAATGCAGTTTAACACGTAGCAGGCTTTCGCGACCAATATTATTCATAATCAAGTTTTTGGGTTTAGATCGCGTTATTTATACTGTAAATGTGTCGTAACCCTCCACCACCCGACATGGCCAATCAGCAAAAAAGTGTCACGTTGACAAAAGACAAATAGTTCACTGCTTTAGCCCACCGGTGTGTTGAAGCGTGAAACCACAACATTTACAATTTTTGAGTACTCACCTACCTGTATGAGTCACGTAGGTAAAAAATTAATAAAAGTAGAATAAAATAAAAATCACGACGTTTCCGAGGCAACACAAGCTTCCGTCTTCAGGTTGAACCGTCACAGCACGATAGCTGTATCAAGTAAATGTGTTGCCTCCGAAACGTCGTGATTTTTTAAACTTTTATTAATTTAAATTTTTCACCTACGTGAATTTACCGAAAAAACCTAAGAATATGAATCCTTGCAGTCACGAAAGCTTCAAATCTAGAATTACCTGTATGAGTTTGGTGAGCGTGGCGAAGAGCCAGTGCTTGCTGTATGTCGTGTCACCGATGGTGTCGGTGGCCGGTTCATGGTTGCCCGGCGGTGGCGAGGGGTTGCGGTCCAAGTCGCCGTCAGAGTCGCTCTCGACTCCCGCCGTCGTCGGCGAAACATCGCCGCTCCTTCTTCCCTCGCCGTCTTGCACGCCAAGCAATTCCGCAAAGATTTGAACGAACGATAGGCAAGATTTGAACGAACGATAGGCAAGATTTGAATGCACAAAAGCCAAGATTTGAATGCACAATTAGGCAAGAAATTACTAAAATAATGCCGTAAAAACAATGTCACAGTGATCTTAAGAAATGTGATTGAAGTTTAACAATAGCGACATACATAACACATACTGTATTACTAAACCTAGCATCCAGAATAACCCTTCTCACCCATTCCGACGGCTGATGTAGATCTTGCAGTACAGGCAACTGTAGGGAAACCACCCCGCCAAACCACCCCGTGTGTTAATATAAGCGCGATTAAACACTTGGCGGTGATTAAAAAGTATTATTTTTTATAAAGTAACATTCGGTTAAATATTTGTGCGCTGAGGTAATCGCACAGCAGCGTTAGCTCGCTGGGCTTAAACCAACTAACAACGTTGACCGACAGCGTCCGCTTAACCAAGCCTTGTCGTAAGCGTTAACTTTACGAAGTAAATTTTTGTAATAAAATGAGAGGTTAAAGTCTCACGCGTTGCGAGTTTAGTGAAGGCGACAGAGTGCGAGGGGGGATAACGCCACACGAACCGCGCGCAGCGGTGGGACTTGAGCGCTACAGGCCCCGCGCGCGTGATTGGACGAGAGGTCGATGACGTAATTGACCTTAATGCTAATTATTATTATATTTTATTTATTTATATATATTTTTATTATTTATAAAAAAACTTATATTCTTGGTTCTAAAGTCACGTAGAAGGGAAATAATAAAATAATAAAAACATCAAACAATAAAAATTCTCACGACGTTTTGACTGCAACACAAGCAATCATCATCATCAGGTGTGAAATCCACAGCAAGAAAACGTCGTGAGAATTTTTATTGTTTAATATTTTTATTATTTATTATTTCCCTTCTACGTGACTTTACCGAAAGAACCAATAATATGAATCCCTGCAGTCACGAAAGCTTTAAATAAATTTTTTTGTAATGTTGTTGTTGACATATTAACGTTAAAACGAATGATACCAATGTACTGACGTTGAGAATAAAGTAAAATAGGTGCTCGCTAACAGCACTTGCCCCTACAGTCTGTCAAGGCTATACGGGGGATCTTTGTCTCTGTGTACCTGGTTTGTTGTGTAAAACGTCGTCACTAGGGAGACAAAGGCGGCCGGGCCTTGGTTGCTGGCCACCCAAACCCCATCATGTTCCACAGTGCCGCCGTTCAAAGGTTGCTGCTGCTACTCGCTAAGGGGCCGTCCATAAATGACGTCACGCGATTTTGGACGATTTTTGACCCCCCCCTCCCCTTGTCACACGGCGTCACAAAAAGTCAGACCCCCCTCAAATATGACGTCACACAGCTCTGCCCTCCCCCCCACAAAAAAAAACTTGCTTCAAATCGCTTTAAACTATTGTCATTGCAGTGCGTATTTAATGTGGCGCTGCACTCTGATGTTGTAGGAGAAAACATTTATTAAAAAGTCTATTTAGTTAAGTAGAACGTGTTGTCTATATTTATTTAAAGTTGCGCATTTTGATGTGACGTCACATTTCTCAAACCCCCCCCCCACCTCGTCACACATCGTCACAAATGTCTGACCCCCCCCCCCACGTGCGTGACGTCATTTATGGACGGCCCCTTTGTGTTTGTGGCTACGAGTGGGGGGGGGATGCCCCCCCCACCCCACCCCCTGCGGTTGCCATGGCGACGCGTAAACAGCCGCGGTGGCGGGAGCCGTGGAGACGCTCCGGAAACGTTTTTGGCCATCAGCGGCAGCAGGAGCAGCAGCAGCAGCAGTGGCAGTAGGAGCGGAAGAAGTAGCGGCAGCAGCAGCAGCGGCAGTAGCAGTGGCAGCAGCAGCAGGAGTGGCAGTAGCAGCAGAAGCAGCAGCAGGAGCAGCAGCGGCAGCAGCAGCAGCAGGAGCAGCAGCGGCAGCAGCAGCAGCAGCAAGAGCAGCAGGAGCAGCAACAGAAGCAGCAGCAGCAGCAGCAAGAGCAGCAGCAGCAGGAGCAGCAGCAGCAGGAGCAGCAGCAGCAGCAGCAACAGGAGCAGCAGCCGCGTGAAGTCTACGTCCGAGCATTCTCGTGAGCAGTGTCGGTGGTGGCGGTGGTGGTGACGACGGCACTGGACGCGCGTTGTGTTTGCCGCTACCTGTACCTGTGTGTGTGTCGTGTGTGTTTGCCGCTACCTGTACCTGTGTGTGTGTCGTGTGTGTTTGCCGCTACCTGTACCTGTGTGTGTGTCGTGTGTGTTTGCCGCTACCTGTGTGTGTGTCGTGTGTGTTTGCCGCTACCTGTACCTGTGTGTGTCGTGTGTGTTTGCCGCTACCTGTACCTGTGTGTGTCGTGTGTGTTTGCCGCTACCTGTACATGTGTGTGTGTCGTGTGTGTTTGCCGCTACCTGTACCTGTGTGTGTGTCGTGTGTGTTTGCCGCTACCTGTACCTGTGTGTCGTGTGTTTGGGGGGCACAGTAGTGGGCACAGCTGGTGGTGCATCTACCGGTCATCTCAGTCAGTCGACCTGTGGCACCTGCAGGGTCTGTCCCGAGACCTCCTCCTGTTAGCAGCGAGCCTTCGACGCTTCACGCGGTAGCCTCAACGTGCACCTGGCCTGACACAGGCGCCGTGGTGACTGTTACCGTCATTTAAATAGTGGCCAATGGCCGGATATTGTTGTTGGTGTGGGGAGCGGTGGTGCAGCGGTTAGCGCGCTGCGCTACGAACCCGGCGCTCCGAGTTCCATTCCCAGCTCACGGCCAACACCGCCGGTGACGATTATAAATTATTTTAACCGTTTCCGGGGCCTCTCCTAGGTCGACTCAGCCTCAAAATTAGAACTCGGTGCGGTGCGTAAACATCGCCACTGGGGGAGACAAAGACGGCCGGGCCCGGTGCTGGCCACCCACCCCCTTGTGTGCCGTTCCGGCCTTCATAGGTGCTGCTACTCGTTCACAGCACTTGCACTCACCAGGCTACACTGGGGGATCTTTGTCTTGTGCTCACTAAGACGCAGCCTGTAGCAGCCCCACGACTGCCTGTCTGTGCTTCCAAGTGCTGCACTTTCCAGGATTTAAACCTGCTTAGCTTTCAATATTTGATTGACATTGTCTGTTTGGCCAGAGGTCTGGGCACGCCACGGTGGCTAGGAGATGTTAACCACCTCGCCTGGTGTACAGGAGGTCATGGGTTCGATCCCGACCCTGACACCTGCTGCTGTATATTTGGAGTTTGCGTCTCTCATCATCATCACGGTGGCTAGGAGATGTTAACTACCTCGCCTGGTGTAAAGGAGATCGTGGGTTCGATCCCGACCCTGACACCTGCTGCTGTATATTTGGAGTGTGCGTCTCTCATCATCATCACGGTGGCTAGGAGATGTTAACTACCTCGCCTGGTATAGAGGAGATCGTGGGTTCGATCCCCGACCCTGACGCCTGCTGCTGTATATTTGGAGTTTGCGTGTCTCATCATCATCATCTACCTCGCCTGGTGTACAGGAGGTCGTGGGTTCGATCCCCGACCCTGACGCCTGCTGCTGTATATTTGGAGTTTGCGTCTCTCATCATCATCACGGTGGCTAGGAGATGTTAACTACCTCGCCTGGTGTAAAGGAGGTCGTGGCTTTGATCCAGACCCTGATGCCTGCTGCTGTATATTTGGAGTTTGCGTCTCTCTCATCATCATCACGGTGGCTAGGAGATGTTAACTAACTCGCCTGGTATACAGGAGGTCGTGGGTTCGATCCCGACCCTGACGCCTGCTGCGGTAAAGTCACGTAGAAGGGAAATAATAAAATAATACAAATAAAACAATAAAATTATCACGACTTTTCGATTGCAACACAAGCAATCATCATCAGGTGTGAAAACCACAGCAAGACAATTTGCTTGTGTTGCAATCGAAACGTCGTGAGAATTGTATTGTTTTATTTTTATTATTTTATTATTTCCCTTCTACGTGACTTTACCGAAAGAACCAAGAATATAGTTTAGTTTCGCCTAGCGACAATCATACGCTTTCCGTGTTTAACCAGTCACGCATCACGGCGTTTCGAGACTCTCGTTGAGGATTGCAGGGGGTCCCACTTCCAATGTTTGTCAAATTCCTCATCCACAGCCTCTCTCGTTGTTTACGAGGCAAAGGTACAGCCCCGCAATTGCTCGCTCAACACCACTGCTGGCGAAAGGATCTCACGCGCAATCTTGATTTGAAGTTTTCGTGACTGCAGGAATCCATACTCTTTGGTTCTTTCGGTAAAGTCACGTAGGTATGAAAAATAATAGATCGCAACACAAGCAATCGTCATCAGGTGGGACAACCACAGCAAGAAAAAATTAACCCGTAAAAACAAAGTTTTTCACTATAAATCCTTTATATGCGTGGCGGCTAGAGTCCTCTCGTCCTCTGGCTTGAGATGGCTGCCACCTATGGGTCAGATGATTGCCTGCCACCATTAAGCAATTGGTAATTAAATATAACAATTTTTTTCCTAAAATGTTGAAAATTTCACGAAAATAAATTGTCACGCACAACGAGTCTGTGTGCAAAATGTCAGCTCGATTGGATCACGGGAAGTGGGTTAAAAAAGGACCGAAAGATTTGCACGGTCGTAAGCGCGGAAGCAAGCAAGCAAGTGAACTTAATATAAAGGATTAAAAAAAAAACTGCTTGTTTGTCAACAAAAAAAAACATTTTTTTCTGGCCTGGACGTTTGCAGCTGTTTTAGACTAATTTCAGGGTGCTGATTCCAAATCTGATCTCAGATTTGCTCTATCACCTCATTTTTATGCTATCGGCATACCCCATTTTCATTGATTTTACCCGAAATTAACTCTGTCACTTATGATTGCAAGTTGTTGCGAGTCAGTGACTGCTTTAGTGTTAAAATACGGTGCTGTATTTTTAGGATAGTGTGTTTGTAATATAATTTTATGTAGATATCCACATTTATTTAATATTTTTCTTCCGCAGTTTTTATTGAAAATGCTATATTTAATATCTCAAAAACCTGATGTGATAGACAAAAACTGATGCCATATTTGGAATCAGCACCCCAAAATTACCTTAAAACCGTTGGAATACCTTATGCCAGAAAAAGTGTGTTGACCAGTGTAGTTTTTCTACCTACGTAACTTTTACCGAACGAACCAAAGAGTATGAGTTCACGTGCGTCTGGAAGCTCCGCGGAACGGCCGTGTAGATTGTGAAGTTGCACTTATTGGTAGACTCTTACTGGTAGGAACCTCCTGGTTACACCAGCCCACAGGGGATTATTGTGTCCGTCGTGCAGGGAGGGACTGGGTGGGGAGGGAGGGGCTAGGTGGGGAGGGTGGGGAGGGGCTGGGTGGGGAGGGTGGGGAGGGGCTGGGTGGGGGGTGGAGCTGGGTGGGGAGGGGCTGGTCACCCCGTGGTGCCCTTATAAAACTCAACGTTTAACCTACTCACTCCGGCTTGTGCCCGCCCTCACAGTCGGGCATATTTGCGGAATACACCAAGCCGCCGTTGACCCTGGCCATTGATCGAGCAACCCAAACAACATATAATTATTCTGCGTTAAAAAAAATAAAAAACCCTAACATTTCATCCAACCGCCGGCGTCTGTGCCTTTAAGGAAATGCCGGAGTTCGTGGCGGACCGTGGCTCCATGGGAGGAGGAACCCTCGCGTTGAGCGCTGACCGGCACGTGGCGTTCGTGCTGGGCACCACGCTGACGATGGAACCGCACCTGGCGGGTGTCACTGAGCTCGTGGCGAGGACGCTGCTCGAGAGGTCGCAGGCGGGCGCCCACACGCTCTTCAACATCGTCGAGTTCAACGGCCAGGTCCAGTGAATCGCGTTGTCGCACGACGGTCAGACGTGCCGACGTATTGCTGTGTTGTTGGAGGGCGAGCTCACGGCGTTTAACGATCTGGGTACGACGTTTATCGTGGCGTGTGCTCATTCCCTGTGCTCATAAGCTGGTCATGCCCAAGTCTACGGGCGGTCTCGCAAGCGCATCTGTTATCCACTCGCGTGGAGACCCACCGACTCGCAGAGAGACCCACACTCACACATAAACTCACAGGCTCAGATGGGCACCCATAGACTCACTGAGACCTATAGACCCACACCCAGACCTAACGATGCACACATAGACTCAGACTCGCAGAGAGACCCACAGACCCGCACAAGAGGCCCACACTCACACATAAACCCACAAACTCACAGAGAGACCCACAGGCTCACACGTAGATCCCGTGCCGTGCTGGCCCCGTGCCAGCTCGGCACGGTACGCGCAAGCAAGCGGAGAAGGCCGAGCCGCCGCTTGAGCGCGTGTATCCCGCCGCAGGTGACGCGCTGGTGTGAGCGCATGGTGCCGTGCACCCCGCGCGCGGCGCGCGAGGCCGTCCGCTGGCTCCGCTCGCTGCGCTGCCGCCCCGGCTCCGACGGCGCCGTCGACGCACTCCGCTCCGCCCTCTCCGACGCGGACTGCGACGCCGTCTGCCTGCTGGTGGCGGCGGCGGGGGGGGGCGACGCCGGCCGGGACGGATGCGTGGCCGCCGCCGGGGCCGCCGTCGCGGGAGGGCGGCCCGTTCACATCGTGTGCGTCCTGGCCGAGAGCGAGAGGGCGGACGGCGGAGACCGAGCGGCGCTGGAGCGGCTGGCGAGGGGGACGGGCGGGTCGCTGCACGTCGTGCGCTTCGCGAGGGGAGGCGCCGTCGAGCACGTGAGAGAGACCGGGTCGCGATCCCACGGTCCTGCTGTAAAACCTCACGAGGCCAGGCTCGAGTTAGCCGGAATTACTCAACTAAACTCAACTGTTTTAATTTTACTGGGTAAGACCCACTGAGCGATAGAGATATTTTTTAGAGGCGAGCGATCTGGCCACGAATGATAACCCAACGAAGTGGCTTATGACCCTCGATTTGAAGCTTTCGTGACTGCAGGAATCCATACTCTTTGGTTCTTTCGGTAAAGTCACGTAGGTAGAAAAATAAGTAATAAATCACGACGTTTCGATCGCAGAACAGCAGTTCTACTGCTGTATCTTTCCACCTGATGACGTTTGATTGTGTTGCGATCGAAATGCCGTGATTTATTATTTATTTTTCTACCTACGTGGCTTATCAACATTTGGAAATGTATAGCGTTCTGACCTACCCCTACTGGGCATCTGTTAAAAATAGCTTTCTAGCTCATAGGATTCTTCCAGTGTTAATACAGAAACTGATTCTGATAAACGCACGTTAATTCTAAATGTGGAGGGAAAAACCGGAGGACCCGGAGAAAAATCCACGCGGTCACGCAGCGAGAGAGGGAGACACGCAAACTCCAAATATACAGCAGCAGCAGGCATCAGGGTCGGGATCGAACCCACGACATCCTGCATACCAGGCGAGGTAGTTAACATCTCCCAGCCACCGTGATGATGATGAGAGACGCAAACTCCAAATGCACAGCAGCAGGCGTCAGGGTCGGGATCGAACCCACGACCTCCTGTACACCAGGCGAGGTAGTTAACATCTCCTAGCCACCGTGATGATGATGAAAGACGCAAACTCCAAATGCACAGCAGCAGGCGTCAGGGTCGGGATCGAACCCACGACCTCCTGTACACCAGGCGAGGTAGTTAACATCTCCTAGCCACCGTGATGATGATGAGAGACGCAAACTCCAAATACACAGCAGCAGGCGTCAGGGTCGGGATCGAACCCACGACCTCCTGTACACCAGGCGAGGTAGTTAACATCTCTAGCCACAGCGGCGCTCGATCTGAAGAGAAACCTAACGCATTCCGCGCAGCGGTGACGTCGGTGCATCGGTCATCGGCACGACGTGCCTAACTGACCGGGCGTCCGTGCGGCGCCGTCATCCCGTCAAGAGGGGACGCTCGGCACAGCCGCGCCCTCACGACGGCACCGCCGCCCCCCCCCCCCTCCTTCCTTGCCGGTCAGATGGTGCCGGTGCTGGTGAGTGCGACGCCGCCGTGGGCCGTGGGCGGCGTGAAGCGCTGCACCGTGTCCACGTCGCTGGAGCACAACCCGCTGCTGCCGGGCGTTGACGCCGAGGGCAGCCTCGCAGCCGCCGAGCGTTGGCCACACGGCGTGGCCCACTCCTTGCGCCACGAGCTGCATCGTCGGCGCTGGTTTGACGATTCCCCTCCCGCACCCCCCCCCCCCACACGCCCGCATCCGTCGCCACGCCTGTAGCGCCCGCCCGCTTTAGACGGAGTTGAAAGCAAAGTGGGTCAAGGATATATGCAGGGCAATTCGACCGACGGAAAAAATGTGAACGCTTCTGAGAATTTGCAACGGTACCACGGGAAATGTGGCATCCGGGTTCTGCAGACCACCTGGAGAAATCTCCAGTCGAGTGTTGACAACGATGGCGAGCAAGTGAGAGACTCCATTGGAACCTCCGTTTCCTAGTAGCAAAATATGATAATTGTTTTTTTACCCTTTTATCTGGCGACAAAACTGACACCTAAATGCTTACCCCAAGCTCTCATACTCTGATGGTGCATTGTCCTTGAGTTGTGCGCCTTTTGGCGTCATCTGGTCCAACACCATGTGAGACTAGGCTCTAAGAAAAGCCGTCTCGGATGTGGACCAATCAATTTCAAGGACAGTGCATACATTCTCAGAGTTGTGTATTTTGTTTGCATTCCGACCGCAGGTATTGTGGTCAATGCAAACATGACTCCTTTGTAAAAAAGGTGTCAGTTTTGTTGCCAGTTAAAAGGGTAAAACCCAATTATTATTAAGTGATATGCTCTTTCACTTTTTGAAGCGATTAACATACATTTGTTATCATGTTACGGTGTATTTTTCCATTAAAAACGATAGTCCCATGTAACTGTTAACATTTTTTTGAAGCGCCCTGTAAATGTGTCGTTAAACCCGCCACCACCCGACACGGCCAATTAGTGAGGTCTGTCACGTAAACTGAACATGCCAAGTCGTTACAAGTACAGTTTGTTGCTAGTAACGACACATTGATATATTTACGCGATATAACCCCCCCAAAAAACCCTGCATTATGGATGAAATTGGTCGCGAAAGCCTCCTACGTGTTCAACGTTGCCACTGGCAGGATTTTTTGTTGTTTTTTTCTCTTGGGCACCCACCCTCGTGGCCCACGAATGATCCGTGGCCAGCCGGCAGGCCGTCCCGACCGCCCAGCGGCTACAGCTGGGCCTGCCTGGCTCGCCGTGATGGGTCGATTCAGTTTATTGTGAAGTGCCCTGGGAGCTGAAAGAGGCCCCCTTTAAGTCGGGTTTCATAAACAACGACGATGTTGTTCGCACTCTCTTCTCAGCGTGACGGCTTGCCGCCACCTCGTGTCATGCGCGTGCGCGGGACGCTGCGCGTGCGTGCCCGTGTGCGCGTGCGCGGGACGGTGCGCGTGCGTGCCCGCGTGCGTGGCGGCGTGCGCGTGCGTGGGACCGTGCCGGTGCGCGTTGCTGCACGCGCACGTGAGCGCTGGCACCAGCGACAGCTGCGTCCACTCTGGCGCGGGAGCGCTGCTACGCGGGACGCGCGTGCTCGCGAGAAGAGAGCCCGACGGATATTACTACCGGGGCACCGTCTGTCAGGAGCTGGAGGTAAGGAAGGGAACGATTCCCCCCCCTCCTCTCCCCACACCGCGTAGCCTCGACAGCCTGTTGGGGCGCGTGATGTTAGTAGATGTGGCGACCTGACCCAAAATGCAATCCTGAACCAACTCATTAGGATTTATCGCGGGCGGGTGACAGCTTTATCAACTCGGAATCTCTGACCCCTTAAGCCCCCACGGCTGCCCGTCGAAACTAGGGGTGGCCAAACTGTAACAGACCAAGAGCCAAACAAGTAACCCACGAGTTCTTCAAAGTGTGTGTATGTATATAGAGACAGTTTTCGGCACAGCACGGGAGACATTATTCTTTGCCACAGCTGTGATAGTCGCACGTTCGATATCACGCCCCTTCGATAGAGCCAACTGGCCTCAACTATCGCGTTGCAGCTTCGGGTCCCTCCTGTCCCCGCCCGCAGGGCCCGCTGGGCAGATTCCTCGTGGAGTTCGACCTGCCGGCGGGGTCGCGGGGTCGCGGCGGCACGGCCACCGCCAGCCCGCGGGCGCGCATGCAGGAGACGCGCCTGAGCGACGTGATCCAGCACACGGACGCGCTGCGACACCCCGTCCTGCCGGGCGACCGCGTGCTGGCTCCGTGGAGGCCGCTTGCCGACCGATACGGGCCGGGCACCGTGCTGCAGGGCGTGGAGCCGCGCCGGCAGCTCGCGCTCGGACAAGGTCAGGGGGGTCAGGAGGTCACCCGGGCGACGCAGCGACGTTGACGTCTCCGCCATTGACGCGTTCGGGTCGCCCTGAATCTACGGGGTGGGGGGGGGGGACGTACGGCGAGCGAGCTGGATTACGGCCCATCAGCCACGTGAGGCCCGCCACTTTCGAAACGGCCCGCAAGCAACATTGGGACTTTAAACCCTCTCCCCGTCCCCGGCGTTCCTTCCGACTCCGTTTGTGTCGCGACCTTTGCAGCCGCGACCGTGACCAACGATCCCCCAGCGTTACGACATCTGTACCCGTTCGCAGGACGCCCATTTCGCAATCGAGGGGTTCCCTTCCCACCCGACATCAATCACAATCCAACTCTCTCCGCGCAGGGCACGCCGGAGACGAATTCCGCGCCGACGCCGCCGACGGTGCCGCGCCCATCGTGGTGAACTTCTGGAACGGGCGCACGGAGCGCGTGGCGCCCGGCGTCGCCGTGTGGGTGCCACGCCGCCTCTACGAGCGCGTCGTGCTCGAGTTGCAGATGCCGCTGAGCGCCCGCCGGCGCCTCCGTGCGGCGTCACCGCCGGGGAGCGGCCACGGGCTCGCTCTGCCGCCGGCGTCGGCGTCGGCGCCGTTCGCTTGCCTCCACGGTGACTCCCGCGCGAGCCGTCCCACTGCGGCGCTTTTTACCGCGCCGAAGCGCTTGCCGCGATTGAACCGCGGCAGCTCGCCGGTCACGTCGACCACGACTCCTCGCTGACCTCGTGAGCCGTCACGTGAACTCTGGTCGTCCTCGCAGCGGCGACGGCTTTTGGCGCCGCGTCGAGCAAAGACGGTGGTGGCCGCGTCGAGCGCGTTCCAGACGCGCTTCTGCGGACGTCTGGAACCTTCTTGCGATATTAGGAAGCCACTGGAGCTGTGCACTTTTAAATGATCGAGATTGAAAGCTCATTTCTTTAGAACTGCTTTTTGTGTTTAGTTTGTTGTCCTTCCCCCGCGCCTCCGATTAGCACGGTTCGCTACGTATGGTGTGAAAGAAGTTCAAGTTCAACATGCATCATCATCATCGCTCACCATTGTCATCGTTATTGTTATCAATATCATTCACAATCAATATTGTCGTCATCATTGTCATGATCGTGATTCTTAGCATCGCCATTATCATCATCATCATCATACTCTTTGGTTCTTTCGGTAAAGTCACGTAGCTATAAAATAAAATAAATCACGACGTTTCGGGCGCAACACAAAGCATGCTTTCCCACCTGATGACGGACGCTTGTGTTGCGCCCGAAACGTCGTGATTTTTATTTTTTTATTTCATACCTACGTGACTTTACCGGAAGAACCAAAGAGTATGGATTCCTGCAGTCACGAAAGCTTCAAATCAAGATCATCATCATCATTACCATCGTTAATTGTGCCTCGTCATAATCAGTCACCGTTTCATCCTCGGCGGGGTGCAGTAAAACTTCGCCGTACCCGAGGATCTTTGTCCACTCGTTCATTCATGAACATTTCCATCACGACCCTTGCTGAACATCAAAATCAACGCCTCTGCGCCACCCACATCCGCTAACTCCCACGCTTCCCCGGCTGCATCGCGCAGGATTTTCCACCGGCTCCATGTCCCCGTGCTGCGTGGACACGGGCCGGATCTACCCCACGTCCTGGATGCCCGCGCTGACCTGCGCCTGCCCCGAGGGAGCGCTGTGCGACGGGCATCGCCACCCGCTCTGCTGCACGTGCCACTCCTGGGACCTCCTTCACGACGGCACGGGGTGGCTGCCGCCGACGCCGCCGGCATCACCGCCGCCGCCGCCGGCGCTCGGCGGCAAAGAGGTCAAGTCGGGGCGACGCAGGTCGTCGTCGTCGTCTTCGTCGTCGTCGTCGTCGAGTTCGTCTTCATCGTCGGACGACGACGTGGATGTGGAGCGTGGGGGGTTCGGGGGCGGCCGCTCGAGGGCGCGCCGGTCGAAGGCGCGCAGGGCCAGCGACGCCGACCGCGGCACGCGGGAGCGGCGCGCGGAGAGACCGAGCCAGGCTTCGCTGAGAGAGAGGCCCGAGTGGAAGTACTGGGCCGGCACGGCGACATCGCCGCACCACCGCAAGCCGGGTGAGCCGCGGAGTCCTCGTGTAGCCCCTTTCTCTCCCGGCGCGAGACACGTCCGAGCCCTCGCCCGTTTTTATTTCCCCCCTCCATCGCTGTTTGCCGAGCGGAGCCGAGCCGTGCCCAAGCGGTGATTTGCCGGGCTCACGAGACGTCTTTACTTTGGCTCGGGGACAAGCAGGGCCAGCGGACGAGTGCGCGAGGCCAATCGGTACAACTCGGAACGCAGGCGTCGCTGCGTCGTTTAACGACGTCCGTGGCACGGCTCGGCTCCTGCAGTGGAAAAACACCGCCAAAAGCACTCGGGTTTCAAACGGAATCGGCCAAACAGCTTTCTTTCCTCGGTGGCGAGATGTTAACTATCTCGCCCGGGTATACAGGAGGTCGTGGGTTTGATCGCGACCCTAACACCTGTATATTTGGAGTTTAGATGTTCTCCCCGTGGTTGCGTGGATTTTTCTCTGGTTCCCTCCATGTTTAGAATCAACGTGCGTTTAGAGTATTGGGCTGCGGCTATACATTTTCACGCGGCAAGCTACTCCGTTGCGCTATCATTTGCGGCCAGGTCGCTTCTGAAAAAGAGCCACGTAGCTCAAGTGGAGCCTTACCTGGTGAAATTTAAAAAAAAACTACAGTAAAAGCTTGGATTGCGAGCATAATTCGTTCCGGAAACGTGTTTGTAATCCAAAGCACTCGTATATCAAAGCACTATATCAGTTGTGATCACGTGACGCTCGGCAGACAAAGCGTATGCACGTACTACTCGTATTGCAAGACCTCGCTCGTTTATCAAATTAATATTTATTTACAATTTTTGCTCGTCTTGCAAAACACTCGCAGACCAAGTTACTCGCAATCCAAGGTTTTACTGTAGTTCGTTTCTAGTCATGTTAAAGACAGAGATAGAATCATTTACACGGTGCCAAGGTATTTGTCCAACCGTGACCGACATAGCTGGTGCAAGTGCCGTTCGTGAGCAGCACCTGCGATTCGTTGGATATAACACAACTACACGAAAGTGCTTGCGGTTGACAATACGCCTTTCGCGTTTGCATTTGCAACTTTCAATAAAAAATAGAACTCTCTCCCTCGATGCTAATTCAGCCGTCCGTCCGTTCACCACGTGCCCTTTTAAAATGCTCAATTGTGCAGCGAGAGGCATCATTTTGTTTGGGGGGGGGGGGGCCGATTCGTCGTTTTAAGAAAGCTAAACTTAGACGGGTCTAATTGCTCGCCAGCTGCGCTGGGTAAATGCGGCCTGCCGTTACTTTGGAACATGACATGTGTCTGCGTCACGGTTGTTCCCGCGTGTTTAGGTGGCAATGTCACTCTGTACCTGTCCCCCCGGTTGTTCGCGAGGGACACGTTCTGGTGATGCCCGTGACTGTCACATTTCACGGAATAATAATATTGGCCCACTAAAAACAAATTTTTTAAAAAGATTAATTACCTTAAATGAATACGTAAATAGGCTATTAAATACGTGAACGTTATCATAATATAACGAACATAGTTATCTGTGCTTGCTCCCTGTGTGTGCGGTGCCCTGTTGTGAATCCGTTGGCGGTTGTGGGCGATGTGGTACATCTCAAGTATCAGACGACGACGACGACGACGCAGAGTGTTCACACTATGAGACATCTCCTTTACCAGTGGCAAAATATAGTAATAGGTTTTTACCCTTTCAACTGGTACAAAAACTTTTATACAAGGCATCATGTTGGCAATAACCACAACACAAGCAGTCAAAATGCAAACAAAAAGAACCAGTTGAAAGGGTAAAAACCTATTACTATATTTTGCCACTGGTAAAGGAGATGTCTCATAGTGTAAATGCTTACCCCGAGCTCTCAATACTCTGATAGTGCGCTGTCTTTGAGTTGTACGCCTTTTGGCGTCATCTGGTCCAACACCAATGGAGACTAGGCTCTAAGAAAAGCTGTCTCGGGTGTGGACCAATCAACTTCAAGGACAGTGCATATCATTATCATCATCATCAGAGTTGTTTCTTTTTGTTTGCATTTTGACTGCTTGTGTTGTGGTTATTGCAAACATGATGCCTTGTATAAAGGTGTCAGTTTTTTGTACCAGTTGAAAGGGTAAAAGCCTATTACTAGATGCAGAGTGTGAGTGTCATGCTGCCAGCTATGGCTGCAAGTTTGGTCATACGTGTTATGTATATCGTTTATTGTTCAATTAAGATCACAGTTCCTATGATTACTGTTATTACATTGTTTTTATAGCTTTATTTTAGTGATTTGAAAACATATGGTTAATCTAAATTGTCTTATGGTTGTTGTTGTTGTTGGCTTGCACCACATTGTGATTTTTTCACACAGCGTTTTAATACTTTTTTTGGGGTGGTTTATTCCAGGATGTTTCTGTTACGCGTCATCGCTTTGGGATGTTTCTCTGTTCATATTTTGTTTGTTGCGGTTGTACCCGACTCAAGAGCCGCATGGCTCACAGGGCTATACACCTAATAAATGAAACTTAATAAGTATAACCCGTACAAACAAAGTTTTTCACTATAAATCCTTTATATGCGTGGCGGCTAGAGTCCTCTCGTCCTCTGGCTTGAGATGGCTGCCACCTATGGGTCAGATGATTGCATTGCACCATTAAGCAATTGGTAATTAAATATCATATTTTTGTCCTAAAAAGTGTAAAATTTTGGAAAAAATTTTTCACGAACATTAATTGTCACGCACAACGAGTCTGTGTGGAAAATGTCAGCTCGATTGGATCACGGGAAGTGGGTTTAAAAACGACCGAAAGATTTGCACGGTCCTAAGCAAGCAAGCGAACTTAATATAAAGGATTTAAAAACTTGAAAACTTTAAACTTGTGTAACCGCGCTGTGTCGGCACGCCTGGGCCCCACAGGCTCCTCGCGCTCGCCTAGGCCACGGAGCCTGAGCGCCGGGGACATCAGATCGGCCGTCGTCGCCGAAGCCGCGCCGCCCATCAACACCAGCTCAATGTTCTCGGCGGTGGTGAACCCCCCGCGCAGGAGTGGGGCGGTCCAGTCGTCAATCCTCGCACACGCCAGCCTGGACTATACCACCGGCTCCAAGGTAAGGTGGAGTTCATCTCCTTGGTTCTTTCGGTAAAGTCACGTAGAAGGGAAATAATAAAATAATAAAAATAAAACATAATAAAATACAATTCTCACGACGTTTCGGCCACAACGCAAGCGGCCGTCCTCAGGTGAAGACCAGTTCTGTCGGGGAGACAGCGTCTGAATGTGTGGTGTTGTTTCATTCAGACGCTGTCTCCCCGACAGACCTGGTCTTCACCTTTACCGAAAGAACCAAGAAGATGAATCCCTGCAGTCACGAAAGCTTTAAATCGAGGAGTTCATGTTCAAGGTCGGACGCGAGTTCGCGTCAATAATTCGTTTTGTCGTTTGTCGCTGTCGAAGCAATAGTTGCTTCCAATTTGAATGTTCGCGACGTGCAATGAGATGAACAACATTTACGCGAGATCGGTGACCATGTTTAAGGGGGGGGGCGCACAAAAAATTCATGGAGGGCACGCGACACAGCCAATGCTGAACAAGATTTAATCAAAGATAAAATTTTGACTCTTGATTTAATCTTGATTTGAAGCTTTCGTGACTGCAGGAATGCATATTCTATGGGTCTTTTGGTAAAGTCACGTAAATAGAAAAATAAAAATTAATTATTTAAAATGATAATAATTTAATACATTTTTTATCTTAAATAATACATTTATATTTGTATTCTTCTATTTTCGTGGCTTTACCGAAAGACCCATAGAACATCAACATTTAATCTTTAATCAAGTTTAACACGTAGGCTTTCGCGACCAATATCATCCATAATAGAGAGGTTTTTCTTTTCTTCTTGGGTTAGATTGTAAATGTTGTGGCTTGACTCTCCAACACACAACCGGTCTGCTGTACTAGTATACTACACTATACACTACACTATACACTACACTAATAACTACACTATACACTACACTATACACTACACTATACAATACACTATACACTACTATACATTACACTATACACTACTATACACTACACTATATGCTAGTGCTGTATTAGTGACGAATTGGCCACGTTCTGTTTACGTGACAAACCCCTTACTAGTTGGCTGTGTCGGGCGGTGGCGGATTTAACGACACATTCAGATATTTATGCGATCTGACCCCCCCAAAAAAACCTGTATTATAGAATCTTCAATTAAATCAGGATGAGTAACATGACAAATAACATGACCTCGCAATGCTAGCATCTCACAGCGCCGTGAACTCGCTCTGTCACGAACTCAAAGTGTCGTGACCTTAAAGTACCGTGCCCTCTCCACACCACGATCTCACAGCCACCACATGCTCCCACAAAACCGAGATCACAAAGACAAAGATCCCTCATATAGCCTTAACAGACCGTAGGGGCAAGTGCTGTTAGCGAGCACCTATAAAGGCCCGGCACGGCACACGAGGGGGTGGGTGGCCAACACCACGCCCGGCCGCCTTTGTCTCCCTAGCGGCGATGTTTACACATCGCACCAGCTACTCATTTGAGGCTGAGTCGACCTAGAGGAGGCCCAGGGCCGGTTCAGATAATCCTCACTGATGTTGGCCGTGAGCGATAATCGAACCCGGGTCGGCAAGTTCGTAGCGCAGCGTAGCGCTAACCGCTGCACCACCGCTACCCACCCACCCACACACTGACACACACACTCACTCGCCGTGACCTCCCAACAACCACGCCGTAGCCACACCGTGCCCTCGGTTTGAGAGCGGGGGGGGGGGTCACGTGCCGTGACCCTCGCTCCCCTTCTCTCTTAGCAGCGATGACCTCACCGCGCCACGATCCCGTGCCGGGCACCTCCACACGTGAGACGCGCGTGAGACGCTCGCGTATAAATAATCACGACGACGCTGACGGTGACGCTTTCCTGGCACAACGAAGACGCTGACGCCGACGTTGTCATTGCCGCCGTGCCAGGGAGGCGCGGCCCGCCCGGGCGCTCTCTTCGACCGCCTCGGCGCGTCGGACCGAGCTCGCGCCCGGCAGGAGACGGAGGCCGAGCGAGGCCGCCGGGAGGAGGTGTGGCGACGCTTGGATGACGAGCAGCGGCGGCACTCGCGCTCCGAGCAGCGGCAGGTCCTCACCGAGCGGCACAGGCGGTAAGGCGGGCGGACCGGCGAGGTGCCAAACACCGGAGTCTTCTTATTCTTCTTTTTCTTCTGTCATGTGGCGGGCTGGTCGGTTGGCAGCGTCGACGTGAGTGGGACCAGTGGGTGGCTGCAGGAGTCGGCCGCGTGGGTCGAACACCCGTAGCGCTGCCTCGCCCCCCACACAGACACACACACACACACAGACACACACACACAGACACACACACAGACACACACACAGACACACACACAGACACACACACACAGACACACACACACACAGACACACACACACAGACACACACACAGACACACACACAGACACACACACAGACACACACACACAGACACACACACACAGACACACACACACAGACACACACAGAGACACACACAGACACACACACAGACACACAGACACACACACAGACACACACACAGACACACACACACAGACACACACACACAGACACACACACAGACACACACACATACAGACACACACACACAGACACACACACAGACACATACACAGACACACACACAGACACACACACAGACACACACAGACACATACACAGACACACATACAGACACCCACACACAGACACACACACACAGACACACACAGACACACACACACAGACACACACACAGACACACACACACACACACAAACGCCGATGGGCAACTCAGCAAGGTGCACGCAGTGTCCACACGTGGTGGGTGGCCTCATCGCCGCGGGCCCACGTGGTCGACCCCGCCGTGCTGACCGAACCGCACACCTGCGATTTCCACGGTCGGCTACGTGCGGCGCGAAAGACGTTCCACACACGCGCCCGCAAATACCGGCGCGAAACCTTCGCCGCTACCGCTGTGCCCCCCGCGCGCGTTGCCCAGTAAGAGTGGAGCAGCTGGCGAGCGCGCAGGCGGTGAGACTGCACCTGAGCCTCCACAGGCCCGGATGGGGGACCCAGGCTCCAGGCCACAAGGAACTGGGGGCCCCCGTCTGGTGCCAGGGCTCATGCCAACCTGCGCTACGCCACTTGCCGAAGCGTTCACATGCGGCGAGGGTGGCGCACGGCCTGTGTACGCGGTGCAGCGTGTCACCGGTTAGCTTGCGCCGATGCGATCGGTCCCGCTCGCAGCTGATAGGCTGTTTGATCACCTGGAGGGCCACGCTATTGATAGGTTGCGATGTTAATAACAGGGTGCTGCTGCTGCTGCTGCATTGTGATCTGCAGAGCGTGAATGTTGCTAGGCATGCCATCGTCTCCATAGGAGCAACGTGTGGCTCTCTAGGAGGCTGTCCTCGGAACTTCCAGGCCGCCTCTAACTAGCGCTCATTCCCTGGTCCTATAGATCCATTGCCGGCACTGTCACTCACTAGCAACATCACTCACTCACCGACACTGTCACTCACCGACACTGTCATTCACCAACACTGTCACTCACCAGCACTGTCACTCACTAGCAACATCACTCACTCACCGGCATTCACTCACCAGCAACATCACTCACTCACCGGCACTGTCACTCACCAGCACTGTCACTCACCAGCAACATCACTCACTCACCGGCATTCACTCACCAGCAACATCACTCACTCACCGGCATTCACTCACCAACACTGTCACTCACTCACCAACACCGTCACTCACCAACACCGTCACTCACCAACACTGTCACTCACTCACCAACACTGTCACTCACCAACACTGTCACTCACTCACCCACACTGTCACTCACCAACACTGTTACTCACCAACACCGTCACTCACCAACACTGTCACTCACCAACACTGTCACTCACCAACACTGTCACTCACTCACCAACACTGTCACTCACCAACACTGTCACTCACCAACACTGTCACTCACCAACACCGTCACTCACCAACACCGTCACTCACCAACACCGTCACTCACCAACACCGTCACTCACCAACACTGTCACTCACCTGCGCTGTCCCTTCGAGCATCGGACCTCCGACCGCGTGCCGTGGCTGTTGCGTCTCTGCGCTGGTGGCGATTTGTCGCTTTTCCTTGCACATTCTGTGCTGTAGAGGATGCTGCTATTTTTATCATCCCCGATTTACCCTACGCGTGTCCCCGTAGGCGAGCAGTCTTTTGATTGCGAGCACAGTGGCCTGAGACTTTTTTATATGTAAGCATCTAGCCGCACCGTGACACTACCACCCCCACCGTGACACTACCACCCCCCCCCCCCCCCCACTGTGACACTACCATCCCCGCTGTGACGCTGACACCCCCACCGTTGCACTACCATCCACTGTGACACTGGTCACCGCGCCCCGTGCCACTTCGACTTCTGTAGCCTTCTGCCAATGACCGTG
Source organism: Lampetra fluviatilis (assembly GCF_964198595.1). Taxonomy (NCBI): domain Eukaryota; kingdom Metazoa; phylum Chordata; class Hyperoartia; order Petromyzontiformes; family Petromyzontidae; genus Lampetra; species Lampetra fluviatilis. The sequence continues at coordinate 2,428,274 of NC_136338.1, forward strand.
TCCTTGGCTCGATGTCTCTCCCCACGACCTCTGACCTTGAGGCCTCACTCAGGCCACGCTGCCACCCCTTCCCTCCTCGCCCTGGCCTCCACCTTAATATGTAGAGGTCCCCTGAACGTGGGCAATTGTTGGCGCCTGCTGCCGCCTTCACACTTTTCTCCCAGTTGGGATTCTTGGATACGTATCCCACTGAGAAGTACATGCCACTCATCTGGTGAGGGTGAGCAGTTGGGGTGAGCTGGATATCTACCCCGCCGCTCCCCCTCCTTCCTTGGGCATCACGGTGGCTATGAGATGTTGACTACCTCGCCTGGTATACAGGGGGTCGTGGGTTCGATCCCCACCCTGACGCCTGCTGCTGTATATTTGGAGTTTGCGTCTCTCATCATCATCACGGTGGCTAGGAGATCTTAACTACCTTGCCTGGTATACAGGAGGTCGTGGGTTCGATCACGACCCTGACGCCTGCTGCTGTATATTTGGAGTTTGCGTCTCTCATCATCACGGTGGCTAGGAGATGTTAACTACCTCGCCTGGTATACAGGAGGTTGTATGTTCGATCACGACCCTGACGCCTGCTGCTGTATATTTGGAGTTTGCGACGTCTCTCTCCTAGCGGTTGTGGGGATGTTGGCTATCAACAAGTCAACTCCTATGACTAATTGGGCATGGGACGCAAGCGTAGGATTGATCACCCTGTCGCTGGCCGCCTTTGGGGAGGGTGTATAGTGAGAAAGGCGAAACACCCTAGGGACCAAAGGTTCACTACTGACGATGCGCTCCCCAAATTTCACCAGGCTCACTGTTCATGAATTCTTGGAAGTGCTTGCACAAAGGATAGTAGCATCTCATCCTGTGTTCTTGGAATCTTCCCTGCCTCCTCCGGGTTTTCCCTCCACATTTAGAAACGCGCAGTTTCAGTTTAAGAGTATTTGGCCGCTAGGAAACTCCACGTGACGATGAACAAGCCAACTTCGTTGAGCTATCATTTGTGTTGGCCAGGTCGAGTTCCGTAGCTCAGCGGGGCCTTACCTGGTAACATTGAAAAGCTTCGTTTGTTTGTTTGTTCAGATTTGCAACAGAACTTGAAATCTGCGCCGTGCTCGGCCACGTTCGGCCACGTTCAACAAGCCTGGGGTGTGTCATTCAGACTCTGTCTTCTCGACAGACCTGTTCTCCACCTGAAGACGGCTGCTTGCATTGTGGCCGAAACGTCGTGAGAATTATTTTATCATGTTTGATTTTTGTTATTTTATTTTTTCCATTCTACGTGACTTTACCGAAAGAACCAAGAAGATAAACCTGGAAGCCGCCCAGAGTCGCGCCAACTCAGGCGGCAGGCAGGCAGTGCCCGCGAGGGAGTTGAGCTCCCAGCTTCTCCCGGCGCTTCCAAGTCTCTCTCCCTACCCCTCCGTCCGTCCGTCCATCTCAACCAACGACACCGCCACGTCACAAGCCGTCGCCGTCACCGCGATTCACATTTCTCACCCCCCCCCCTCCGCCCCCCCCAACGGCAGAAACTGCACCCTGGAGCGCCTGTCGGGGGAGGCCGCGCGGCTGCGCGACCGCGAGCGCCAGGAGGCCGACTCATTGGCCGCGCGACGCACGGCGCTCTCCCGCGCCGAGGAGCTGGCGCGCTCGCACGCGAGGGACGCGCGCGAGGGCGAGCGGGCCCGGCTGCGCGCGGCCGCCGAGCGGCAGCGGGCCCACGACGGGCAGCGGGCCGCCGCCACCGAAGCGGCCGAGAGGAAGGAGGGCCGTCGGCAGGCGAGTTCATCTTCTTGGTTCTTTCGGTAAAGTCGCGTAGAAGGGAAGTAATAAAATAATAAGAATAAAACGCAATAAAATAATTCTCACGACGTTTCGGCCACAACGCAAGCAGCCGTCTTCAGGTGGAGAACAGGTCTGTCGAGAAGGCAGAGTCTGAATGGCACGCCCCAGGCTTGGAGTGACTATTTATGCTGGGATGGAGGGGCGAAGAGCGAGTTTATGCCGCCGTGGCGAACGGCGTCGACTGGGTGGGTGGCGGGAGGGGGCCATCGGCGCGCCGTGTCTTGCCCGGGGCCGCTCGACCGCCACGCTGCGCTTGCGAACCTCCGCCCGCCCCGAGTTCGATTCCCGCTCGCGGGCCAACGCCGTTTGACGAATATCTGAACCGGTTCCCCGGGGGCCTCCCGTAATGTCGACTCGTCTTCAAACGAGTGCACTGGTGCGGTGTGTAAACATCGCCACTGGGGAGACAAAGGCGGCAGGGCGTGGTGCTGGCCACCCACCCCTTCGTATGCCGTGCCGGCCTTCATAGGCGCTACTCGCTAACAGCACTTGCCCCTACAGTCTGTTAAGGCTACACGGGAGATCTTTGTCTTTGTCCGCGTGCGTGCACGCAGGAGGCGCAGGAGCAGCGTGTGCAGGAGCACAACCGGCGCATCGCCGAATCCCTGCGCGCGTCCGACGAACGCCTCCTCCGCCGGGACACGGCGCGGCGAGTCCAGATCTCCGCCCGCGACGGACGCTCGCCTCCCGCCTCCGTGTAGCCCGGCTCTCCATCCACTCACCCCCTCCCGACTCCAAGTGACCCAGATCTCCACCCGCTCCCCTCCCGAGAGACCCAGATCTCCACCCGCTCCCCTCCCGACCCCGAGAGACCCAGATCTCCACCCGCTCCCCTCCCAGCTCCGAGTGTCCCAGATCTCCTCCCGTTCCCCTCCTGACCTCGAGTGTCCCAGATCTCCACCTGCTCCCCTCCTGACCTCGAGTGTCCCAGATCTCCTCCCACTCCCCTCCCGACCTCGAGTGTCCCAGATCTCCACCGCTCCCCTCCCGACTCTGACTGTCCCAGATCTCCACCACTCCCCTCCCGACCTCGAGTGTCCCAGATCTCCACCGCTCCCCTCCCGACTCTGACTGTCCCAGATCTCCACCGCTCCCCTCCCGAGTGTCACAGATCTCCTCCCGCTCCCCTCCCGAGTGTCACAGATCTCCTCCCGCTCCCCTCCCGACCCCGAGTGTCACAGATCTCCACCCACTTTCCTCCCGACTCCGAGTGTCACAGATCTCCACCCGCTTTCCTCCCGACTCCGAGTGTCACAGATCTCCACCCACTTTCCTCCCGACTCCGAGTGTCACAGATCTCCACCCGCTTTCCTCCCGAGCCCGAGTGTCCAGATCTCCTCCCGCTCCCCTCCCGACCCCGAGGGTCCCAGATCTCCGCCGAACCCAGATCTCCGCCCGCGACAGCTGCTCCCTCCCACCTCCGTGTATCCCAGCTCGCACACACACACACACACGTACACGCGCGTGCGTGTACGTGTGTGTGTGTGTCGCCGGTGTGCGCGTCGGTTGGGGACCTGTGGGATTACAGCTGGGGTAGTAGCCCCGCTCCCCCTCCCCCCCACCCCCCCCTCCCCCCCCTGCACCCCCGCCCCCCCGCGGCTTTAACCTGGGGGTTGCCACCTGTCCTGGTTTTCCCAGGGATGGAAGCGGCCGTCTCGGGAAATCTCTCAGCGGCGCTCTTCCCGGGCAACATTGAAAGTCCCGGTGTTTCGTCGGTGGGGTAATAGCGTACGCGTGTTGAACTTCTTTCGCACCGTACGTAGCCAAGGGCGCTTAATCGGAGGTGCCGGGGGAAGGTTAACGAACTAAACAATGTTTGTTCAACTTCTTTCACGCCGTACGTAGCCAACGGCGCTGATCGGAGGTGCCGGGGGAACGATGATAAACGAAATGCAAAAAAGGAGTTGACAAAAATAATGAGTTTTCAATTTACTAAATAATACTCGCTTACGATTATTCATGGCTCGGTGTGGGGGAAGGATCAGTCCATGAGGTATTTGAGTCATTTGAGGCTTTCACGAAGGCGCTGTGATTCACGGCCATGATCTGCAGTCGTTTTTTACGGAAGGAAGGGGGCGATGATTGCCACGTTTATATTTCCCAATTGAGAAATTTCCAAATTACTTTCTCAGACGTGGATCACGGCACGCAAAGGCCTCCTCCCATGTGGAATAGACGTCACGGCATCATGGCAGGAATACGTATTCGCTCGTCAATTTTTTCTATTTTACCAGGCAAGGCCCCAATGAGCAATGCAGCTTCTTTTTTTAGAAGTGACCCGGCCGCAAATGAAAGCTCAGCGGAGTGGCTTATCGCGTGGAAATTCATAGCAGCGGCCAACTTCCCCGAAACGCGTGGGTTGCCCATTCTAAATGCGGAGGGGCAAAACCGGAGTGGCCCGGAGAAAAAGCCACGCGACCGCTGGGCTCGGGATCAAACCCGCGACCTCCTGCATACCAGGCGAGGGAGATGACATCTCGCCTTGGCTGCACCGTCAAACATTCCTCCTCCTCCTCCTCTCCTGCCGACGATTTGTTCTAGTTTCCTTGCGGCCCGAGAGGTGTCAACCCTACTCCAGCCCCACGTGGCCTGGCACCAGGATTGTCGCGCGTCCGTGACTTGCGGCGAGTACCGCGGCCCGGATTCCCCGCGCCGCGTGGCGACAATTTAAGTCGCGCAAAGTCGGGCCTATGCGAGGGCCCGGGTTGGCCTACGCACGGCTCGTGGGCCATCACTGGCCCGCGTCTTCATTTCACGCGGCCCACGGCCATCATGGGCGCGTCGCATTGGCGCGCGGCAAACGGCGAGGAGCCCCCGTTATTTCTCGCGTGAAAATTGTATGATAATAATGGTGGTGGTGGTGGTGGTGATGATGATGCGTTTTTTCTTGACTGCGTGTAATATTTCACGGGCGTAAGGGGCCCGGCGGCCCTCACACCAACTCCCCATCTTCTCTCTGTCGCCTGGCTCATAAAGGCTCATAAAGCCAGGCGACAGAGGAGATGGGGGCCTGAAATACGCGTCTTAAAAGTCGGTGTGGGTTTAACGCCGCCACTGCCGCTGCCGCAAATGTGCAGCGGCAGTGGGGGTCAAAGGGCGTCCGTTAACGCGTGGCCTGTGAAAGATACTTGAAAAATCGTATTACTGCCCCTCGGCAAGACAAGAAGGTGTCCCCAGCAGCCTGCCGCTTAACTTGGTATTGCTGGCGTCAGTGCTGCATTGAAAGGCACAGAAAAAAACTCCTTTAAAAAAGTTGTTTTTAAAAACAACGGTTTTAATCACGACTGACGCGCCTGAGACACGTGGCGCCTGGTTCTTGGGCGAGGTGATTGGAGAGTTTTGGGACCGCAGCGTTTTTGACCTACACACAAATATATATATCAATAATAAGGCGTCCATACAAAATGTAAATTGCTTTAAAGTAGCAAATTAATTGATTCATCTTCTTGGATCTTTCGGTAAAGTCACGTAGAAGGTAAATAATAAAATAATAAAAAATTAAACAATCAAATAAAATTCTCACGACGTTTCGGCCACAACACAAGCAGCCGTCCTCAGGTGAAGAACAGAGTTGTCTGAAAAAAACTGCATCGTAATGAACACCGCTAAGCTTAGCAGCGTATATTTAAGCTGGGTGGGAGGAGCAGAGTGCCTTGACAAAGGAGTTTACATATCAACGGTGGAATTTAACATATTGACGCTAAAAAACTGCAACTACCCTACTTCCATACAATAAACCGATGTGAAAAAACTAAATATAAAATACATAAATATAATAATTATTTTTTTACCCTTCTATCTGGCAACAAAACTGACACCTTTTTTACAAGGAGTCATGTTTGCATAGACCACAATACCTGCAGTCATAATGCAAACAAAAGACATAACTCTGATAATGTATGCACTGTCCTTGAAGTTGATTGGTCCACACCCGAGACAGCTATCCTTAGAGCCTAGTCTCAATATAATCAATATTATTGATTAATTGATGCCGATTTTGATACATGCACGCATTGTCACCGGATCTGAGTACGTGTGCATAATTTTGAATTGATTTTGACAACAGGAAGTAGACGAAACTTTTGATTACAAGTTAAGTTAACCCGTTGAAAAAGGTGGTGATGATGATGGTGACGACGATGAGTTTGATGACTTCTCTACCTTAAGGACGCTGTAACAGACGACACGAGAGAGAGAGAGGGGTAATAACGGGTGCATCGCTATCGTCGTCTCTGGCAAGACTGGTGTCGGGAACGAGTCCAAAGTCCAGTGTTGACTCGAGGCTGCAGCGCCAGCAACGCAGAAAGCAAAACCTGGGGCGCCACACGGGCGAGATGTTGACTACCTCGCCTGGTACACAGGAGGTCGTGGGTTTGATCCCGACCCTGACGCCTGCTGCTGTGTATTTGGAGTTTGCGTCTCTCATCATCATCACGGTGGCTAGGAGATGTTAACTACCTCGCCTGGTATACATAAGGTCGTGGGTTCGATCCCCCCCCTGCTGCTGTATATTTGGAGTTTGCATGATTTTTCTCCCCGTGGTTGCGTTGATTTGTTTTCTCCGGGCCATCCAGTTCCTCCCCGCCGCATTCAGAAACACACGTTGAACAGTATTTGGCCGCTCTAGGTTTCCACGTGATGATGATAAGCCACTTCGTCGAGCCATCAGTGTGTGGTGCCAGGTCATTTCTGCAACATAAAAAAATTGTTTTTATTTTTCTTCTTGGTTCTTTCGGTAAAGTCACGTAGAAGGGAAGTAATAAAATAAAATAAAAATAAAATAAACATAATAACATAATTTTATTATGTTTTATTTTTATTATTTTATTACTTCCCTTCTACGTGACTTTACCGAAAGAACCAAGAAGATGAATCCCTGCAGTCACGAAAGCTTTAAATCGAAGTTTTTATTTTATTTATAGCTTTCGTGACTGCAGGGATTCATCTTCTTGTTTCTTTCGGTAAAGTCACGTAGAAGGGAAATAATATTGTTTAATATTTATATTATTTTATTATTTCCCTTCTACGTGACTTTACCGAAAGAACCAAAGAATACAACAAAAAGAGCTTCACAGAGCTCGGTAAGCCCTCGCCCGGTAGCGTAAAAAAAAAGAAATCGTTTCGCTTATTTGGCACAACTTCTCGTGGCCCGTGGCCAGATTCACCGAGCGCGTCCGATGACACCGATCACATGCTGAAGGCGTGGGGGTCATGAGGAAGAAAGGGGGGCTCCCCCTCCCCCGATCGGTGATAAAACAGAGAAGGCAGGCACGACTGTGGAAACGTGCGTCCAAATTTAGTCGGCTGTTGCAAGCCAGCGCAGCGGGGGAGACGATATCTCGCACTTAATCCGCGGCGTGATTTGACGTCAGGCTCCGTATTAATATCTCGTGCATCTGATGCTGACAATTAATATATCGCGTGGCTCCGTGAATCGAATCCTGCCCACTGCCTCCTGCCCCCACCAACCCCCCCCCACCACACTTTCTTGGCAGAGCAGAGAAGAACCAGTTGAACACGTAGGCTTTCGCGACCAATATTATTCATCTTCTTGGTTCTTTCGGTAAAATCACGTAGAAGGGAAATAATAAAATAATAAAAATAAAACATAATAAAATAATTCTCACGACGTTTCGGCCACAACGCAAGCTGTCTCCCCGACAGACCTGGTCTTCACCTGAGGACGGCTGCTTGCGTTGTGGCCGAAACGTCGTGAGAATTATTTTATTATGTTTTATTTTTATTATTTTATTATTTCCCTTCTACGTGACTTTACCGAAAGAACCAAGAAGATGAATCCCTGCAGTCACGAAAGCTTTAAATCGAAATATTATTCATAATCAACGTTTTTGGGTTAGATCACGTTATTTCTAAATGTGTCGTAACCCTCCACCACCCGACACGGCCAATCAGTAAAAAGTGTCACGTTGACAAAAGACAAAATAGTTCACTACTTTAGCCCACCGGTGTGTTGGGGCGTGAAACCACAACATAAAAAAAATTAGTACGACGTTTCGCTGGTAATTACATCCAGCATAATTTCATTAAAGCGTGTTTTTAAAAAGTTTTTTTTTTTAATGTTACTTATTACAGTCTCACGACGTGACGGACTTGGCAAAAGGAAGTAACGGCACCAGTGTGTGCAGGCATCGACAGCATGGGCCCCATCAGAGCCACTGCTGTCGATGACCACACACACTGGTGCCATAAGAGGTTGTTTTGGGGTGAGATCGCGTAAATACGAATGTGTCGTGAAACTCGCCACCAACCGACACAGCCAATTAGTAAGGGTTCATATTCTTAGGTTTTTTCGGTAAAGTCACGTAGGTAAAAATTTTAAATTTATAAAAGTAAAATACAAATAAAATAAAAATCCTCACTTGATACAGCTATCGTGCTGTGACGGTTCCACCTGAAGACGGAAGCTTGTGTTGCCTCCGAAACGTCGTGATTTTTATTTTATTTTTTATTTTACTTTTATTAATTTTAATTTTTTACCTACGTGACTTTACCGAAAAAACCTAAGAATATGAATCCTTGCAGTCACGAAAGCTTCAAATCTAGAATTAGTAAAGGGTTTGTCACGTAAACAGAACGTGGCCAATTCGTTACTCGTACAGCACTAACCGGTTGTGTGTTGGAGATAAAAACCCACGACACTCACCATCCGAGTACGACGTTTCACCAGTAATTACAACCGGCATCATCAGGCGGCAGACAGATTTGTGGAGAAATCCATCCCGTTTGGTTCTTAAATAGAAGGGTAGCTATGATGTATATACATTACAATGGACATCTCTTGCCGGTGTGTGGGTTTACTCTTCACCAACCACGCTGGTGCACTAGTAACGAATTGACCACGTGTTGTCCACGTGACAAACCTTACGAATTGTCCGCGTTGGGTGGTGGCGGATTTCACGACACACATTTACATTTACGCGATCTAACCGCCCCCCCCCCCCCCCAAAAAAAAAAAACTGCATTATGGATGATATTGATCGCGAAAGTCTCCTACGTGTTAAACGTTGCCACTGGGCAGGATTTTTTTTTTTTTCACCTTGGGCACCCACCCTCGTGGCCCACGAATGTTCCGTGGCCAGCCGGCAGGCTGTCCCGACTGCCCAGCGGCTACAGCTGGGCCTGCCTGGCTCGCCGTGATGGGTCGATTCAGTTTATTGTGAAGTGCCCTGGGAGCTAAAAGAGGCCTCCTTTAAGTCGGGTTTCATAAATTAGAAAAAAAACACGCACGCGCAACACCGTTTTCCGTGACGGACGTAACAGAGAAAAGGTAAACGATGAATACAAATGAATGAATTAGAGAATGAAGTTAGGAAATTATGTAATTTCAAATCTAAAATAAATATTTTAAAAGTTTTGAGTTAAGGAATTAAAAAAGTGCAACATTAGTCGTAAAAAGTGCCGTTGGTAAAGCACACGGTTTACCAAGAAACACTAAATTAAAATCTGTAATAATAAAACAAGTATAAGTGATGATGATGATGATGATAATTAACAATTCACATGTCAATGCTCTTGATGTTCGTGCTAACGATGCACCACACGTGTATTCCTGCTCTTGTCACCTGTGCGAAAGGGGGTTTTGGTCCTTCTTGACAAAAGAAACTAAACTTCTGCTGGCCATTAGTTTGGCTCGCGAATATAAAAAGAACCGAGATTTGCCTGTGATGTTATGCTGTTGAAAAAAAAAAGTTTCGAATAACTTTTTTGATTTTGGTTTTCGTTTAAAAAGTGTAGCACTTTAATTTAAATTATTGTTTGAAAGAGATAAAAAAAAAATACAAAGATACGGTACTCGCTTCTTTTTGGTTTTCATGCGTTTATATTTTCTGGAAGACAACCGATCTTAAGTAGCGCATTGAGCGTTTCGAAATCGCGCTGACGTCCTGAAGGATCATCTTCTTGGTTCTTTCGGTAAAGTCACGTAGAATGGAAATAATAAAATAATAAAAATAAAACATAATAAATAATTCTCACGACGTTTCGGCCACAACGCAAGCAGCCGTCCTCAGGTGGAGATCAGGTCTGTCGAGAAGACAGAGTCTGACTTTACCGAAAGAACCAAGAAGATGAATCCCTGCAGTCACGAAAGCTTTAAAATCGAAAGTCCTGAAGGATGTTTCAACGGCGTCTGCGGAAAAACATCTTCACAGCTCATCGGCTTTTCTCCACCATAAATAAACATTACGATTCTGTCTTGTGAATGTCATTTGACTTTGCCGCGTTCTCCAGATTGTAAGACACACTCCCCACCACCCCACCACCTCAATGGGTACCTGGCGCGGCGGTGTGTAAAAATCTCAACTGGGGGAGACAAAGGCGGCCGGGGGTGGTGTTGGTCCACACCACACACTCGTGTGCCGTGCCGGCCTTCACGAAGATGCTACTCGCGAACGGCACTCGCCCCAACAGTCGGTTGAGGCTATGCGGTGCAGGGGATCTTTGTCTTTGTGAGACCAGAGTTTGTGTGAACCACATTGACACCGGCCACGCGGATTTTGGCGATTCGTCTAACTTACCGGAGCACCCTAAAGAGTCCCGGAGAACAACGGTAACTCCAAATACACCAAAAGCCGATCGATGTTTTGTTGTTGTTGCTACAAAGATAAAATAATAAATTAAATAATAGCATACTACGACGTTTCGATTGCAACACAAGCAATCATCATCAGGTATAAAAGAAATAGCAACAAAAATCTAACCAGAAAACTATAGACAGTAGTATGCTATTATTTAATTTATTATTTTATCTTTATACGTGACTTTACCGAAAGAACCAAAGAATAATTCCTGCAGTCACGAAAGCTCCAAAATTAAGATTGTTGATGCTACAGTTCTAAAGTGTCCGGCTCAGCGATCAAACTTGCAGCTCTACCCGTCAATAACACTGGTCAACAACAACAAAAAAACATTTTTTTCTGCCCTGGACTTTTGCAGCTGTTTTAGACTAATTTCAGGGTGCTGATTCCAAATCTGATCTCAGATTTGCTCTATCACATCTCATTTTATGCTATCGGCATACCCCATTTCCATTGATTTTACCAGAAAATAACTCTGTCACTTATGATTGCAAGTAGTTGCGAGTCAGCGACTGCTTTAGTGTTAAAATACGGTGCTGTATTTTTAGGATAGTGTGTTTATAATATCATTTTATGTAGATATCCACATTCATTTAATATTTTTCTTCCGCAGTTTTTATTGAAAATGCAATATTTGATATCTCAAAAACCTGATGTGATAGACAAAAACTGATGCCAGATTTGGAATCAGCACCTTAAACCCGTTGGAATACCTTATGCCAGAAAAAAAAGTGTGTTGACCAGTGTTATGTGTTCCCTCGGATGATAAACGCGCACGGCTTTGCGAGCGTTCCCGCGGTGAGTGGGATACATGTCCAGTTCATCCTAACCGGATGAGAAGCAGGCAGCAGAGTCCTCGCAACCTGAGCGTGATCTCCCCCCCCCAACCCCTGGTCTCGGGGTCACCGTCACATTGAGTTTGAGCACCAACACTGACCGAACGACAACTGTGGACAGGTTTCGTCGTGCTTAGGACTCATCGGCGCAGTGTAGCTACCGAGGCTCACAGTAAACGCGGCTTCGTAAAACCGCCGGTGGGGTTTAAATTTCGATTTAAAGCTTTCGTGACTGCAGGGATTCATCTTCTTGGTTCTTTCGGTAAAGTCACGTAGAAGGGAAGTAATAAAATAATTAAAATAAAACATTTATTTTATCATGTTTGATTTTTATAATAAAATAATTCTCACGACGTTTCGGCCACAACGCAAGCAGCCGTCCTCAGGTGAAGAATGAAACACCACCAAGCTTGGTGCGTATATTTAAGCTGGGTTGGAGGGGTGGAAGAAGAGCGCCTTGACAAAATAATTTGCATATCAAGAGGAATTTAGCATATTTATGGGAAATGCGTAGGAGGAGTTTCAAAGTCATATTATGCCCGATCATTATGTAGGATTAGCAGCATCAAAGGGAGCGGATGGGGGTAGCATTAACATTCTTCGCCGGTGGGGTCTTTTTTTCCCTCCCCAAAAGTACTTTATTATTATTAATATTGAGCGAGACCATTCAGCTCCCACAGCACCGCGGGGGATATGAATTTGGGGGTTTAGACACCAGCACAAAGCACACGCGGCGGATTTCAGCGCAATGGAAACCCGTCTTAAACCGCACGTTTCAATAAATCGTTTCAATAAATCGTTTCAATAAATCGTTTCAATAAACTGTAACAAACCTTACTCTTTGGTTCTTTCGGTAAAGTCAGGTAGATAGGAAATGAAGAGATCACGACGTTTCGATCGCGACACAAGCGACCGTCTTTACCGAAAGAACCAAAGAGTATGGATGCCTGCAGTCACGAAAGCTTCAAATCAACATCGCAACAAACCTCGCTCCCTTGGCCGACGCCTCTGCAGGATAAGGCAAAGGGAGGGAGGGCGAGTGCCTAAATGCCCTCACGGACGCTCTTGAGAAGCGATGCCCACTGGAGGAGCGGCACCGAAGGGGTTCAACGTTTGGTGGGGAACTCCATTCCTGCCGTTGAGTTATTGCGCTAAAGATGCTCTAAAACGGGGGTTTGTTTCGTTGTTCTTGCATCATGCATGCGCTATGAAGAATGCCCCAAACATCACCTACGATATGATTTATTTTAAGGCCGCGGTGTTAATGACAAAGCTGTTAATTGGTTGTTTTGTTAAACGTGCACCACTGCCAATGCATCATGACACTGTGTAACCAACTTTTTATTTTTGTTTGTTCCTGGATAGTAAGTGTTATTTCCTAATTGCTTATGCCTGAAAAGAACGGCTTTTATTCCCCACAAACTTTGCTTTTGTGACCTGGACAGTGATATTTAGAAATTCTCCTATTTTCAATGAGAAAACTGGCGAATTTGTGTATTTTCGTTCACATAAAGTCAGAAAAAAACTACATATGAATCAAAATTAGCAAAGCGACGAATCCTAAATATACTAGAATCATCATCAAATAATCCATCTGCTTGAATAAATTATTTGTTGATGCTGCAGCATTGGCAGGCAATGCACAAGCACACTCGTCAACAACAAGTAGCCCTTAAAAAAGAACGTACATCATTATTAAACACAGTTGGCGGGGACTATTCTGCCTGCTTCTCATCCAGTGATGATGAACGGGATATTGATCCCACTCACCCGGTTCGGATTATGGGATAAGTATCCCACTGAGAAGTATATCCCACTCATCCGGTTAGGGTGAGCGGTATATGTACCCCCCCCCCGCTCCACCTCCTCCCTTGGGCATCACGGTGGCTATGAGACGTTAACTACCTCGCCTGGTATAGAGGAGATCGTGGGTTCGATCCCGACCCTGACGCCTGCTGCTGTATATTTGGAGTTTGCGTCTCTCATCATCATCACGGTGGCTAGGAGATGTTAACTACCTCGCCTGGTGTACAGGAGGTCGTGGGTTCGATCCCCGACCCTGACGCCTGCTGCTGTATATTTGGAGTTTGCGTGTCTCATCATCATCATCACGGTGGCTATGAGATGTTAACTACCTCGCCTGGTGTACAGGAGGTCGTGGGTTCGATCCCGACCCTGACGCCTGCTGCTGTATATTTGGAGTTTGCGTCTCTCATCATCATCACGGTGGCTAGGAGATGTTAACTACCTCGCCTGGTGTACAGGAGGTCGTGGGTTCGATCCCCGACCCTGACGCCTGCTGCTGTATATTTGGAGTTTGCGTGTCTCATCATCATCATCACGGTGGCTATGAGATGTTAACTACCTCGCCTGGTGTACAGGAGGTCGTGGGTTCGATCCCCGACCCTGACGCCTGCTGCTGTATATTTGGAGTTTGCGTCTCTCATCATCATCACGGTGGCTAGGAGATGTTAACTACCTCGCCTGGTATACAGGAGGTCGTGGGTTCGATCCCGACCCTGACGCCTGCTGCTGTATATTTGGAGTTTGCGTCTCTCATCATCATCACGGTGGCTAGGAGATGTTAACTACCTCGCCTGGTATACAGGAAGTCGTGGGTTCGATCCCCGACCCTGACGCCTGCTGCTGTATATTTGGAGTTTGCGTCTCTCATCATCATCACGGTGGCTAGGAGATGTTAACTACCTCGCCTGGTATACAGGAGGTCGTGGGTTCGATCCCGACCCTGACGCCTGCTGCTGTATATTTGGAGTTTGCGTCTCTCATCATCATCACGGTGGCTAGGAGATGTTAACTACCTCGCCTGGTGTACAGGAGGTCGTGGGTTCGATCCCCGACCCTGACGCCTGCTGCTGTATATTTGGAGTTTGCGTCTCTCATCATCATCACGGTGGCTAGGAGATGTTAACTCCCTCGCCTGGTGTACAAGAGGTCGTGGGTTCGATCCCTGACCCTGATGCCTGCTGCTGTATATTTGGAGTTTGCGTGTCTCATCATCATCATCACGGTGGCTATGAGATGTTGACTACCTCGCCTGGTGTACAGGAGGTCGTGGGTTCGATCCCCGACCCTGACGCCTGCTGATGTATATTTGGAGTTGCGTCTCTCATCATCATCACGGTGGCTAGGAGATGTTAACTACCTCGCCTGGTATACAGGAGGTCGTGGGTTCGATCCCCGACCCTGACGCCTGCTGCTGTATATTTGGAGTTTGCGTGTCTCATCATCATCACGGTGGCTAGGAGATGTTAACTACCTCGCCTGGTCGACAGGAGGCCATGGGTTCGATCCCCGACCCTGACGCCTGCTGCTGTATATTTGGAGTTGCGTCTCTCATCATCATCACGGTGGCTAGGAGATGTTAACTACCTCGCCTGGTACACAGGAGGTCGTGGGTTCGATCCCCGACCCTGACGCCTGCTGCTGTATATTTGGAGTTTGCGTCTCTCATCATCATCACGGTGGCTATGAGATGTTAACTACCTCGCCTGGTATACAAGAGGTCGTGGGTTCGATCCCCGACCCTGACGCTTGCTGCTGTATATTTGGAGTTTGCGTGTCTCATCATCATCACAGTGGCTAGGAGATGTTAACTACATCGCCTGGTGTACAGGAGGTCGTGGGTTCGATCCCGACCCTGACGCCTGCTGCTGTATATTTTGAGTTTGCGTCTCTTATCATCATCACGGTGGCTAGGAGATGTTGACAACCTCGCCTGGTGTACAGGAGGTCGTGGGTTCGATCCCGACCCTGACGCCTGCTGCTGTATATTTGGAGTTTGCGTCTCTCATCATCATCACGGTGGCTACGAGATGTTAACTACCTCGCCTGGTATGCAGTAGGTCGTGGTTTTGATCCCCGACCCTGACGCCTGCTGCTGTATATTTGGAGTTTGCGTCTCTCATCATCATCACGGTGGCTATGAGACGTTAACTACCTCGCCTGGTATACAAGAGGCCGTGGGTTCGATCCCCGACCCTGACGCCTGCTGCTGTATATTTGGAGTTTGCGTCTCTCATCATCATCACGGTGGCTTGGAGATGTTAACTACCTCGCCTGGTCTGCAGGAGGCCGTGGGTTCGATCCCCGACCCTGACGCTTGCTGCTGTATATTTGGAGCTTGCGGTGTCTCTCTCTCTCACTGTGGTCACGTGGATTTTTCTCCGGGTCCTCCGGTTTTTCCCTTCCACATTTAGAACCGACGTCACCACGCGTTTAAGAGGATTTTGTCCGCTGCCTTTAAATGCCACGCGATTTGCCACTTCGTCGGGCTACCATCCGTGTCCGGGTCGCTTCTCTGAAAGAGAGAGAGAGAGCGGCATATAGCTCGGTGGTTGGTGCCTTACCTGGCAACGTGAAATCTAGTTTTTGGTTTCTAGTCGAGCAAACACTCTCTCTCTCGGATGGAATGATTCAGCTGCGGCTCCACTCCGCGGACGCCTTCCAGACTTCGCCGTCAAAAAACCCGCGCCGACGTTTCGCTTGCAATGCTTTGAGCTTCGTCAGGGAGAGCTACACGAATTCCACTGACTCCCCCCCCCCCCAGCCACCCCCAACCCCCCTGCATGTGGAAACCCTGATACATTCCACGCTATATTTTTGTAAGCAGGAGGCTCAGGGTTGCAAGAACACCCCTCTGGCTTCTGGTTCGTGCCAGTCGTCTTACTTTTCCTTGTGGCACTGGATGAACACGGTCATTGATGCCAGGGTTATTTTTAATGAACGCATGCCTGCCTACCTTCTCCGTCCCCCCCTCCCCTCCTCTCTCCCTCTCCCCTCTCTCTGTATCATGTTCGTTTCTGCCTGCGATGAGATCGGTGGTTGCGGGGACACACACACACACACGAAGACACGGCTTGTAGACGACAGGGCGCTCGCGTGCCAAGGGGCTACACGGCCTTGTTTGCGAGAGAAGCGGAGAAGCGGCGTGTTGCCGTCTTTTTCGCGGATTTTTGTTTTCACAAGTGGAAGGGTGGTGGGTGGGTGGGGGGGGACGAGGAATAAATAAGTGCACCCCCACCGAGCCTTTTTGAGAAACCCGAATGGATGTAAATGAGACGCTGGTACACGTGTGTGCTGTTGGACCGAACTCGGGGTGTTAAGTCAGCCGCTACCGTGTGAGTCTCAGTGTGCCCAGAGTGCTCTCGACGCTTTGATCGGGAGCAGACGGTGAGATTGCAGTCAACGCCTCCTTGCCGCCGTGCTTCGTTCATCATCGACACGTCTTTCAATTTCAATTTCGCGTCCCAAAATCAACTTGCGCGAGGCAGGAGAGTTCGTCGTCGGCCGTCGTCGCCGCCGCCGCCGCCGTTATCGATCCAGGATGGAATCGGCCGTCTCCGGATCTCATGGACATCGCCACCACCACCACCACCTCCCGCGCACCGCACAGGCCCTTTTCGTCGGCACGGCCCGCATGACCGGCCTCAAGGACCAGCGCGTCGCCGCCGCGTCCGCCCTCGCCGCCCCGTCCCCTGCGTCCAGCAGCAGCCGCAGCAGCAGCGGCAGCAGCGACGGCGACGACGACGACGGTGAAGACAAAAGGGACGACGGCAACGAGAAACGGAAGAGGCGGACGGGCGCAGGCAGGAGAAAGCAGAGGAAAGAAAGCCTGGAATCGACCGGGTCCACGGGCATTCGGGCGGAGGGGTCCGGATCTCTACCGCCCAAGGGTATCATCGGCGTTCTCGTCGAAGAGGACACGGAGGCGCTACTCGGCGACGCGGAGGCGTGCGGACGGGGGGCGGGAGAGGGACCGGGCGAGCAGCACGATGACGTGGAGCGAGTGGTGTTCAACGTGTCCGGGCTGCGCTTCGAGACGCAGCTGGGCACGCTGGCGCAGTTCCCCGACACGCTGCTGGGCGACGCGGAGCGGCGGTCGCACTACTACGACCCGCTGCGCAACGAGTACTTCTTCGATCGCAACCGACCCAGCTTCGATGCCATCCTCTACTACTACCAGTCGGGCGGCAGGCTGCGGCGGCCGGCGAGCGTTCCCTTCGACATCTTCGCCGAGGAGATCAAGTTCTACGAGCTGGGCGACGAGGCGATGGTGCGCTACCGGGAGGACGAGGGCTACGCGAAGGAGGAGGAGAGGCCGATGCCGGCGAACGAGTTCCAGCGCCACGTGTGGCTCCTGTTCGAGTACCCCGAGAGTTCTGGCGCGGCGCGCGTCATCGCCATCGTGTCGGTGCTCGTCATCGTCGTCTCCATCATCATCTTCTGCGTCGAGACGCTGCCCATGTTCCGAGAGGAGAGGGAGAACGCCTCGCTCGCCGTGCCATTCGTCAACGGCACTGAGGCGGAGGACGAGGCCTCGGGCAGCTCGTTCGCGGACCCCTTCTTCATCATCGAGACCGTCTGCATCGTGTGGTTCAGCTTCGAGCTCACGGTGCGCTTTCTCGCAAGTCCCAGCAAGCCGGCCTTCTTTAAGGACATCATGAACATCATCGACATCGTGGCCATCATGCCCTACTTCATCACCCTGGGCACCGAGTTGGCGGAGCAGGAGGGCAACGGGCAGCAGACGATGTCGCTCGCGATCTTCAGGGTAGTCCGCCTCGTGCGCGTCTTCAGGATCTTCAAGCTGTCGCGACACTCCAAGGGGCTGCAGATCCTGGGCCAGACCCTGAGCGCCTCCATGCGCGAGCTCGGCCTCCTCATCTTCTTCCTCTTCATCGGAGTCATCCTCTTCTCGAGCGCCGTCTACTTCGCCGAGTCGGACGAGTCCGAAACGGATTTCACGAGCATCCCGCACGCGTTCTGGTGGGCCGTCGTCACGATGACCACGGTGGGATACGGCGACATGTGGCCCAAGACCGTCGGGGGGAAGATCGTGGGCTCGCTGTGCGCCATCGCGGGCGTGCTCACCATCGCGCTGCCCGTGCCCGTGATCGTCTCCAACTTCAACTACTTCTACCACCGCGAGATGGACAGCGAGGACCAGGCTCAGTACTCGCACGTGTCCAGCCTCAACACCAATGACGACGGAGGAGGTGGAGGAGGAGGCGGAGGCGATGAAGAAGTTCTCAAGCAAATGTCCACGGAGGTCAACCCGCAGAGCGGCAGGGGCGACGGGGCTGACGTGGTGGCAATCCTCAAGGAGGTGGATTCTGGACAAGTCCCCAATAACCTTTCTGAGCGGACGGGGCTAGGACTCATTGCCTAGTGCCCGCCAAGTCACATCATCGGCGCAGAGGAGGTTTCGCACGTGCGGTAGACGGCGCCGACGATGTGCTCGGCGCGTAAAAATAGACTCGAGCGAGACTGTGGACACGAAGATGCAGCGCCATGCGAGAAGTTATCTGTAATGAGCAAAGGGCGATCATCGAAAACGTTAGTTCCGAGTTAAAACTGCAAAGCCAGGAGGCACAAAAGAAGCTGCTGTAATCGTGGATTATTGTATTATTCGCAGTTCGATCAACCAAACCAATGGTATTCACATACATCCTACTCACAGTTCTTATGGCTCTAATGAGTCCAAATTTGTCAATATTTTAGATCTGAATTTTTTTCTATATAAGCATGCAAGCTTGTGCTCACAGACATTTTTTTCAGATTTTTTTTATTTGTACCCGCTAACGACTTGGGTTCACAATGAAGATATATCCTTGAGAACTACGTGGGCAGGTTTCTTAGGGCTGCTATGCATGTATCAACAGTTTTTAAATTAAGCTGACAACGAAAATTTGAGCACAATCGTGAACTTAAACGACTCGCTGGCGGTAATGCAGATGGAGCGCGCCAAAAGGATTGACGGTCGACTTAAAAGACCCGCATGATCGCTCATCGAATGAAACGCAAAGGAAACAACAGCAAGAATCGGAGGTATAATTCCCATTCCGTGCATCAAGCTGTGAGTAAATCAACGAGTCGGGAGCACTGAGACGCTGTCTTGAGCTGAGAAATACATTTCCTGAACGGTGGCATCAACAGAACGACGCGCGGGGGGGATATTTGATGATAATAATTTCAGATGTTTGGGCTGAAGATGCTTTGCACGTGCGTGGGTGGCGGCAGTGTGTTCAGATATCCACCGATTCCTCAGCTCCTCGGTTTTGATGTTGGACAGCTATTGCGGCAAGTGCCACGGCGGGGGAATCGGCAGTCTTTGTGCGTGTGTGTTGAACTTCTTTCGCACCGTACGTAGCCAACCATGATAATTAGAGGTGCGGGGGAAGGACAACAAACGAGATTTAAAAGAGAATATCTCCCGGTGGCTGCCTAACATCGGAAGAGCATTGCAGATGGACGCAGAAGCGCATCTGAAAGCGCCGTGCCAAGCGGTGACCGTCTTTTATCGATGGCTCAGCCAAAGGCCGCTCGCTGCTGCGAGGATGACTTGAGTTCGCGTGATTACTGCTCATGTGGACAAGGCGAGGCCTCCATTACTGACACTGTTCAGATTCATTACCTTCTTCTTTTGTACAAAATGCCCGTTTTGTTCGTAGAATGCAATAGCCCAAGATAGCAATTGCCCAAGCGAGGAAGTGGTAACGCATTGGGCACGTTTCGTTTACGTTACAAACCTAATTGGCTGTGTCGGGTGGTGGCGGATTAACGACACATTTCTATTCACGCGATCTCGCCCAAAGAGAAACGTTTTGTCGTGGACAGCCACTCGTACAGCCATTTGTGTCAATCCGCTGCTGAGCGACGGCCTGGCCATGCCACGTGGATCATGGGGATTAATTGACCAACGATTTGTCCACGTGGTATGCGTGGAGGGCACTTGGGAGGGATGTGGGCACGTGGGGGTGGCCGATATTTGCTCCTCGAGAGTAACCCAAGCTGAGCATGTTTGCTGCTATGAGGCCGGCCCCTATCATCCACTCATCTTCATCACATTATGCCGCCCACCCCCCCTCCCTTCCTTAACCTCCTTACGTTCCTGTCTTAAAGCCTCAAACTTCTTCTCCACCGTCCATTCCTCCACCTCTTCCTTCCCCCCTCCACTGTTCCCCTACCCTCACCCCTATTGAACCTCTCCATCTTGATCACCCGTTTCTCGTCCGCTGCACGTCCCTGCCATCGAAATTGTGTATTTGTATATACCGTCTGTGTTAAATTATGTTAAGCGCCTTCAAGGCGCTCTATAAATAAAGCACAAGATCATCACCACCGTGATCGGATATGCAGTATTGTATTGCCGTACGCAAGGATAGAATCGAATCGTCGTGAGAAACGCGTGAGGTTACAGATGGCCCCGCCGCGTTATAGAAGGATGAGGCCCCAACCTGCAAGTTGAGGCCTGCGCCTCATGGCATACCTGCTGGGCAGTGCGAACAAGAAGTAATATTAAAAACAACTTTTTAAAAAACACGCTTTAATGAAATGTACCGTACGAGTAATGGAAGAACTCCACGACTCCAGGAAGTGGCCCCGAAGCTTGCCATAACGTAAGGGACTGTGGTGATTTACAGCCAACGTCAGTTGAGTGTGGACAATTAGAGCCAAGCCAAAACATAACATAAAAAAGATTGTTTAAAAATATTTAATTTTGAATGATAGAATATAGTATTGTCATCAGTATGACATAAGTATACCAAGTTTGCAGTCGATACCACATTGGGAAGTGTGTTAAAATTGAATAACAAGATTTGAGGATACAACAACAACAGACAGTGAGTTAATAGAAAGCGTGCAATAAAACATAACATATAAAAAAAATGGTTAAAAAATAGATTTTTTATTTTTTTCATTATATAATATAGTATTGTCATCAGTATGACAAAAGTATGCCAAGTTTGCAGTCGATACCACATTGGGAAGCGGGTTAAAATTGAGTTACAAGATTTGAGGATACAACAACGACAACAACAGAGTGAGTTAATAGAAAGCGTGTAATAATAAAAAGAGTTCACCACGTGACAGCAAGATGATGCCTCCTGCAAGGGGGTTAGGCCGCCTAGCTCACGGCAGATCTGCGAGCAGTGCCAATGAAAAGAGTCCAACGCAGAAGGATGTTAGGCCGTCACCTCATTGACGACAGATCTTTGGGTAGTGCCAACACAAAACGCCCAGCGCGTTCCACTGCGTTGTAGCAGGAGGCCTCTTCCTGTCCGGTTAAGCCCGCGCCTCGCGACACACCTGAGGACAGTGCCGACACACAGTCGACCGCCGTTATAGCAGCAGCAGGCCTCCTCCTACGAGGTCAGGCCGCCACCCTCACGACATTACTGCGGGAAGTGCCACCACAACAAGGGCAGTGCCAACTCAGATTGTCCACCACGTTATAGATGGAGGTCTACTCCTACAAGATGAGGCCATTGACGGCCTTCTGGACAGGCCTGAGGGCAGTGCCAACTCAGAGTGTCCACCGCCTTATAGATGGAGGAGTAGGCCTACTCCTACAAGATGAGGCCGTCGCCTCACGGACATGCTTGAGGGCAGTGCCAACACAGATTGTCCGCCGCCTTGTAGCAGGAGGCCTATTCATGCAAGGCGTAGGCTGTCGCCTCAAGGACAGGCCTGAGGGCAGTGCCAACTCAGAGTCCAAACCACCTTGTAACAAGAGGCCTAATCATGCAAGGCGTAGGCTGTCGCCTCAAGGACAGGCCTGATGAACCGGCCATTGGGGCCCCGCTCTCCGCCCGGACAGAGAGGGAAGAGGCCCGGGCGAGCAAAACGAAGTCGCCCTCCATTGTCGAGGAGTGATTTTGACCCTTTGGCTCTGAATTAATATCGCGGGGCTGGATGGGTGGTGGTGGGTGGGATGCTTGTGCATGTGCTTTAGTGTGTTGTTGTTGTTGTTGTTTTACTGGGCCATTGAAGGAGTGAGCCACTTCCACCCCGTGTGGTCTGCCTCTCCTGCTGTCTGGTCACGCATGCGCTTGTCACTTTGCGATACTTATGTGAACACAATATTCAGTGCTGGTGGTGGTGCTGCTGCTGTGTGTGTGTATGTTGAAGTTCTTTCGCACCGCCGTACGTAGTCCAACCATCGATACTCGGAGGTGCGGGCGAAGGGCATCAAACTGAAAGCAAAAAAAAGGCAGTCGTCAAGAAATTAATTCTAGATTTGAAGCTTTCGTGACTGCAAATTAATAAAAGTAATAATAGAAATAAAATAAAATAATCAATCACAACTTTGATTTATTGATTTAGTGATTTATAATTTTATTTTATTTATATTATTACTTACTTTAATTTTAATTTTATTTTTTACCTACGTGACTTTACCGAAAAAAACACCTAAGAGTATGTCAAGAAATTAGTTTGTCAATCTTGGACTGCAGTGATTCTTGGCCTGGGGTGCATCACGCACCCACTGGGGATGCCAGATGCCCTTTCTGGGAATGCGAGACGTGGCCAAATTTTATTTTATTTAGAAGGTAAATCATCGAAAACATAAATTAAGCACGGGGCAACGTAAGGAGCAACTTAAGTTCGTTTCATCAAACCCGCTGTGCAGCTATTACCATTGTCGCATCTTATTCTTGGTTCTTTCGGTAAAGTCACGTAGAAGGGAAATAATAAAATAATATAAAAAATATTAATTCTCACGACGTTTCGACTGCAACACAAGCAATCATCATCAGTCGAAACATCGTGAGAATTTTTATTTTTTATATTAATATTATTTTATTATTTCCCTTCTACGTGACTTTACCGAAAGAACCAAGAATATGAATCCCTGCAGTCACGAAAGCTTTAAATCAAAATTTAAATTGTCGCATCTGTTTTAACGACTGACAAACCATTGGGGTGCAATGCTGCAGTGAAGGGTCTAGAACCACTGATCGAGATGATCTAAAATTGCACAGCTCCAAGTGGCTTCCTGGTATCGGAAGGGAAGAGAGCGTTCCAGACGGCCGCGGAAGCAATGCGTCCTGAAAGCGCCGCTCGTCGATGCAGTTGGCCCACCGCCGTCTTTGCTGCGTTGGCAGTGACACAGCTAACAATGTGATAATTGGTTTTTTACCCTTCTATCTGGCAACAAAACTGACACCTTTTGTTGCCAGATAGAAGGGTAAAAAACCAATTATCATATTTTTACTGGCAAATGAGGTTCCCATAGTAGAGCTAACAATGTGTCAGCACCTTCGTCAATAGTAACACTGTGTGTGTGGCTTTAACATGGGGGGGAATGTATATCAAATCGACGACGTATTTGAGTCAATGGCCATTTCTTCAGAGCTCACAAAAATGGGACATTGCCCGAAACGTTGCCCGCTATACACGTTACCACGCGGCACTGCATATTGCTATTGACGAATGCGCTGAGTTTTGTCCGTTAATTTTACTTTGCTGGGATGCCCACACTACTGCTGCTACCACCACTTCCGTTGTGCGGGCTTCCGCGACCCTCGCAAACAAACAGACTGAACCCAACGACCACCACTCTCAGTGTGGGTTCGCCTCGACATCATCTCAGAGTCCACACACCTGCATTGTTTGTTGTTGCTGTAATCCAATTGAATGGACACAAGGGTTTTTTTTGAGGGGGGGGGGGGAGCTGCAGGAAGAGAGAAAAAAATAAAATAACGGAGACCCTGCCAAAGAGTAACCCTGCAACTTCAAGATCTTGAGTGGCTTACTTGTGAGCCAAACTGGCATTGAGTTTTGACGCGAGGTGCAAAGTTGGGTCGGTTCGCGACTGCGATGGACTTTCGGGTTGAATTCAACTTTACGACCAATGATGATGCCGATGGTGATGATGATGATAACAATGATGATGATGATAACAGCAGCAATTGTTGCGAATGGACAAAGCCGGACCGGATATATAGAAAGACGACTTGAAGACTCGGCTGGCTGTCCCCTTCCAAAGGGAATTCTGGCCACTCAAAGAGGCCAGACGAAAAAAAAATGGTCGGCGCGAACGCACATCATTCCTCTTGATATGCATATTCTTTTTTCAAGGCTCCCCCTTTCTTCCCCCCTTCCAACCCAGCGTATAGACACGCTCCAAGCACGTGTGCTGTTTCATTCAGACGCTGTCGCCTCGACAGACCTGGTTTTCACCTGAGGACGGCTGCTTGCGTTGTGGCCGAAACGTCGTGAGAATTGTTTTATTATGTTTTATTATTATTTTTATTATTTTATTACTTCCCTTCTACGTGACTTTACCGAAAGAACCAAGAAGATAACGCACATCACTCGCTCGCTCGCTCTCTCGCTCTCAAAGTGCACTCGCGCGGACAAACGACACGAACGAAAAATAAAAAACCCACAAAAACCTCAACGCAATTCACCGGCGACACTGCGTCTGAAGTGTCGCACGAAGACAAGTCTACAGTGGGCGACGTTTCAGGCAATGGCCCTCCTCTCTTCATAGCAAATGAGTAGAGAGGTCAGAGAGAGAGAGAGAGAGGTCACACGGGCAAGGCCGTGACCCCCCACCCCTCCCCTCGGAATGTGCAAAGGAACGTGGTCTCGAGCTACCGAGCTTGTGCCTCGTTTGCCTGTTCTGAAGAGAACGCCGTGAATTCCCACGAATCTTCCACGGATGTACCGTTATTTATTACGCGCTCAGCTGTTGCTGGGGCTGGGAGTTGATCGAGGGTCGTTGGAGGGAGCTGTTCGGATAGGGGGTCGTTGGAATGCACTGGCTTCCAAGCCCCTGGTCGTCTCATGGCCTGCGTGCAAAAGGTGAGTTCACCTTCGCACACACACACACACACA
This sequence comes from Lampetra fluviatilis, assembly GCF_964198595.1. NCBI lineage: Eukaryota > Metazoa > Chordata > Hyperoartia > Petromyzontiformes > Petromyzontidae > Lampetra > Lampetra fluviatilis. The sequence continues at coordinate 2,453,187 of NC_136338.1, forward strand.
CGCCCGCGCCCACGCACACACACGCGCGCACACACACACACACGCGTGCACACACACACACGCGTGCACACACGCACACGCGCACACACACACACGCGCGCGCACACACGCGCGCACACACACACACGCGCACACACGCACACACACGCGCGCACGTGTACGGGGCCATTCTTCAAGTTCACACATACGAGGGCATTCACGTTCACACACATGGGAAGGGGGGGGCATTCGTTACGTTCACACACACGGGGGCATTTACACGGCCCAGCGTCGTTAGTGCGTTCGCCACTCGTTGCAAAGGTCCGTGGTTCGCACCACGCGGCCGCCCTGGTTAATACTGCGGTGTTATAATATCCGTGAGAAATATATACAATGTCACTTATATGCACGACGCGCCATGTGCACCACGGTGGATGTTCCAGACCCAGTGATGGTCTTCCAAAAGAGAGAGAGGGGTCATGTGTGCTGGCATCACGAATTTTTCCATTTAAAATGTAAAGTAATTTTTTTACTTAAAGCTTTCGTGACTGCAGGGATTCATATTCTTGGTTCTTTCGGTAAAGTCACGTAAAAGGGAAATAAAAAAAATTAAATAAAAATTACTATTTTTTTTATTTGACTTTACCGAAAGAACCAAGAATATGTAAGGTTATTGTTGTGCTGTGCCAGAAATATGATGCTCAATTTTTGGAAAATACAGTAATCATCGCCCCGCGCTGTGATGCCCGTTGTGGATGCAAACGAGTATTGATGGGGGTAATTTACGATGGTAAAACTTGATTTTAAGCTTTCGTGACTGCAGGAATTGCCCTTTGGTTCTTTCGATAAAGTCACGTAGAAAGAAAATAATTCACTAATAGAGTACGACGTTTCGATTGCAACACAAGCAGCCGTCATCAGGTAGAAAACAAACCCAGTGAACTTAGAAACACAATGCAACCCAGCAAAGAAAGTCGGCTAACACAACAGTCAGAACCTTACCTAGTTGATTGCGTTCTTCCAAAGATTGCTAAATTTGAGAGAGACAAAACACAGACAGGGAGACACACAGACACACAAGCAGAGAGAGACAACACAGAGACACACAGAGAGAGACACACACAGAGACACAACATAGACACACAGAGACACCGAGAGAGAAAGAGCGACACACAACATAGACACACAGAGAGATACACAAGCAGAGAGAGGGAGACACACAGAGACACACAGAGAGAGACAACACAGAGACACACAGAGAGAGACACACAACACATATACAATGTACGTATGTGTCTGTTGTGTGTCTCTCTCAGTGTGTCTCTGTGTGTGTCTCTCTCTGTGTGTCTGTCTGTGTGTCTCTCTCTGTGTGTCTCTGTGTTGTATATCTCTGCTTGTGTGTCTGTCTGTGTGTCTATGTTGTGTGTCTCTCTCTGTGTGTTTCTGCGTGTGTGTCTCTCTCTGCTTAAGTGTCTGTCTGTGTGTCTATGTTGTGTGTCTCTCTCTGTGTGTCTCTGTGTGTCTATGTTGTGTCTCTGTGTGTGTCTCTCTCTGTGTGTGTCTGTGTGTGTCTCTCTCTGCTTGTGTGTCTGTGTATCTCCGTGTCTGTGTTTTGTCTCTCTCGCAAATTTAGCAATCTTTGGAAGAACGTAATCAACTAGGTAAGGTTCTGACTGTTGTGTTAGCCGACTTTCTGTGCTGGGTTGCATTGTGTTTCTAAGTTCACTGGGTTTGTTTTCTACCTGATGACGGCTGCTTGTGTTGCAATCGAAACGTCGTACTCTATTACTATATTTTTTTCTTTCTACGTGTTCTTTACCGAAATAACCAAAGAGATTACGATGGTAATTTAGGCGGCGGCGGCGATGATGATGATGATGATGATAGGTGGTGTTGGTGGTCGATTTTGCAATTAATAATGGTGGTGGTAACAATGTTGAGTAGTTTACCGATGTTGGCGGTGGTGGCGGTGCTACAGATGATGACGCTATAGGGGGATGCCTCTGCTGGTGCTGATGGCGTTACTAAGAATAGCGGTGTAATTTCATGATATACAGTCTTGTTTGCCAATCCATACGCCAGTCTATATTAACACTGCGTCGCAGTCAACGGTGGTCATGCCTAACACTCCACAAACACAAACAACAGCTGCCGTTCGCCACGAAGTGGTGGTGACGTCGCTACAGCTGTTGTGCCAGGCTAGGTGCACCTTGAGGCATTTCAAGTGTCTCAATGTGCTCTGAGCGTCGCTTCTCCACCCTAGCCCAGCAGCAGCAGCGTCCTTCACGAGCCTCCTCTTCCACAGAGGCCGATCTTGACACCGCTGGTACCTGTCGTCAGCAAGTCCACATCCTCCTGCACCGCATCAGTCCGTCTCCTGTACCCCACCACGAGCAGCTTGCACGGTGCACCTTGGACAGCCTAGACCGGTTGGTTCTTATCTTGATTGGAAGCTTTCGTGACTGCAGGAATCCAAACTCTTTGGTTCTTTCGGTAAAGTCACGTGCCACTCACCGTGCCACTCATTGACATGCTAATTTATCTAACCCCTCCCTCTCTCTCCGCCCCCTCTCTCTATTTAAGGCCTCGACACAGAGGCGTGGTTTCTCTGTGTGCCTATGTACGTGTCTCTCTCTCTCTATGTATCTCTGTGATATTTGTCTCTGCTTATATGTCTGTCTATATGTCTCTGGTTCCGTGTTTTGTCTCTCTCTCTCAAATTTAGCATTCTCAGGAAGAACGTAATCAACCAGGTAGAGTGTTGACCGTTATGTTATCCGACTCTCTGTTGTAGTAGTGTATAGTGTAGTGTAGTAGTGTATTGTAGTGTATAGTGTAGTGTAGTAGTGCGTAGTGTAGTGTATAGTAGTGTAGTGTATAGTGTCGTAGTGTAGTGTATAGTGTAGTGTGTAGTGTAGTAGTGTATAGGTAGGGTGTTGACCGTTACGTTATCCGACTCTCTGTTGTATTACATTACATTTCTTAGCATACTAGATTTGTGTTTCTATTTCATTTGTACCTGATGATGATCGCTTGTTTTGCGATCGAAACGTCGTATGCTAGTATTTAATTTATTATTTAATCTTTATACGTCACTTTACCGAAAGAACCAGAGAGCCATTCGGTAAAGTCAAGAACCGAGGAGTACGGTGGTTCTTCTTATCCTGGGATGCATCTGGCATTTCCTGGGGGTGCGAGATGCCCGTTCTGGGGGGGCGTGCGACACGTGGACGGATTTTCTTTGAAGGAAAATCATCGACAACGCAAATTAAGCACGGGCAAGAACGTAGAGCTTGCTTTGTTTCATCAAACATACAGTGTGTGTCTATTGACATTAAACACTTGGAACAATTGAGAAGCAATGGGATGGCAAGGCTGCAGTCGAGGTTAGGAACCACAGCCATAGACGCTGCACCATGGAAACTCATCTATTTAGAACTGCGGTTTGTGTTTAGTTTGTTTTCCTTCCCCCGCACCTCCGATTAGCGCGTTGACTACGTACGGTGCGAAAGAAGTTCAACAAACATAGACTCACACAGAGACCCATAGACTCATATAGAGACCCATAGACTCACACAGAGACCCATAGACTCATACAGAGACCCACAGACTCACACAGAGACCCATAGACTCACACAGAGACCCATAGACTCACACAGAGATCCATATACTCACACAGAGACCCATAGACTCACACAGAGACCCAAATTATCAAACAGAGACCCATAGACTCACACAAAGACCCATAGACTCACACAGAGACCCATACACTCACACAGAGACCCACAGACTCACAGAGACCCACAGACTCACACAGAGACCCATAGACTCACAGAGAGACCCACAGACTCACACAGAGACCGATAGACTCACACAGAAACCCATAGACTCACACAGAGACCCAGAGACTCACGCAGAGACCCATAGACTCACACAGAGACCCATAGACTCACACAGAGATCCACAGACTCAAACAGAGACCCATAGATTCACACAGAGAGACATAGACTCACGTAGAGACCCATAGACTCACATAGATACCTATAGACTCACACAGAGACCCATGGACTCACACAGAGACCCATAGACTCACACAGAGACCCATAGACTCACACAGAGACCCACATACTCACACAGAGATCCACAGACTCACATAAATACCCAAAGACTAAAACAGAGACCCATAGACTCACACAGAGACCCACAGACTCACACAGAGACCCATGGACTCACACAGAGACCCACATACTCACACAGAGATCCACAGACTCACATAAAGACCCAAAGACTCAAACAGAGACCCACAGACTCACACAGAGACCCATAGACTCACACCGAGACCCATAGACTCACACAGAGACCCATAGACTCACACCGAGACCCATAGACTCACACAGAGACCCATAGACTCACACAGAGACCCATAGACTCACACAGAGACCCATAGACTCACACCGAGACCCATAGACTCACACAGAGACCCATAGACTCACACAGAGACCCATAGACTCACACAGAGACCCATAGACTCACACAGAGATCCACAGACTCACACAGAGACCCATAGACTCACACAGAGACCCATAGATTCACACAGAGACCCATAGACTCACACAGAGACCCATAGACTCACACAGAGATCCACAGACTCAAACAGAGACCCATAGATTCACACAGAGAGACATAGACTCACGTAGAGACCCATAGACTCACACAGAGATCCACAGACTCACACAGAGACCCATAGACTCACACAGAGACCCATAGATTCACACAGAGAGACATAGACTCACGTAGAGACCCACATACTCACACAGAGATCCACAGACTCACATAAATACCCAAAGACTAAAACAGAGACCCATAGACTCACACAGAGACCCACAGACTCACACAGAGACCCATGGACTCACACAGAGACCCACATACTCACACAGAGATCCACAGACTCACATAAAGACCCAAAGACTCAGAGACCCACAGACTCACACAGAGACCCATAGACTCACACCGAGACCCATAGACTCACACAGAGACCCATAGACTCACACCGAGACCCATAGACTCACACAGAGACCCATAGACTCACACAGAGACCCATAGACTCACACAGAGACCCATAGACTCACACCGAGACCCATAGACTCACACAGAGACCCATAGACTCACACAGAGACCCATAGACTCACACAGAGACCCATAGACTCACACAGAGACCCATAGACTCACACAGAGACCCATAGACTCACACAGAGACCCATAGACTCACACAGAGACACATAGTTTGTTGTCCTCCCCCTGTACCTTCGATGAGCAAGATTGGCTACGTACGGTGCAGTTCCACATACATACAGTGGCCCTTACCTGGTTAGAAAAAATACATTGTTTGTAGTTTTTGGCAGGATAGGAATTCAACTTGAGTCGTCACGAACGCACAACCGCGCGACACTCATTACACATTCCTGCGGAGGGAGCTGGTAGGAACGTTGGGTTGCTCGGTCAATGGCCAGGGTCAACGGCGGCGTGGTGTATTCCGCAAATATGCCCGACTGTGAGGGCGGGCACAAGCCTGCGTGAGTAGGTTAAACGTTGAGTTTGATAAGGGCACCACGGGGTGACCAGCCCCTCCCCACCCAGCCCCACCCCACCCTCCCCACCCAGCCCCACCCAGCCCCTCCCCACCCTCCCCTCTCCACCCAGCCCCACCCCTCCCATTTTTAGATGCACGACAGACGGACGGACACAATAATCCCCTGTAGGCTGGTGGAACTAGGAGGTTCCTACCAGTATAAGGATGGAGCTAATTCAGGGTAAAGAGAGCGAGCGAGCGAGCGAGAGAGATCTGTCGGAGGCCGTCGGACTGCGAGAAGGGCTGCGTGCAGAACGAGAGAGAGCGAGAGAGTGAGCGAGCGATTGACCGAGAGAGTGAGCGAGGGAGTGACCGAGAGAGTGATCGAGAGAGTGAGCGAGGGAGTGAGCGAGAGAGTGAGCGAGGGAGTGAGCGAGGGAGTGAGCGAGAGAGTGAGCGAGGGAGGGAGTGAGCGAGAGAGTGAGCGAGAGAGTGAGCGAGGGAGTGAGCGAGAGAGTGACCGAGAGAGTGAGCGAGGGAGTGAGCGAGAGAGTGACCGAGAGAGTGAGCGAGAGAGCGAGCGAGAGAGAGTGAGCGAGGGAGGGAGTGAGCGAGAGAGTGAGCGAGAGAATGACCGAGAGAGTGACCGAGAGAGCGAGCGAGAGAGAGTGAGCGAGAGGTGAGGGTTTACATAAAGCAAAGTTTAAAAATGTCAACAAAAAAATTTACGAAATGATGAACGAAGCAAAGTGCCGATTACACCGAGCCATCTTCTTGTTTCCAACTGATCGTAAAAAAAAAGAGAGACACAGCGAGAGAGAGAGAGGGAGGGCACGGGACCGATCTCCGCCGTTGTGTCCCGTTGCGAGCCTCCGAGAAGCATGCCTGGAGCTGGCTCACATCAATAAGAGGATAGGCTTCAAAGTAGGGGAAGACATCAATAATCTAAAACGCAAACGACTCCTGTTATCTGCCGGCAGGATTCCTTTGCGCGGAAATTGGGAATTATCTTTGGCGGAGGATATCATCAAGATTCCATCATCAGCATCGTCGTAGGAGATGTTAACTCCCTCGCCTGGTGTACAGGAGGTCGTGAGTTCGATCCCGACCCTGACGCCTGCTGCTGTATATTTGGAGTTTGCGTCTCTCATCATCATCACGGTGGCTAGGAGATATTAACTACCTCGCCTGGCACACAGGAGGTCATGAGTTCGATCCCGACCCTGACGCCTGCTGCTGTATATTTGGAGTTTGCGTCTCTCATCATCATCACGGTGGCTAGGAGATGTTAACTACCTCGCCTGGTACGCAGGAGGTCATGGGTTCGATCCCTGATGCCTGCTGCTGTATATTTGGAGTTTTCGGTGTCTCTCTCTCCCCGTGGTCGCGTGGATTTTTCTCCGGGTCCTCCGGTTTTCCCCTCCACATTTCGAACCGACGTCACGCGCTTCGAGTCTGCGGCTGCTGTGAATGTCCACGCGACGATAATGAGCCACTCTCTTCGTCGAGCTGTCATCTGTGACGGGCGAGGTCGCTTCTTTAAAAGAACAGCATAGCTCAGTGGGGTCTTACCTGGTTAAAAAATAATAAAAAAGAGTTTATTTTTAGTGATTATGACCTTTCTTATACTTTACACTCCCATCGTGTGTTTTTAAATCCTTTATATTAAGAACACTTGCTTGCTTGCTTGCGCGCTTACGACCGTGCAAATTTTTCGGTCGTTTTTTAACCCACTTCCCGTGATCCAATCGAGCTGACATTTTGCACACAGACTCGTTGTGCGTGACAATTTATTTTCGTGAAAATTTTTTTCCAAAATTTTCCACTTTTTAGGAATTTTTTTTTTCATATTTAATTTAAAATACCAATGTGATAAAAATGAAACTCTTACTCAAGAAAAACAGAAATGAATAATAAAATAAAACCGATGCCACGCATATGAAGGATTTATAGTGAAAAACTTAGTTTTTACTTAGTTTTTTTGTGCGTGCGTTTTGTTTATTGTTGTAACTTTCTGAGCAGCCTCTACCGGATATTGAGATTATTATTTAGATTCGATTTTGCTGCTATAAATGTCCCAAAGACAAGGCCACTTTGTTGAGCTCTCATTCGTGATGGCAAAGTCGCTTCTGAATAATTAACATTTAAAAAAACTTTTTTTTCAACACGCCTTAATGAAATGTACCGTACTCGTAATGGAAGAACTGCACGACTCCAGGAAGTGGTCCCGAAGCTTGCCGTAACGTAAGGGGCAGTGGTGGCTTTTCAGCCAACGTCAGTTGAGCGTGAACAATTAGACCCAAGGCGAAACATGACATATAAAAAGAATGTTTAAAAAACTTTTTTCTATTTTTTTATGATAGAATATATTATTGTCATCAGTATGACATAAGTATACGAAGTTTGCAATCGATACCACATTGGGAAGTGGGTTGAAATTGAGTTACAATATTTGAGGATATGACAACAACAACTACGACAACAGACAGAGTGAGTTAAACAAAAGCGCGTAAAATAATAATAACAAGTATAACCCGTAAAAACAAAGTTTTTCACTATAAATCCTTTATATGCGTGGCGGCTAGAGTCCTCTCGTCCTCTGGCTTGAGATGGCTGCCACCTATGGGTCAGATGATTGCATGGCACCATTAAGCAATTGGTAATTAAATATAATATTTTTGTCCTAAAGAGTGTAAAATTTTGGAAAAAAAATTTCACGAACATTAATTGTCACGCACAACGAGTCTGTGTGCAAAATGTCAGCTCGATTGGATCACGGGAAGTGGGTTAAAACACGACTGAAATATTTGCACGGTCGTAAGCAAGCAAGCAAGTGAACTTAATATAAAGGATTTAATAAGTATAACCCGTAAAAACAAAGTTTTTCACTATAAATCCTTTATATGCGTGGCAGCGAACTTAATATAAAGGATTTAAAAATAAATTCGCCTGTGGAGGACGCGGGGATCGATCCCGCGACCTTTGGCATGGGAAGCGAGGGCGCTACCAACTGCGCTACTCTGCCACGGCCTGTGGAGGGGTTACGCTCTGGGCTTTTACACTGTGACGTTCAGCCAAAGCCATGAATGAGTTATATTTGAATATATGTAAAATACATTTGTTTTGCCTAAAAAGTGTAAAATTTGGGGAATTTTTTTTCACGAACATTAATTGTCTCGCACAACGAGTTTGTGTGGAAAATGTCAGCTCGATTGGATCACGGGAAGTGGGTTAAAAAACGACCGAAAGATTTGCACGGTCCTAAGCAAGCAAGCAAGCACGCAAGCAAGCAAGCAAGCGAACTTAATATAAAGGATTTAAAAAGAGCTACAGCGCAGGTGAAAGTATAAATACATTTAGAGTTTATACTGGTAGGAACCTCCTGGTTACACCAGCCCACAGGGTATTATTGTGTCCGTCGTGCAGGGAGGGGCTGGGTGGGGAGGGAGGGGCTGGGTGGGGAGGGTGAGGAAGAGCTGGGTGGGGAGGGTGGGTGGGGCTGGGTGGGAGGTGGGAGGGGCTGGGTGGGGAGGGGAGGGTGGGGAGGAGCTGCGTGGGGAGGGTGGGGAGGAGCTGGGTGGGAAGGGTGGGGCTGGGTGGGAGGAGGGAGGGGAGGGGCTGGGTGGGGAGGGGGCTGGGTGGGGAGGGGCTGGGTGGGGAGGGGAGGGTGGGGAGGGGCAGGGTGGGGAGGGGCTGGGTGGGGAGGATGGGGCTGGATGGGGGGTGGGAGGGGTGGGGCTGGGTGGGGAGGGGCTGGTCACCCCGTGGTGCCCTTATAAAACTCAACGTTTAACCTACTCACGCCGGGCTTGTGCCCGCCCTCACAGTCGGCCATATTTGCGGAATACACCACGCCGCCGTTGACCCTGGCCATTGACTGAGCAACCCAACGTTCCTACCAGCTCCCTCCGCAGGAATGTGTTTATTTTTTCATTTAAATTGTCCATCGGTGCATCTCCTGGCGCCCACTGCCTCGCGAGAGAGGGGGGGGGAAGGTGCCTTCGTCAACCAGATGGAGCCATCGAGGAGACTTTGAGAGTCGAGAAACTCGGCCTCTCATTTCGCCTCCTCTTCAGCGCTCGCTTAAACACTTTCAGAAGATTCTAGATTTGAAGCTTTCGTGACTGCAAGGATTCATACTCTTGTTTTTTTCGGTAAAGTCACGTAGGTAAAAAATGAAATAAAAATTTATTATTTTTATTAATTTTTAATTAAAATTAATTATTTGTATTAATTTTAATTTCATGTATGAATTTCAGAAGAGTCGCGTCGAAGGGAAATAATAAAATAAAAAATAAAATAAAACATGATAAAATAAATATGTTACATTTTTATGATTTTTATACTTCCCTTCTACGTGACTTTACCGAAAGAACCAACAATATGAATCCCTGCAATCACGAAAGCTTTAAAAATCTAAATTGAAATCGAAACATTTCGGAAGATGTTGGAGTAACCCCTCCACCCACCCCACCGCACATCCGATTAGCACGGTCTGGCTACGACGGTACGGTGCGAAAAAAGTTCAACGTACATTGTTTAGTTTGTTTTCCTTCCATCCTCACCTCCGGTTATCACGGTCGGCTACGTACGGTGCTAAAGAAGTTCAACGTACAAAGACAAAAGAGCCCCCACCCCCGTATAGCATTAACAGACTGTAGGGTCAAGTGCTGCTACAGCGAACAGCCTATGAAGGCCGGCACGGCGCACGAGGGGGTGGGTGGCCAGCACCACGCCCGGCCGCCTTTGTCTCCCTAGTGGCGATGTTTACTACACAACGCACCGGGTGCTCATTTGAGGCTGAGTCGACCTAGGTGAGGCCCGGGACCGGTTCAGATAAATCGTCACTGCCGGTCTTGGTGGCCGTGTGCGTCAATCGATCTCGGCGTTGCATGTTTCGTAGCGCTGCGTGGCGCTAACCGCTGCGCCACCGCTCCCTCCTCTCCTCCTCTTTCCCCATCAACAACAACCACCACCACCATCATCATCCTTGCGACCAGTCACTCCACTGCTGGATGAAGGGCTGGTTGCGGTGGGGGGTAGTGGGGGGGGGTCAGCCACTGCCGCCTCCTGCGATCGTGGCGGGTCGCGGCTGCATGAGCGGCGATTTTGGGATCGAAAAGTCGCTCCGTCTCCACGCGGGAGGTGCGGGGTGACTTCCGCGTGGAGACGGAGCCGCTCCTCTCGAGGGGATTTCAGAGGGTCGGGGTGGAGGGGGGGAGGACGTGGTGGTGGTGGTGGGTGGATGTCACCCTACATTTAAAGCTTAAAAAAATAAGAGCCCTGCATTAGTAAATACGAAACAAAAAACGCAGTCAATGTATTTTGTCTGTTAAATATTAATAAAACAAAATGTGTTTGTTTGGTCGTGTCTCAACCTGTGTGTGTGTGGGGGGGCGGCAATCGCCCCATCACCCCCTCCCTTCTCCATCCTCCCCCCCCCCTTGGATCCACCACTTGAACACAACAACACCACCATCACCACCACCACCAAGCAGCAGCAGCACAACAACCACAACAACCACCCAGCGGTGGCTGGCTCTCCGCTGCGCACCGTCAATCCCTCGCCTCTCCCGTCATCTCGCATCCAAACAAACCGCACGGGCAGCAGCAGCAGCAGGAGCAGCAGCAGAAACAAAGAACAGCAGGAGCCAACGATGGCGAGTGGAGGAGGAGGAGGAGTGGGGGGGAGGAGGAGGAGGAAGAGGAGGAGGAGACAGAGGAGGGGCAACCACGACTACTCCGCTCTATCCACCACCGCGCTCTTCGTGACGAACGCGCCTGCTGCTTGCTATCGACGCAGATGCCACCGCCTCCCAGCCTCACATCTGCCCGTGGGGGTCTCAGCGTGCCATCGGGACGAGCGGACGAGGAGGGGAGAGAAGCAGCCGTAGCGACGGGAGCGGGAAGAGCAGGAGGAGGAGGAGGGAGGAAGCGCTGAGCTTGGAGATGCGTGAGACGAGAGAATGGAGCCGAGACACGGCGACGCGGAGTCGTGTAGAGCAGCAGCAGCATCATCAGCAGCAGCAACAGCAGGAGGCGGCTATGGTTGCTGTGGTGACGATGATGATGATGGTGGAGGTGTCGGAGAAGCATCTGGCGTGCTGCTGCAGCATCACCACCAGCATCACCACCATCACGAAGGTTGCGAGCGCGTGCTCGTGAACGTGTCGGGGCTGCGCTTCGAGACGCAGCTGCGCACATTGGCGCAGTTCCCCGACACGCTGCTGGGCGACGCGGATCGGCGTTCGCGCTACTTCGACCCGTTGCGCAACGAGTACTTCTTCGATCGCAACCGACCCAGCTTCGATGCCATCCTCTACTACTACCAGTCGGGCGGCAGGCTGCGGCGGCCGGCGAGCGTGCCCTTCGACATCTTCGCCGAGGAGGTGAGGTTCTACGAGCTGGGCGACGAGGCGATGGTGCGCTACCGGGAGGACGAGGGCTACGCGAGGCAGGAGGAGGAGGATGAGAGGCCGATGCCGGCGAGCGAGTTCCAGCGCCACGTTTGGCTCCTCTTCGAGTACCCCGAGAGCTCGGGCGCGGCGCGCGGCATCGCCATCGTGTCGGTGGTCGTCATCCTCGTCTCGATCATCGTCTTCTGCCTCGAGACGCTGCCAGAGTTCCGCGACGAGAAGGAGGTGGAGGCGTCTC